>NC_069144.1:15575771-15875771 GCF_943734635.1 Anopheles cruzii | reverse complement strand
TAATTTGGTCCCCCTGGCCTGTCCGCGTGGCACTTGAGCCTGGTGTGGCGCAGGCCATGTTGTTGTGGGTGCTATGTTCGGCTGTTGAACCGTTCGAGTTGAAAGAGTAACAAACAACTGACAAAATAACAAACAAACCCCGGGGAACCCCGCATGGAAACGGGTTAACGATGTGCACACACACTCATACATTCGTCGTTGCGATCGAAGGGTTGAAGAGGGTCCTTCGAAGGCTGCCATTCACCAAACTACTTAACTTCGGGCGGAACCGAACCATAACAATCCGTCAACTGTCAAACAAACTTCACTCTCCGGCCAGAGGTTCTTGGGGTCCCTCGAGAGACGCGCAGAGTGTCATGTGGCACGGAGAAAGTGTTTACACCCGGCACTGGCACCCCCGAGAAACGGGGTAAGCTCAGTTGGTGGACGCGAAACACTATCCACATCCGGCGGCCGCGTTTTTGGCGTATCTCGATTTCGGGACCCAATCCTCGGGGTCCTGTACCCGTGGCCGGCCAGTGCGCAAACAGAGCCCCTAGCCAATTAGTGGCGCCGCCCGAAATCGATCCTTCGGACTCGGGTTCGCCGGCGCATCGATTAATCATCGTCCATCGGCGGTTGAAAGCTTCCGGAATATGTGCCGCATCGCGCAGCCGGCCTCATTAGGGACATGTCATATGCTGCTGATGCTGCTGCTTGAGCCTTCGAACGACCCGATGGCGCTGCAGATGGATGGATTGATGGTGGTGTCCTTGGCCGATCGACGAAACGGGTGTGCGGGTGGCGTGGGGGCTTAATCGTATTTGCATAAGCCGCACATACCGCCACACGCCGTGCCGTGACCCCCGAGCAACCGAGTTGGCGCATAATCTTGCCGCACAGTGGACGTGGTCTCGGAGCATCATCTAACAAACAAACTCCGGCAGCTCCCTTCTGGGGTGCGGTAAGACAATCAGCATCAGGACACACATGTCCTGTGCGGTAATTTGATGATAATAATGCTACAGACCGCACGTTAAGAGGCCGATAGAGCGAGACAGCGCATAATAAATATTGTCTTTTCGAGCTGACGGCGAGCCAAACCATTTACAACGACAACCACGGTGCTGGTCAGTCCAGGCGACATCCGATTATTGTCTATCCATTTTCCACCAACGCACGGTAAGGCAATTACTTGGCCTGACCGCACTATAAGCTAGTTTGGTACCGTTTATCACAGCAGTTTCAAGTAATTCATTCAAAATCTTTCTCAAATTGATATGGGAAAATTAAAGTCTAGTCGAATAATATAGAGTTAAGAGTTCAGATAGTCAGTCTTTTATTTTTGGTATATTCCAATCAGTCTGCCAAGAGCTCTCTATATTGATAAATACTGTACGGGGGCGACAACATCACTCGTTTTGGCATCCCAAACTGCACGGTTTCGGTTCGGTCTTTCCCGTTTTGCCGATAGCAGGCGGCCACTGGCGCACTGGAGCGCGATTGGTAAACTTATAGCTTCATCCATCGTAAGCCTATATTTAGTTTGTTTTTTTCCTGTTTTGGATTTTTTTTTCCATCGCCGTCTTTCCGATGCTTCAACACTATTCTTCGGAACTGCCGAAGCACCACTGCGGCCCTTCTTTTGTGGGATGTGCGTAACGCACAAACGCGTCGCACTCGAGATTATTTTTAAGGTTATAAATCATGACTTTTTTCCCTCACACAGACACACGCATCAACGCGTGCAGACCGAACACCAAGCATCGGGGATCGGAGGAGGCATCTTCGCTGGCGGTGCCGGCGAGATGAGATGAGGAAGCATTTATCTTTCGACGTCCCGGGCAGGCTCGCCCGAAAGTGAGGACACCCGAGCGGCCACCGGGCGATGTCCTTTGTGGTGATGGAGGTTTTTCCGGTTTTTGTTTCAGAAAGTTTAAGCGGTTAACGGACGTTCAGGTCCTTCAATTAACTGTCGGTCGAGGTTTGGGAACAGCAGCTTCAATTTATTTGGAAATGTAAGGAATATTTGAAAATGAAACTGAATTAAGGAAAGTTGGCCATTCATCTAAGCAACCGAAGACTTGCTATGTTTAGGAGAAGATTGCAACGTAACATGGAGACAATCTAGTATCCATCGACATTGTCAACTGCAAAACATTGTGGTTTTCGTACTTCGTGACGGATAAGGTTCGATTATGTGTTTGGAAGAGAGCAGTACGATAAATAGTATTTTGTAATATTTTTAAGGTAACAATCCTGGGAAGTAAAGTTACATCTTGAGGTGCAATCGGTCAACGGTCATCGTAAGTTTATCCATTTATCTTCAGAACGCGCAAAGAATGGGAGGACCACGTCCAACGGGAAGGTCCATCTGCCCACGGTTCTGTGTGTGACGTTAAAAAATCGCATTTGCGACACGTCTAATCTAAACGGCTCTATCATCACGAAACAAACCCCTAATGGCGCGTATGTAGTTCGTGAGCATATATACGGTGAAAAGTAAACCACCCACCGGCCAAAAAACAGAACCGGCCACAAACTGAGGATCGCAATCGATTGCGTACACGGTGTGAAGATTAGCCGAAGAGACAACACTTTAGTCCAACCCTCGGCGCCCGGTCGTTATGCGCGCCACTAAGGGTTCAGCTAGGATCTTGGTTTGATAGGGTCTCCGCCCGCCCCAAAACCGACAACCAAAAAACCGGCTTCGGCCTGATGATGATGCCAAGTTGTTCACACTTTTGGCCCAGCACTTGAACCCGGTTTGATAAATGGCGCACACAGGCGCGCGAGCTCGAGGAAAAAACTTCCGAAGAGTCCGTGAAAAAACCTTGACATAGAGCCTAAAAAGTAGCGTACGCAACAAAATGGCCACGCTTTTCGGGTTGGGGAGGGTGGTGAACTATCGCCCGGGTGGCCGATGGTAATCAGGAGCTCCCCGTCAGTCAGACGGATTCACGTAATTCGATTGTTGTTTGGGGTGAAACTTTCTTTTGACTCGACCGTTGGCCGATTATTGCGCCACCAACTCGGAAACCCTGCAGGGCAGCTCCTGAAGTCCCCGTGGATCGTGTGCACTCGTTTCTGGGGCTGTTTGAAGGTTGTCGAAACGCTTGCAACACCACCGGCTTACGGGGCAGCCTTTAATCCTTTGGCCGAGTCGGCCCGAGTTCTGTGGCTTCCCTAAACCTTTGCTTCGCCGTCGACGAATCGGCAGCTAATCGGCTTTTCGGTCGGTGTTCGGCGGCATCGATCTGAGGTGTTCGACAATGCACCGGAGGCCCACACACCGGGTCCTGTGTGTGTGCAGTTGTGCCGACATTGAAACCCTTCAACCGACCAGCAGCAGCAGCCAACGTGCCTTGGGCCGTGGCCATGAAACCCGAAATCCGATTGTCCTACGCGCGTCTTAGCTCGCTTTTCAGTTTTCGAGAAAGCGGCCGACGACGGTAGCTTGACGGCTGTTAGAGTTGGTCGGTATGTGGCCAAAGGATTCACTCGAGGGATCGGCAAGGGATTCGCGCGATCGTTTGATCCTGGCCCGAAGCCCAGTGCCATCTCAAGGTACGAGCTTAAGCGGGAGCAGCGGAGCAAAGATCTATTTGTTTAGAAAATTGCAACAAAAACAGTTCACTTTTCACACTTTCCCTGGGCCGGGGCCGCTGACGACGACGCGGTCGGCGGTAAGCGCGGCTTATCCGGCCTCCTCGGGAATCGGGATCCGTGGGTTCAACCGGGCGAGAAACCGCCCGAAAGAAGGTGTCGCATTCGGCACCACTCAAAGGTGTGAGATGTCACACTAACGGGCCGATCATTAGGTCCCGGGAACCTGTCCGGCGCAGCGAACCTGTCCCTGTGACCGCTCGGACGGTTTAAGATATCGATCTTCTGCGATGGGTTTTGAACCTGCGACGGCATTTGAAGACGATACTCGCTCGCTGTCTCTTTTCCGCCCGCTCGGTTCATCGGGTGGACACCATCGCCACGTAGGATTTGTGCCTTTCAAGTGCAGCCGACCGACCCGGGCCCGAGTTTTGCATAAGCTTTTCTCCGCTTTTCCAGGAAAATGAATATTCAAAATCGTCATCCATGCGCAACGCCAACGGTTTCCAATGGCTTTCGGTTCGGCCTCGGTCCGCTCGGTCCTGGCAGGCCGCCGCGCGTATCCTGGGATGCGATCTTCGTCACATACGGTTGACGACACACGCACACACACGTATTATGGTTTCATTTTTTTGTTCTTCACCCTGAGTTATTAACTGTAAAAAGAGAAAATCCGGCCCGGAGAAGTGGCCCGGAATTACACATATTTGCTGCCAACTGGTGTAAGCTACGACGCTCCTGCTTTGGTCTGCCCACGCAGAGCTGAACCGTGCCATACGGTTGCACGGCGTGGCAAGGATAAGCGCCCGGGAGAAAGGATACGATCGGGGCATAACGGTACGCGCGGTGGCAGACAAGGAAAACGCAAGGAAACCTCGCGCGGAGGTCAGCCAAAAAGGTCGCGACGTAACTGGAGAAGGCTTCCGCTAGGCGATGGCGACAAGGATCCTTAAGCCCTTAGCCGGCGTCCCCGTCGTCCCCGTCGTAGTTTTTTGCTGTCCTTGCGCGCGCGCACAGTGTGTGTGTGCCACTAAAATGTGACTAATCTTCCCGAACGGCTTTATTACCCACTCGCGACAGCCATTTCAAGCGTCGCCGGATGTTGGCCGACGTGGCAGTTGTGTTCGGACGACTTTTTTGTTTGCTCGCCTTGTGTTTTGTCGTTCCAACACATTCCTCGACACTTTAGCGCGCTTCCGCCAAACGGTCGCCTCAGTGACTCAGGAGACCAATTTCTGGCCTGATTATGGCACCAACACTTCCGGCATGGATGGATGGTGCCGAACCGAATGGTGATCCTTTCGCGTGTCCCAGTTGCATGGCCGTTTTTTGGGTTTCCGGAGAGCGCGTTTTTTTTTTGTTTGGGAAATCCATTCACATCCGCCACAGACGGCACGCCGGGGTGTTCATTATTTTACATTTGTTTCGAGAATTGTCTAGATTGACTAAATTACAGTTTGTTTCTTACAAATTTATTTTATCCCCTCGAAAGTAAGTCTCTTGAGAGGCAATACACACATTCACATTGTCAATACATTTTTTAAACCAGGGGCGATAGGGATCGAATTTAGGCCTTTTTTCGAGGAAAATCAAAGCAGACCTTATAAAAGTTTTGTGAATTGTTATAAAAGTAAAGAAGACATTTTCGGCCGGTCGGAAGACACAAAATTCGGTCAAAATGGAAGCTTTTCTTAGAGTCTTTTTGGGACAATTGTACTCAACAATTTCGAATGAAGTTTGTTAAGCATCACAGAACTAGGATAATGGCAACAGGCAATCCAAGTATGCGCTCGTTCCTCGGTTGTCGATTCGTTGCCAACCGAAGCCTTCGGCGTCGCTTTGCTATTTCAACTGCTGCTTCAAATATTTTAATTTATCATTTTAATTTTCTGCATTTCGCCAGATTCCTTGTACGACGTTAATAGGATGCATGCGGCACTACGCACCGCTTCCGGCAGCAATAAAACCTGCATAATGCGGCGCCTGGTGCATCCGATGCCAATGAAGTTATGATTGATTACTTCACAACGTTTGTGTCAATAATTCTTCAACCGTAAAAGAAACAACCGCGCGGCGTCAATGTTACGACAAACGGGGGTCCACAGTGCTGGCGGAAGTCGCCGGAAATACCACAGTGCCGGCTGCGCACCAGAAAAGAACTGTTTCAATCTGAAATTTTCCAATCAATAATGAGGGTGCCCTGTAAAGTGTGTTTTTTCCCATGTTTTACCGGACCAGTTTTGTATGTTAATTTCCGTTTCAAGTAATTCAAGTTTTCCACAACACACACACACGTTTTCTTTGCCGCCGCCGCTGGAGACAGACGGAGAGTCCTGCCGAAGGCGACCGAAAAAAGTGCCAAAAGCATCTTCGTAATCACTTGTTGTCCAGATGTGGTCCTCTGTCTCCGATGCCTCGAGGACCGTGGGCTGGGGCGTGGGCCCACTTCCGCTGCGCGTGGTTATGAGAAAAGTGATTAAGCAGTTAATTAAAACGAAATAAGTCTCCCGCCCGCAGAGAGGCGGCTTTTTACGGACCTCAAGGTCTTTTGTCGGTCTCTGCTGTCGGGTGTCTGGAGTTCAAACCTTTCACCGCCACATGCCACACTGCGGTGCCCGGGTGGATTCGGTGGAAACCCCCGGAGGTGACAGCAGCGCCCACTGGGTGGAGCGATGAAAATAGCATCAATCTGATGTGTTGGGCTTGGCCGGAGGCTTTCGGCCACGGATCACAATATCTTGCGGTGCGCGTTGCGTAGTGGCAAGCTATTTTCCGATTTGCCTCGGTGCGGAAAACGGAGAAAAATACATTACACGCTCCGATAACCGCCTGACAAACATGTCTTCGACGTCGGGGTCGAGCCGCCGCCAGCGGCCAGCGGACGGACGGGGTTTTATGTTGGAAGTCCGCCGCACATGGAAATGTGAGCCCGGTGCTGCTGGTGCTGGTCTCCGGGCCAGCCTGTTGCGTGGTTCCCACGCCCGGAACGGTGGCGATAGTAACCAAGGATAGCGACGCTGTGCTGTGGCCTTCGGCGTGAAGTGACACCTCTCGTGTTTATCGGAACAGTCGGACTTCCGGTTCGGTTTGTGATGGCATGGGTAAGGCCAAAGGATGCGACAGAGATTTCGTGGCACTGACGGGGGCCAATTATGCGGTACCGACACGCCGTTTGACGTTGTCTGGGCTGCCGATAGTCGGGGCGGGAAAAGTGCCGATCATACACATTTTCCTTCCCGGCGGAGACGAGCTACATCATTCGTCACGCGTACTTCTTGCCGATCACGTAGGGTCCCCAAAACGGTGGGCCCCTTCGGGGTTACCGGACTCCCGGAACCCCGAAGCACGTCGTAGGGTCTTTCCCTTTTCGAGAGCCGTTCAAATCCAATTAACTGCGTCGCTGTGGGAAGGATTCATGGCTGACGAGGATGGCTGATGGTGAGTAATGTGCACGATAAACCGATCTAATTGAAGATCTTTCACCAGCTCACGTGCTCCTGCGGCCCTGAGGCCCTGCCGAACTGCTCAGCAATCCCGGGCGCAACAGATGTATGCGCATAATAAATGCTTTAAATAACTGGACGAGATTGTGCGTGTTGTTCCTGGTTGTCCCTATCTGTTCTCGAGACCTCCTACATGTGCAGATTGTGAAGCCGAAAAAGGCATCGAAGTCGAAGATGCCATCGACTGTGGGACATCGACGACTCAACAAAGCAGAAAATCAATAAAAGTGATCATCGAATCTTTTTCCTCGTTTTCTTGCGTCTCTATAGTATAGACACGATCCTTTTTCTCGTCTCGGAACCGATGCCAGCCGAGTGTTATCCTTTCACACTTTTCGCGCGCTCACCCAACACACAGACGAAACATCTGCCTGCCGAGGCATCTCGAGGCGCTATGGACCGGCGATGGGTGACTGTTCCTTTTTCCCGTCCCGTTGGGTTTCATCATCCTTTCTGTCCCGATCGTTCCCGAGCCGGTGGACTTGTGGCCCGGACGAACGTCTTAACCCAAGCGGCGCAACACCTCGCAATAAATCATTAACTCTTCCCGGAATCGAAGTCCCCCGGACCCGGCAGCGATTTGGCAGTTTTGGCCCGCCGGACCAGGATCCAGGATCGGGCGGGCCGGCCGGGCCTGGCCCGGTACTGGTTGTGCAGGATAATTAATTATCCACTCACGCGAAAGAGGATCCACTCGAGCCGTAAGATCCAGAGTGTGTTGTAGGAGGAGAGGAAGTTGAAGGAAGCGGAAGGCCCGGCAAAGAAGGATCAACTCCTTCCACGCACACAGATGAAACTCATCATTGCGTAGCTAATTTTTTATTGCCTTTTTGCCTGCGGCAGAGACCCGCCCGGTGACTCCTTTTTATCTCAGTTCAAGAGTTGCGTGTCGGCTTACGCAAGACCTGATTTGCTGGTTTCGTGTCAAAAACCGGGTTCAGACGGGCGGCAATGTGTGTCCTTTCGGTCGTCAGATGCTCGGTTCTCGGGGTGCGCGGCAGACGGAGACACCGTGGTGAAATGGTAATTTATGGTGGTGGGCCACAACGCAACGCGAAACACACTTCGAGACAGTTTAATTGAACTGTTTCCTGAGGCTCCTCCGGTTGCTCCAGTTTGGGCCTCCGACGGATCCCAGTTCGAACATGCCCAGCCGGCATCTTGAAGCGCCTTTTTTTAACTCACTTCGCACTCACGGCGTGCGGCGTCTTTTTTGCTGGAAATTCTTCGAAACAGTTAGATAACGGGCCAGAGGCCAGTTTTCCAGAGCCCAGCACGCCACCAGAGACCTGGGTCCGCGGCAACATGCCGGACCCTATATGGCCCAGAGAATCCTTTCCAGTTGTTGCACATTTCAATAATCGGGTAATAATGGATGGGTTCCTTCGAACGGTGGACATTGTGCAATATGGCGACGGGTTGTGCAGGCTCCCGCTGCGTTTGGGTCCGAACGCGCCGGATGCCCGGACAATACGGCCACGAACGAGCGTGACCTATCGCAGCGCAGGAAGGATTGTGGAATTGTGGTTCCTAAGGGTTCTGGCTTCGGTGGGACAAAAAGCTGGACAGCAGCTTGCGTAACTCATTCAGCTGGAACCCCCTGGAAGGGTCAGCCCGAGACCGATCGCGGATTCGAAAGGATGCCGAGAGCAGAACGGGGCACGACCATTGTGCCCGGGACCGGCAAAAAGGGATGAACTGGACAGCTTCGGGGTACCGGGACCGGACGGGTCCACACAATGGCCTAATGGCCGGCGATGGCCTCTTTGAAATGGGTTGGGTAAGCTGCACGTGAGCGAGCCACCGGTCAAACCGGGCTCCGTTTTTGGCTGGGTTTTGAGACTGCTATTTCGATGCCATTTTTTCTAACCAACCCCTGCTGGGTTGGTCCGAACGCAGTGACGTCGCACGTGTTTACTTTCGTGTATTGGGTATATTTTCGAACGGATGAAGTTTCTACAAAGCTACAAGGATACGTAAAGATCGCGTTGTGACGTTTTATTCCACCATCCTCAGTAACTCTAGATCCGGGAGCGTTCCTGCTCACTGTTTGTGGATCTCCATGTCGCTCATGCACGGCTGGTCGGCGACTCCGGCATCGACAAACTCCGCGTACGGAATCAGGTCCTCATACGGCGCTACATCCGCCATACTGTCGCGAACTCGCTCGACCTCGCCAAACACTCGCAGCAAGTTCTCACCCGCCAACGCTCGCAGTTCTTCGCGGGTCCACGGTACAAACGTGTCCCCGCTGCGGTAGACACCATCGGCCAGCATATCGAACAGGTCCGGATACTTTGAGACATCGTCCAGCCCGATCGGTACGGATCCGACACCGTCGAAGTCACTCCCAAGTCCAATGTAATCTGGACCTGTGACGCTCTTGATGTAGTTCAGATGCGCTGAGGAGAGCGAGTGGGACCAGATTACTGACTGACTGATCACTGAACCCGGCTCCCGGGCACTTACCCACAACATTGTCGATCGAGTTGCCGCCGATGAATCCGGTGTAGAAGTTGACCATAATGATGCCCCGGTTCGCGACCAAACTCTTCAGCACATCGTCCTGCACGTTCCGGTGATGCTGATAGATGGCGTGCGACGAAGAGTGGCTGAAAATGACCGGTGCCTTCGTGTGCTCTAGAACGTCCACCATAACCCCGTGGCTCACGTGCGACAGGTCGATCAGCATGCCCAGCCGGTTCATCTCCCAGATCACGTTCCGGCCCCAGACGGACACGTTTCGCAGCACCGGATCCGTTTCGTCATCGATCGGCGATGCATCGGCCCACGGGGTGTTGCAGGAGTGCGTTAGGGTCATGTACCGAACGCCGAGCTCGTAGTACATCCGCAACACGGCCAGCCGCGAGTCCATCGAGTGGCCGCCCTCAACGGCGATCAGCGACCCAACCTTTCCCTCCTCAAACGCCGCCCTTATCCCGGCCGTCCCGGTGACGTACTTCAGATGTTCCGGGTACTTCCGTACCATGCGCTTGATCACGTCGATCTGCTCGAGCGTCCGCTCCACGGCATCTTTGTACTGGTTGGAGCAGCTGACATACGCGACCCAGAACTGGGCCCCAACTTTGCCCGTCCGCAGACGCGGTATGTCCGTGTGGCTGCTAGTCGAGGGCCCCCATACCGGGTGCTGTTTGAGGTCACTGTTCAGTTCGAAGTTATTGATACGGTTACGCTCATAGTTGTACAGATTCCACGGCAGATCATTGTGTCTGTTTGGTGGGAACGGAAGATAACGAAGATTAGATACGTTTCGAACAAGGCAGCCGCGCTTAGCGTTTACTTACCCATCGATTAGGGGCACTTCATCGAGCACGGTGCTCCCAAACAATTGCTTTGGCGAAGCCGGTGGTTCTTCCACATCGATCGCCAATGGGCCGGCCAGGGTCAGTGATAGGAGGGCCGACAGGAACAAGAAGCATAGCGCCAACGTCCACCGGTATGCTAGAACTGCAAAACGGATGATGAGGCAGATTGTGGTAGATGCTCAACGAGCCGACCCGCCTAGCGCTACAGCACGCGACACTTGCGTGAGCCGAGCAATTACCTGTTGATAGAAGTGACATCTTTCGAGGTTCTCGATTAGTCGACGCACGAGACGCTACTGAACCGGACTGACTGTTTTAGCGGAGTCGCGCCAGTCTTCCCTATCTAAACCCTTCGCGAACGATGCGAATGATATGATAATAGTCATAAAGCAATTAGCGTGTCCGAGCTCCGGCCACAAACACATGTCGCCGATGATCGAATGCAAACCTCGCATTGTGCGATTGCCTATGTCATCTTCCGTCGCGATTTTTGCGCCTCTTATCGGATCGCGGGTGAAGTATTGCTATCGGATTCGGTAGATAGTGGAGTTTGTGACGCGGAGACTGTAAATCGACTGAGTTTATCATCTATTTCGTTCTCATTCAGCTCCTGTGGATGTTGATATCGGTCATACACGGCTGCACGGCCACACCCGCTCGCTCGTACTCCTCGAACGGTATAAGATCCTCGTACGGGTCCTCACCGGTTAGGCTATCGCGGACCTGCTCGACCGCGTGGAAAACCCGAATCAAGTTCAAACCGGCCAGCTTCTTCAGCTCATCGCGAGTCCAGCGCTCGAAGGTGCCCCCCGCTCGGAACGAGCCTTCCGCCAGCAGATCGAACAAATCCGGATACTTAGAGACATCCTCGAGGCCCTCCGGTGTGTCCGTCACCCCATTGTAATCGCCACCAATTCCGATGTGGTCCACTCCGATGAGCGATCTGATATGGTTGAGATGTTCTGCAGAAGACACAGAAGGAGAGAGAGACATGAGAGAGAAGGAGAGCTTTTTCTCCGTGGCGGCCACCTACTGATAACGTCGTCGATGGTGTTGCCACCGACAAACAGCGGATAGAAGTTGACCATCACGAGGCCACCCTTTGCGGCCAGCTGCTGCAAGATATCGTCCTGAACGTTCCGGTGGTGCCCGTGCACGGCGTGGGCCGACGAGTGGCTGAAAATGACCGGCGCCCGACTGTGCTCCAGAACGTCACGCATCACCCCGTAGCTAACGTGCGATATGTCCACCATCATACCCAACCGGTTCATCTCCCAGATGACATTGCGGCCCCAGGCGGAGAGATTGTTTAGCTGTGGCGGAGGGCTGCCCTGCTCGACCTCATCCACCGGCGACGCATCGGCCCACGGGGTGTTGCACGAGTGCGTTAGGGTTAGGTAACGGACGCCCAGCTCGTAGTACAACCGGAGCACGGCCAGCCGCGAATCGATCGAGTGGCCACCTTCGACCGCAATGAGCGAGCCAATTTTCTTCTCCTGAAACGCTTCCATTATACCGTCGGCCGAATCGACGTAAATCAGATCGGCCGGATACCGGCGGATGATGCGCTTGGTGACGTCAATCTGCTCCAAGGTCCGCGCCACCGAGTCCAGGTACTGCGTGTCGACGCAGCGCACGTAAGCGACCCAGAACTGGGCGCCCACCATTCCCTGGCGCATCCGCGGCAGATCGGTGTGACTCCGGTCGGAAGTCATCCACAGGGGGTCCGTTTTGAGGTTCGTGTCGAGGTGGAAATTTTTGATTACATTCTTCTCCATCAGATAGACCGCGAAGGGTAGATCGTTGTGCCTGGCGGGAGAGAGAGAGAAAGAGTAACGTGCTATACATATTTGTTCCACAAAGCACCACCGTATCACCGTATCCGTACCCATCGATCAGGGGAACTTCATCTAACACGTCTCGGCCGATAAACGGCGCCATGGTCGTTGACGTTACCATTGCGCTTGGCGCATCATCGTACGAGTTGACCACGGCAATCGGTACCACGATGGCGCAGATCGTTATCACGGCCGCGATCGCGCAGGCCGTCAGTAGCTTTTTGTTGCTTAAAACTGAAGAGCCACATCCACCGTTAGGAACTATAGCAGAGTAGCACTCATAGGCAGTAGTACTTACTTCCCTGGAGGAACATGTTGCCGAAGCAGATCCGTACCTTACCGAGACACTACGCTCACTAAACTGCGAGCGCCGCCAGCGAACTACCTGCGAGGATGTGTACAGATAACGATACGGTTGAACGGGTTTATTGCTCACTGATAGGGCCATTTAATTATCGATTACCGACTCGCTTTGCTCGGTGCCTCACGGCATTTCTGCTCCGAGTGTTTTGCGACCAAAAATTAATAGGGAAACATGTCGCCGGTAGCGTAATTTTGTTACCTGAACCGATTCCCACGACCGGTTCAATCGGTTTCCAAACCGTTTTAAGTTCAAAATTTTGAAATTTGAATTGCACAAAATGTCGACGTAAGTGTTTGGTTCGTGTCTTCGCTAGCACATGTCGACTATTGTCTGACAGCTGACGTTTTATGTCGACCATGTGGTTTATTTTGTTTACATTTCTGTAGTGTAAATAAACGTTTTGGAGCGCGGAACGTTGATGTGAAATACGTTAATTATCGGCGATTCACCATGGAGGAGACCCACAGGCTGCGTTTAGAGTACAGCCCCCATCTAGAACCATCGTTCGCTGTGCCACAGACGTGTCTGTTGTGGTTCCGCGAAGGCGACCGTAAGAACTGGAAGTTTCCGTACGCGATGCCGGCTATCGGACGGTTGGCCAACGGTCAGCAGTATCTCTGGCGAATGCACCCCCAGCGGGATCGAAACTCGGTCCACCGAGAAGGCTATTTTAGCCTAGATTCGGTAGAGGCACCCGAAAGTGAAGAGGCCGTTCCGTCTGCCGATCGAACACTGGTCGAGGTCGTGCCCATAACGCAACCGATCGCCGACTTCGAATCAGTGTTACTCGATGTCCGGTTAGATTGTGCCGTGGTAGACACAACGCTACTGGTTGCCAAGGATTGCTTGCACGTGCTGCTCCGTTCGTTTCTTAGTTTATCCTTTTTCTGTCGCGGTGCGCGACTCGATTTCAGCAAAATGCGCCACAAAGGGCTTTGTGAAGCGTACGTAAAGGACACGACCGGGCCACCGACCGGTTACGGCTCGCTTGGAAAGGGAACGCGTATCGAAATCGGCCGCATTCTGTACCATTCCGTCCGGCACAATGTGTGGCAGGGTAAGCGGCTCGGAGGTGTTACCGAAGCTCGTCAACAGTTGACCGACGCGCTGGTCACCAGACGGTCATCGCTCCTGCTCGCCGGACCGAGCGGTACGGGAAAGTACACGATGGTCAAATCGTTGGCCGTGGACCACAACTACCCCCTGTTTGAGGTGCGCGGACTACACTTTATCCGTTCGTTGCCCGGTGAAACGGAGGCCGAACTGCGGAAGATATTCCAGCGCTTGGAGCACTTCGAAGAGCTGATCGACGACGGGCGGCCAATTCTTCTGCTGGTGAAGGACATCGATATGATATGCCCGAAGAACAGCGCCAAAAAGGGAGAGGATTCGTCCAACATCTCCCGCATCGCTTCACAGTTCCTGGCGCTGATCGATCAGTACCTAGAGTCATCGAGTAACCTAGTCATAATCGGCACCACATCCTGCATCGAGAACCTGGACCCGCGGCTGAGAAGGCCAGGTCGGTTAGTGAAAGAGATTACACTCGGGATACCGTCCCGCGAGCAGCGGATCGACATTCTGCGCTCCTTCGAATCGGACAGCACCTTTACGCCAGCGCAGCTAGAAGAAATGGCCCACCGAACGACGGGATACGTTGGCGCAGAACTGCAGCTTCTTTACTTCAACGTGACCCGAGAGAGAGATCGGCGAAACCTTTCGTTTCAGGACGCACTGACCGCGGCACAGCGGAAACATCGACCGGGCGCACTCCGGAACGCGATCGGATTGGTCGGCGAGGATCGGTCGCTGAACCTCGATTCGTTCGGTGGCCTGCAGCAGCTAAAGACGTTGCTACGGTTGTGCGTCGTGCAGCAGCTGAAAAATCCGGCCCGCTTCCGGCAGCTCGGTATTAGCCCGTTGAAAGGCATCCTACTGTACGGTCCGCCCGGGTGTGCCAAAACCACACTCGCCAAGTGCCTTGCGGCCGAGTCCGGCATGACGTTTCTGTCACTTTCGGCGGCCGAGATCTACTCACCGTACGTTGGCGATGCCGAGCGGCTTATCACGCGCGTGTTCAACGAGGCTCGCATGAACGCTCCGGCCGCAATCTTTTTGGACGAAATCGATTCCCTCGTGGGTAACCGGGGAACAGCAGGAATGTCCGGAACGGGCGTGTCCGTCAACATGGGCGTTCTGTCGACGCTTTTGCTCGAAATGGACGGCATTGGCCAGGCCGAACAAACGGCCAGTCTGTTGAGTGAGGATGCGAAGCGGGTCGTAGTGCTTGCGGCCACTAATCGGCCCGATATGGTCGATGATGCACTACTGCGACCGGGCCGTCTAACGAAACTGATCCACATTCCTGCTCCGGATGAGCAAACGCGAGTGGAAATACTCCGTAAGACCGGAGAGGCCACGCCATTCGCTCCGGATGTGAACTTAAAGCGGCTGGCCGAACGTACGGAGCGATATTCTGGTGCCGACCTTACAAATCTCTGCTCACAGGTCACACAACCACCAGCAGGCTGGTGATAAATGGCCGTTTTAAATCTTTCGATTTTTTTCTTTTAGGCAGCATTGGTGGCAGCAACGGAGAACCTTAGCGCAGCAGTGGTCACGATGGCACACTTTGAAGCAGCACTGCAAGACGTCCGCCCTTCGCTAACACAGGAGCAGATCGACTGGTACTACGCTTACGAGGCCAACAAGCGAACATGATGAGCTCATTGCTTTAGAAAGGATTCAAAAATTGTATATTAAAAGGAACAGGACAGGGAAGGGTCAGTTTTAACCAAACACTTCATCGGTATCGTCATCTTCGAATGCTGGCTCATGTGACAAGCGTTCCCGAATCTGCTCGATCTGCCCGAACAGCCTCAGGTAGTTCTCGCCCGCAATTTTCCGTATATCTTGCTTTGGCCACGCCGGATACGTTTCCCCATCGGAGTACTGACCTTTCGCGAGTGCTTCAAAAAGGTTTCCAAACTTAGAGACATCCTCTAGTCCCTGCAACACACTGCTGAATCCATCAAAACCCGTTCCAATTCCTATGTGATCGACTCCGATCGCATCTCTCAGATAGTTTAGGTGCTCTGTGGATACAATTTAATAAACAAACCATCAAATTGAAGCTGTTCTAACGAATGCCCTCGAACGACATACCGACGACATTATCGATCGTGTAGCCACCGAGAATGGTAGGATTGAAGCTGATCATCACAAGCCCCGCACGGGAAGCCAACTGTTTCAGCACATCGTCTCGCACGTTCAGATGATGCGGATGGACACCGTATGCACCAGCGTTGCTGTAGATCACTGGCGCTCGGCTGTACCTCAGCACGTCCAACGCCACACCGTAGCTACCGTACGAAAGGTCAACGATCATTCCGAGCCGGTTCATTTCCCACACCACCAGTCGGCCCCAAATCGACAGATCACCCCGGCTACCGGCGATCCCATTGTCCAGTTCGTCCACGATCGATGAGTCGGCCCAATCGCAACAATTGTGTTCCGATGCCAGCGACATGGAGCGAACACCAAGCGCGTACAGTGAACGCAACAGGCTCAGCTTGGCGTTGATCGAGTGTCCGCCTTTCACGGCTAACAGTGAGCCGATCCTGTGGGCATCGATTGCGTGCCGTAACTCTTCGACCGATCTACAAAGCGCTAGATCCTGCGAATGCTTTTCGATTAGCCTTTTGAACGTGTCGATCTGCTCATACAGTTGCTGCACGGTTTCGGCCGGATGCCCGGAACAGTTGACACCGGCTACCCAAACCTGCGCGTGTACGTGACCATTCCGAAGCCGGATCAGATCCGTACGGCTGTTGTTCACCTTGCCCCAGACGGCGTGACGATCCAGGTCCCAGGTTAGATCGAACTCCCGCAACCGTTGGTTCTCGTACCGGGCCACATTGATCGGCAGGTTGTTGTGCCTGAATGGAGCGAGTTGTGAGCAGTCCGGATACGTGTGCACCCCGTGATACGTACCCCGCGATCAGGGTCCATTCTTCGTGCTCTTTTATCCGACGCGTTAGGATGGTGTCGCTGAGGAACTCATCGTTAATTTGGTGCAGTTCAATTTTGGTTCCAACCAGGACGAAGATGAAAACAAAGGTAAACGTGAACGCCACCAGGAGAATGACTAGAAATGGAGAATCTGATGGAGAGACGAAGGAGACGATCAGTTACGAATGGAGTCGCGAAGTTCGATCGGTCTGCGTAGATCAAAAAGCAGAGCGTTGGAGATTTTATCACCCATACCACTACACTTCCCACCGATCTCTTATCAACGTTGCTTGCATCGGATTTCGCTACGTGTCCGCGCAACCAGCTACGGCCTTGGCCATTCTCACCGTTTTGTGGTGCACCAGCGCGTTGAACCGGCGCAGGTTGGCGGTTGGGCATCTTCTTGGCACGCTTGGCACCTCCGGCTACTGCTAAGATTCCAGGTCTATCTGGGAACCGGATCTGCGAAGTATGTACTAGAGAGCTGGTAGAACTAGACTGGCGAGCCCATGGCCCAGCAAAACACACTGCGACACCAGATAAGACGATGTTTTATCGATTATCGTCCTCCTTCGCGAGCTGATAACAGAGTTTCGGTCGCTTTCGGGCGGATCATGACTAACTTCATTCATTCGACTGCATCACCCGACCGAGCCCAACGTTGGCCCCCAACAGTTCTACTGCGTTGGGCTGCCGATAGTATACAAGCTCTCTCTCTCTTTCTCTCTCTTATCACTCGCCCGCCCGCGTGTGTGGTGGTGTCGAGAGAATGGGCTCCCTTATCGGTCCGGCACACCTAGACGGAAGTGGCTTGATCGGTAACGGTGTATTGGCCAATTGGGGTCTATTGGTAGCAATAAACAGCACTAGCACGCGAGAGCCATTAACAGCCACCGAGTGGATCGTCGGTGCGCCAGTCGTTCTCGGATCGCGAAGGTGACAAGGCGCCCATTACGGTAGTGTCCCAACGGAGGTTCCCGGACAATGTGATAGCAATCTTATCACCTAAACTAAATCGTGTAGAGTTGTGTCGAAAACAAGATCTTCCAAACCAAAAAAACAGAAAACAAGACCAGGGCCGCGAGATTCTTCAGTTTGGGAGAAGGAATTCTTCGTCCTCTGTGGTTGCGTCGGGTGCTGCTGCGGGCGGCCACCGGGGAGCCGATTGCGCGAAATAATAATGCGAAGTGTTTGCGTGATTCGGCACCACCATCTTCGCTTCGATAGCGGCACCGTTGGACACAACAGAGCACGGAGAGCACGGTCGTCGATAACGCCCAATCGATGATGGATTAATTGAATGAAACGCTATCGATAGCCCTCCGGTGCCCTCCTCAAGGTGTTCGATGTCAAGTGTATTATAACGTTGAAAACTCAATATCAAACGTCTCGGAGCCCTGCCGGAGCCACCATCACCGTCCGGGCCATCGGCGGTGGCAATCGATCAATTCGGGGGGAGAAAAAGCGAAACAGAGCGCCGGGGAACATGTGGCACTTGCGGCGCTGGGAACAACAATATGGCAATAGCTACTTGCAAATGATGTGTGCAGATGATGATAACAACCTGGGACGCGCGTTGACGCAGATGGGTAGTAATTTCCAGAAAGTTGCCAGCGGTTACGTCGGTCACCCATCCTAAAATAGCGCCCGAAACATATTGGACCGAGCGAGTGTCAGTGTAGGAGTCAGTCTCTTATCAACTCCTAGATCCGGTTTCCACGTTATAGTTTTGTGAGCTTCCGGAACGTACTGGAACGAAGACGGAGCGTAATACATGTGTGTCTCCCTTGTAGCTTTTACAGGAACAGGAACGAATTGAGATGAGACGGCCAGAGCCAGTGTCCGTTGTTATTGCTTCCCGGTGAAGTGCTGCTCCTGCTGAAAAGCACTACCTATCGTATTAGTATTCTTTTATCTTTATGCGCGCCCAGGCACGTGATGCAAAATAGTGATGGTGAACCGAGACTTTAGTCACCGGTGTGCCGTGGTGCTGTTCTGTTGTTGCTGGGTGTTGTTGATACTTCCCGAGTGCCACGCGCCCGTTATCTCGCCCGATACCTCGTGGATGAGTAACGATGTGAATGGTTTTGAACCTCCGCTCGAGGCGCTACCGGGAATCGGATGCCAGCAGGCCAGCCTGACGTTGGTTTCGCGTGTTTCCGATCTGGCCATCGAATGGTCCGACGGTGCTCACCAGCAGGACGATCGAGCGATCGTGAAACACTTCTACAACATTTCGTGGTACGATCGAAACGAAGGCAGGGTGATCCGGCAAGGCGGAGGTATCCTTAAGCTGCAAACCTTCCGACTGCCGACGCAGAACAAGTGTGAAATCATCGAGCTGTCCGTGTGTCGTCGAGATTGGCAGTCACAGACGTGCGCGTGTGGTATTTGGACCCCAGCAACCAAAGCTCTACGATCGATCCGGGTTCTAAAAGGGATCGGTGGAGTGTACAGTGTCTCCTGGGAGTCAGACCCCTGTGTTACGGAGTACGTGCTTGAGCCGGGTTCCATTGTGCTGACGTCAACGCACCCGGTGGTAAGAGTTTATGATGCAACCGAGTGCAACTGGAATCAGCTGGTGGTTCGTGGCGAGACGCAGAACGGAGCCACGTGGCAGGAGCTGGTCGAGTTCCACGCCTATCCTCAGAGGCTGCTGTGGCCGGGCTGTGTGATGGCGAACAGTGTGGCCATTCGTGCCATTCCCGAATCGGTGTACGAAAGCCCTTTGGAACTCACGGTGGATCGATACCGTGAGGCGGACGAGCAAAGTGCGGCGTGCTTTGTTCCGACCGCCCAGGACTATGCGGTTGCTTGTGGAGTAGCGTCAAGTAGACTTCGGCACCACGCCGCAGCAGCAGTACCGAGTGCCGACCCTATGTTTTGTCCTGTGTTTCGATCTACCGCCACCGATCCGCTATCCATTGGTCCGGTACGGGATCTGCGGGCGAATACGGATCTGGATCGCACCGTCATTCTGACCTGGCGAGAACCGGACGATGCTGACGATTGCGTGAAGGAGTACCAAGTTAGCTGGGGTTCGGAAATGGTGGTATTGGCGCCGGACAAGACATCGTACTTTGTGCGTAATCTGGAACCGTGTGTCTCGTACAACTTCACCGTGGCAGCCGTTGATCTCACGAACGATAGGGGTGTTCCGAATACGATCGAGGCGACGGTACGCGAGATCGAGCAGCTCTCGGAGGTGGTCGAACTGGAGCTGAACGAGGTGGATCCCCGGTCACTGTCGGCCAAGTGGAAACCCCCGGTCAACGGGACGAACTGTGTCAAGTCGTATCGAGTGGCCGCGTGGTACACCTCACCCGAGGATGCCAGCGATGAGGTCGTGTTTTCCAACACGACCACCGATCAGCACGTTACGTTCGGCGAGGTTATAGCCTGCATGACCTACATGGTGCAGGTGATTCCGATATCGTTCCTCAACAAGGACGGTCGCAACGAAATTGCCCCACTGAAGACGAAGGAGCGCACGATTTTGCCCTACCACGTGGAACCGATCCGGGCGGTAGTGGTTAAGCCGCGGAGTCTCGAGCTGTCAACGCATCTGCACGCGGACAACAACAACAATTGTCTGCTGGTCAGTGTTCGGTTCAACTGCACGATAGTAACCGATGGGGAGGCCGACCCCGAGTCGCAGGTAAGATTCGGTATAGTAGCAGTGCCTACTACTGCTTAGTTCGTGTACGTAAATAAACAAGTTTCGTTCGTTTGTCTCGCCGTTGTCCGGCTCAGGTTGTCAAGGAGTACCGCATACCGGATGGAAACGCGAGCTTCGAGGGCCTCGTAGAGCCGCTTGTTCCCTATTCGGTGTATCAGTGCAACGCGCAGATCCTCAACATCGCCGGCTGGTCCGACGCCACACCGTCATACGACATTCAAACCGCCGAAGATGGTAATCTTTTCGCGCTTTTCGATGCCTACTAAGAGCTGACCTACAGCTAATGTGACTTTTCCGTTATTTCCAGTGCCGGAAATACCCCGCGACCTGCGACTAAGGGGGGGCAATGGATCGGTCGACATCACCTGGAAGGCACCGGCCGTGAAGAATGGGATCGTGGTACGCTACCGGATCCACATCCGGATGATCGGCCCCGAGTATCCGCTGCCGAAGGCTTGCGATGAGTTGGAGGAGTACAACGAAACGGTGGACCTGCGCGATGAGATCGAACCCGGGGATACGCGCAGCTGGGATGGGGTCGACTTTCAGTACACCGTCACGCGGCTGGCCCCTTACACCGAGTACACGGTGCAGGTGGCCGCAGCGACAGGAGCGGGCGTTGGACCTTATAGTGACGCGTCCAGCGTTGTCACTCGGCCGGGTGCACCGGAACTGGCGCGAAACTTTCGTATCGAATCCATCCTGGGCCCGGAACTGAACAAACCGTACCAATCGTCGGTGGAGTTCTCCTGGGAGGTACCGTGCCGGCTGAATGGGCAGCTGCGCCGATTCGAGGGATTGTTGTACGGCGTCCGGGGCCATAACATCTCCGCCACGCACTCGCTCGCGTGGAGCGTGACCGTTGAAGAAGGGGACGATCTGTTGGAGCCGTTCCGCTACATCGAGAACCGGCTGCTGCCCGAGTATGACTACATGGTTTCCCTTTATCTGTTTGTGGCCGATGTGGACGAGCCGAGCGCGGAAACGATGCTTACTTTCGAGTCTCCAGCAGGCAGTAAGTACTCCGAGCTGCCGAGTGACTTCGAAAACGGGCTGCATAACTCACTCAAGTCTTCTTTTGCAGTTCCGACCATCGATCCGACGGAAGAGTGGTTCAAAGTGGACGTGTTCGATGCCCCGAACCCGACCAACACCGCCCGGATACTGCTGGGCAGCATCTCGCTCACCTCGGACATTGGCAGCATCCGGTACGTGGCGCTGCTGGTATCGGAGCGTATCTGTCAGAGCGATCCGCAGCCGCGGACCGACTTCATTAACGTCGCCGGCGAGTCCCAGTGGCCGGAGGTTCCCGACTGGCACCGGGTGTACAATATGCGCTGCACGGAGCAATACCAGACGACGCCAAAGTTTTGGAACCCGATGCAGCGCCTTGTGCGGGGCGAAACGAGCGCCGTCGAGTTCGTGGTTGGCGAGGAGCGGTGCGACACTGGCAAGGAGTACTGTAATGGGCCGCTTAAACCGGGCACGGACTACGCGCTGGTCGTGCGGATATTCTCCCGCACCGGCTACACCGATTCGAATCTGCAGTTTTTCCGCACGGATTCGCTCATCTTGGTCGGGCTGATCACCGGCTCGATCGTGGCCTGCTGTGTGCTGGCGTTCGTTAGCGGGTTGGTGATACTGTGGCGCCGACAGAGGCTGCTGTCACCGGCCCAGCTGGCGGGGCGCACCCCGAGCGAGGAACCGTCGGACATTCCGCTGAAAAACTTCCCCAACCAGTACGACGAGCTGTTCCAGTCGAACCGGGAGAAGGTTTCGAAAGAGTTTCAGGCGATCAACTACTTCGCCGATACGGTGCTGCAGGAGACGGTCAGCCAGCAGAGTGCGCGCGAGAACGAGCGTAAGAACCGATACGTCAACATACTGCCGTTTGACTCGAACCGGGTGCAGTTGGATGGCCACGACGAGGTCGAGGGCGATGCCAACGACTACATCAACGCGTCCTACATCGAGGGCTACAAGTACCAGCGGGAGTACATCGCGACGCAGGGTCCCAAGCAGGACACGTGCTACGACTTCTGGCGCATGGTGCTGCAGTGTGAGATCGAGTCGATCGTCATGCTGACGCAACCGATCGACCACGACAAGAACAAGTGCTGTCAGTACTATCCCCGGTTCCTACAGTCAATCTGCTTCCGCGACATCCGCATCAAGTGCCAGCAGGAGATGAACCTGGGCCTCTACCAGCGCCGTCTGTTCCTGGTTTCTCAGGTAGATCAGGCTCCAGTCGGCGATTCTCACTCGATTTCTTTTTACCGATCCCATCCGCCTTTGTAGGGCAACCTGACCAAGGTGGTGTTCCACTATCACTACCTCGACTGGCCCGACCACAGCTGTCCGGCCAGCCCGACGGATCTGATCAAGTTCACCAAAATCGTCCGGGCGGAACGCAAGAGCTACGCCCTGCCGCTGGTCGTGCACTGCAGTGCCGGCGTCGGTCGCACCGGGACGTTCATTGCGTTGGACATACTGCTACAACGGATGCTGCAGGAGAAGAAGATCAACGTGTACGACACGGTCAAACAGTTGCGCCGCCAGCGAGTCAAGATGGTCCAGACACTCGATCAGTACACGTTCCTGTACCAGTGCTGCCTGGAGTACGTCACAAAGAGCAACCGGAAAAGTAACTAGCTGTTTGTGTGTGTGTGCATTGGGTCCTGACATTCCTGACATTCCTACTATTCCTGTTCACAGAGCCTAAAACGAGCTACATCGAAATGATGCGACGGGATGGTGATGGTGGCGGCGGCGGAACTGGTGGCGATGGGAAACAAAACATGCCCACCGTCATCGAGGTTGACCAGCCCGGCACGATCAGTAACGGTGGGAAGCCGCTGTTTAAGATTAAGTTCCCTAAGTCGGTTAACCCGGGTCTGAACCCTGGAGGTCTGGAGAAGGTGACCAGCTTTGCACCGACCGACATCGGGGGAAGCGATCCTTGATTCGGGGCAGCACCAGGAACCGATTGTGTGTGCCGATACCGATGATTACTGCTAAACGGGTATGTTATCTATTCTACAAAGGTCTGAACAGGAAACGTTTATGGGATTAGAAGAAGGGTGAGCGAGCGTGAGCTTTTACCAGTTAAAGACTACATCTAAGTTATTTATAAAAAGTCAGTTGTACAAATCAACAGAAGAATCAGGACCTCAGGATGTGTGCAAGCAATCAGCGGGATCTGTCAAGTCGGGTTGTCGGGCAGCGGGATCTGTCAAGTCGGGATCAGCGGGATCTGTCAAGACGTGATCTGTATCGTGATCCTCTTCAAGATCAACTAATTCAAAAGATAGTATTACCTAATATTGTCACATAGTTAGTTCTTTATTTCAACCTTCAGCTTCCTCGCGATAGAAGCTGGAACTGGTGGTTCTACTACGAGGCCACCACAACGGAACAGACTATGGAGTAAATACAGATGCGAAACAGCGAAATCAGTTCTCTCCCCGTCTATATACACACTGGAGAATGTCGGTTAAAATGCCGTGTCTTTAATCGACATTGCGCCCTCGACTCCATTCTACAAATCTCTCCTCGTTCGGCCGTTCGGCTTCACACGATAATCGGCGCCACACGACGATAAGCACAACTTGGCGATCTTATCACAATTATCATAATCTGCGGCGGCACTAGAGTCTAGTGCCCTGCGCGTCATCCACTTCACCCTTGAGTATGTTACCACTTCCTGGAAAGGCGCAGCCCGGCGTAAACCCGGGTGAGATCCTAATCCGCCCCGCCGCGCTCACAGCTTCTCGCCGCTCATGTTGAGCATGTTGTAGTAGTTGTGGTCAGGGAACCGCTCCAGTTCGATGTAGTCGGTTTCGGTCTGGAGCAGCCGGTCGAGCATCTCGACCACCTCCGGGAAGCCGGGTCGCTCGCCGGCGTCGTGCGCCCAGCAGTAGAACATGATGTTGTACAGCTCGCGGCGGCAGTGCTCCGGCTTCTCGAGCCGGTAGCCGTCGCGCACCTTGCGCATCACGTCGGCCGCCGCGATGCCCGGGTAGGGCGTCGAGCCGAGCGTCACGATCTCCCACATCAGGATGCCGAAGCTCCAGATGTCGGACTTGACGGTGAAAATGTTGTCGTACAGCGACTCGGTCGCCATCCACCGGATCGGCAGCCGGCCCTCGCTCTTGCGCTCGTACACCTTCGACGTGACGATGTCCCGCGCGAACCCAAAGTCCGCAACCTTACACGTGTGGTCGTCGGTGATCAGGATGTTCCGTGCGGCCAGATCGCGATGAATGATCTACAAACGGTGGAAGCGGAAAGGACGATAAGCAGTGGAACAAGAAGAGGTGGTGGCACCCCATTGACACTTACCCCCCGCGACGTAAGGAAATCCATTCCTCGGGCCACCTGGAACATGAACGAGGTGAGATCGCCGGAGGTGAGTATTTTGGACTTCCCGTGAGTGTTGCCGTAGTGTCTGTGGGAAAAATCGGAAGCACACGATTATTGGCGCGCCCTTCACACGGGGACATATTGTCCCACGGCCCACGGCTTACTTTTCAACGCGCGAGTTCCGCAGGAAGGTTTGCAGCTTGCCCATGTTGACGTACTCGAGTACGACGAAGATCGGATCCTTCTCGGTGCAGCAACCGAGCAGGCGGACCACGTTGATGTGGGGCTCGAGCGACTTCAGGACCTGCAGCTCCGACAGTAGGTCGCTCCGCTCCGCTTCACTTGCGTTCTCTTTCAGCGTCTTGACCGCCGTCACGGAGATGCCCTCGTGGCCATCGATGTCGGTCGCCTCGCAGCGCCAAACCTGCCCGAACGCACCCTCGCCAAGGATGTTGAACACCTTCAGCCGGTGGCGCGGGAACTCCCAGCGGTCCTTCGCCGACAGTGACCCGTTCGACTCCTCCGACAGCTGCGAAGTCGCCTGTAGGTGGTGCCCGTTTGCGTCCCGTTCCCAGGGCGACGTGTACCGGTTGCTGAACGCCATCGGGCCGCTCCAGTGACTGAGCCCGATCGAGTTCCGGCTGTCCTCGGTGGTCGTGTTGATGGACGCGGACGCGGTGACGTTGCTGCTGGCGTTGCTTTGGTTTGACTTTTTGGCTTTATCGATTTTGTTCTTCTTCTTCAGCGTCTTGCTGATCGCGCACAGGTACTTGCGGAAGATGCAGATCGCGATCAGGCCCGCACTCACGAAGATGATCGCCACGGAGATGATGACCGGCAGCAGTATTTTGACCGTGCTCGCGTCCTCCTGCGGATGGGCTCGGACCGGGTGCTGGTGCGTCGTTGTCGTCGGGCTCGAGGTTGTGTGCAAGTGGCCGGGTTGTTGACCCGGAACTTTCGTACTGGTCCGCCCCGGAATCCGATCGCCCCAGGTGGCGTTGCTGCGGGCCGGACTCTCCGAATCCGTATCCAGATCGGTGTTGCCATTGGCCACGGGTGTCGCTTCCTCGCCGCCAGTGGATGGCAAATGGGCCGTGGGCCGTGGATCGGGATACGTTTTGGTCTGCTTGGTGGGCGACGGTGATGGCGGTGTCAGGAGTGTGTCCTGCTCACCGGAGTCAACTGGCGTTGCCGTTGGAGGTCGCCGGGTGAACTCTGGTGGCAGCGGTGGCAGTGGAACCTGCGGTCGGTGGCCCGTTCCGATCCCGGGCAGGTTGAAGCCGGCCGGCAGTATCTTGCGTATGTTGTCAATGTTCGGCGTGAACTGAGGTGCCCCCGGTCGGCTCTTGTACAGTCCGGTGGCGTTCTGCGCGAGAATGTTGACGTACACCTCGTTCTTGGACGTGACACTGCCGTCGGTGACGGTGACGTAGACGAAAAAGTTCTGTCCCGCCCGACCTTCGACGCTCTTGTTGAGGTACACGTAGCCCGTGTGTGCGTCGATCACAAACGGTTGGTCCTGGCCGGCCACCAGCGCGTCAAGGCCGAACTCCAGCTTGTCGTCCTCGTTATCGTCGGCCGTGACACGCGTGATCATGCTGCCCACTGTAGTGTTTTCCCGGATACGCCAGTGGCGATCCACCAGAATCACGGGCGGCGTGTTCAGCTCTTGGGAGTCTGTAAGAAGTGAAGGAGAGAAGATAACAACAGGGTGT
Source organism: Anopheles cruzii (assembly GCF_943734635.1). Taxonomy (NCBI): domain Eukaryota; kingdom Metazoa; phylum Arthropoda; class Insecta; order Diptera; family Culicidae; genus Anopheles; species Anopheles cruzii. The sequence continues at coordinate 15,849,388 of NC_069144.1, read as the reverse complement.
TACAGTCCTTGATCTTGATCATCATCATCAATGGCCTGCGATTAAGATCGCGTTCTTCAGGCCGCGTCCGGTCAATGGACCGGACGGCGTACGCGGCCGTTGAATGTATCTTGCTTAAGGTCACCCGCGACTTCCTTGTCAACGCGCAGGTCTACATTCTACACGCAGGAACAATACGCCTGGCCCCTGCCTGCTATCGGCGCGATAGGGCCACGCGTGTTGCGTATTGAATAATTTTCGAACGCCAACTTCCGCTCAAAACCGAACGGCCTTCGATTCGGTCGGCCTCTCTCTCTCTCTTTTATCACCGGGTCCGGCTACCCCGACGAGAAGTTTGCATCTCGATGGATATCACACAGCCGGGAGGATGCCCTCTGCCGATTAATAAACCGGTAGACCTCCAGCCCCCGGGGGCCGTCATTAAGTCATTGGCGGAGGTGCCGTCCGAAATGGCCGGACAGCCGGAGTTCAGCCAGCGCAGATTGCGAGAGGGTTGAAGGACTATGACATAAACAAAATAATTTGTTGACACCAACCCCGACACACGAACCCGGCCGAACCGAGTGTCAGATGAAGGCACGGGCATCGTCTGACCACACGCAGACCAACTCGCAGTAACGACTGCGAAGATCCGTGCGGAAAAAAAAAACCGGTTTGACCGGACCCAACACAGCAAAGTGTTGTACTCATACCGGGACCACTTTCATTTTAGCGCTCCGAGGATGTGCCGATGCCACTCGCTTTCTACCTCGCCACTCCGGGGGCGCTGTTGGTGTCGGCGGTCACCGCGCGCGCTGTTTGAATTGACTGTACAAACATTATCGAGCCACGTGTTGCAAATAATATCGCGAGGGGCAGAAGAGACCCCTGATCGTACCTGCGCCGTGTTGGTGTAGAACGCTGATCGTTACCAGCCAGACGATCGTCAGCGCACAGCACCGGCTAAGGTGGACCAGCGCCGACGCTGACGTCATTCGCCGCGCGGTCACTCTTCTTCGTCGCAGCATCACTCTCCGGGCAGTCGCCGGGTCCGGGTTGAGATCGATGCGAGATCGAGCTCCGGCTCGATCGGGATGAACGTTTCCGGTTTTCCGCACACACGCACAGCTACGCAGTCATTTGGGAACCTCCAAATGTCCTCTGTCTCTGCGTACCCCTTTTTTCTATCGAAACTTTTTCACTCACACGAACGCGTTTCCAACACGGTCCTTGGTCCTTTGGCGTTGATCGCTGGGCTTTTGGGCGCCTTTACGTAACAATTTCACAACTTGTCACAACGCGCCCGACGATTGGTGCGGTGCGGTGCCGTTCGGTTTCACTTTCGATTACATAGTCCAACGGAGACCGATACATTTTCGGGCGCTGTGCCACAAGGCGACAAACTGTGCACTGTTCGGGGATCTCACTTCTTTACCGCATTGAGCCCATGGCAACACCGTGATTCATCGTGTCGCGCATAAGGATCAGAAGTTGCCCTGTTGAAGGTTTGCTAAGGAACGAAATGATTTCATTATTATATCAACCACTTATGTATTAATGTTTGTCCTTGATCGCATTCATTTTAAACATGACCGATCAAGTAATTTAAAAAAGGGGCAAACGATGACTCGCCCAGCAAGTTAAAGCTGCGCGATCACCCCGGCCGCTAATGAAACTTCCTCTCGTCTGGGTCTTTTTAATGGCTTCCTTTCTCACGGTCACATTCTTGAGGTTAAATTAAAGCATTTCCTCCCATTCAGACCCAGGCCCTCCCTTTTGCTCTAGATTGCGGATATGAAAAAGGGTCACGCACACACACACACACACGCTTGGGTGCGGTTCGCAGCAGCGGTTAAGCTGTTGTTCTTCGACACCAGCGAGCGTCTGGCGCTCTTTCGATCTGATCGCACTCGCCCAAATGCCCCATGCAGCATTAGTATTATCTCCTATTTCAAGACAATTTCACCGGCAAACACACTTTCATCGCCTCGCCGCTAATGATTTAATTCGCCGATTGCGCATAGCTTTCCAACCGCATTGTGGCTTATTTGAATGTGGAAGCTGCAAAGTGAATTGTCGTTCGTGGGGCGCCGCGGGCGCTTTCCACCACCGCTAGGGGTCCGCTATGCACTGATTCCGCTTTCCGCGCTCGCCCGATGATGTTTGAAAATCCATCCATTTCCGTGACCCCAAACACATACACGGGAGCGCGATCGAAAGAGTTGAGGATCGAAAGAGCTGAGCAAAAGCGACGAACCCTCCCGAAAAGTCGAGTGCCAATTTATTGCATCTGCCGGCATCCTGCCACGTTTTCTCTTTCACTGACCCTGAGGCGCATTCGGCGATCCTTTTACTTTACCCCAGCCACCCAGCCCCATGCACACCACCGCCGGTGTGGTTTCACAACATCTTGTCCCGTCGATCCAGACCAGACCACCGGGCCGCCAAGTGAAAGATCGGTCTGCGGTGAAGGTGCATCGTCTGATCGTGCCCCCCCCCCCCCCGTTGCCCCTTCTTCGGTGATCGGCCAGCATAAAGTGATAATCATGCACGCGCGTCGTCGAGTCGCCACCATTGCGCCATTTCTTCGCTCGCAGTCCCTGGTCCGACCATTTCACCGTTACCGCGGTACCCGATTTCTCTTTTCCTTCTCCGGCGCTTTTCTGCTGGCTCGCCGGACCGTTTCGCTTCACTTCACTCTCTGCTGTCACTCTGTTCACCGGGGGTTTGTTCTCTAGCTCTCTTTCTTTCTCAAACACCCTTCCACACAGAGAGAGAGAGATGTATTTTTCTCCCCTTTACACCGCGTTGCTTTTTTGTTGCACGATCACGTCTGAGACCCACCGCGCCAACCGTGGTCACTGCGCACTTTCTTATTTCATCCACCTCCCGATTTTCTTTCGTTTTCTTGTGTTTTTATTCCGCTTCCGCCATGGCCCGTGGCGGCGGCGGCCTTTCTTTCCTTTCTTCTGCGCTCCGGTTTACGGTATTGTGATGTGTGTTGTGTTTTTGTATCTCTCAATTTGTTTAAGGCGAACCGCACCACGATCTCTCACACGACCGAATGCGCATTAGAAGGGGGTAAAGCTGCTGCTGCTGCTGCTGCTGCTGCCGCTACTGCGTTGTTGTGATCGATTTCACAAACTTTATCCGTCGTCATCATCGGAGTGGCCTGGCTTCCGCGCACCGGGTGGGCACTGAGATGACCGAAAGAAATGGCAAACCGCAAATCGGGCACTCCGGAAACGTGAAATCAATTTCGTGGCTTTTCCTGCCCGAACCGAACGATGTCATTTTCCGCTGCCCACAGTGCACTTTCGTTTTGTTTTCGCCGAGCGCGGAGAAATTTGCATCTCACTTTCCGATTGTGTCCGGCCGCTGCCTCGCCAGCGCGGCCGTTTGCGCATTTCTTTACACTCTCGCCATTTGTTTCGTTTCGAAAATTTCACAACTCACGCTAACACAATTGCTGATCAAACACGCCATTGTTACGGCGCTAATTGGCTCTCGCTGGCGGGCCATTTGATTAGTCGGCCATCGATAACGCAAAATCCCACCGCCCGGGTGGGTTCTAATCACGACACAACGCTCCGTAATGAGTCCAGGAAGTTCTCACGGTCCGTCGTCACGTGCACCGGAACGCGAGATGGGACTAAAAATTGTAGCAAGCAAACTAGTGGCCACCAAACTACGATCGTGATCGCGCCAACACACAACCTACCTCGCGCAGATACCAGCTCGAATTGAGCAGCCGTCGGTCGATGGAGATCGCCGGACCGGGATCGGGTGGAGCAACGACAATGTGGGGCCCCAACGTTGGTGTGCGTGGCAACGATCCTCGAACCCGTTCTCTCTCACTTTTGTGCGCTCTCGCTCTGCCCCGCGGTGGGCAATGTTTTGATCAAATGTTTACTAGCCTCTAGCTGCTGAATGTTTGATGCTAATCGGTGAGGTAGTTGGGTAGTTGAGTACTATTTAAACATCGATTAGTAACTCGCCTCCCCGACACATTGCCAATTGCCAGGTAAACAGCATACACACACACATCTTACTGCCAGATGATTGGTTCCACTAACACAACAGAGCGGCGCCGCTGCAGCAACCGGCCATTCTTTCCAGTCATGCCGCAAAAAAACCCGCATAATGTGATGAAGAACCAGTCTAGACCAAGGCAAAACGAAAGCTAAGTGGTGAAAGAACGTATCTTGATGCAGCCTCGCAGATCGCATCAGACGGACACATGTGCCCTGATGACGTCGCGTACGGTCAGCTGCTTTTGCTTTCGTTACATTGAGCCGCACCTTTTGTGTCGCCGAATGGTCTCTCTTAATGTGTGATACTGTGAAAAGATAGCAACATAAATTTATTACACTTTATTCTTGATCGTTTTGATGTTCTAGAAGTTATTGATCACGATGATCAAGCTTTTTACGCTTCAAACAGGTTTGCTAGGGTTCGTTTTCTGTTCGGCTATCGAAATCTTTCGTACGCCAAAAGGCCAGCCAGCCAGCTAAGCCAACAATCTCCTCCGGCCAACTGAGATGAACTTCTCACCGAATCATTCGCTCAAGGTCGTTCGAGATCCGAGGCTGGTGATGGAGGGGTAGAGGGATCACATTTCCCGAGAGCCGCTTACGGATGTTGGGGACGGACCGAAGCCACGCAAACGATCGACCGGGCCCGTGATTCCGTGTGGTGGTGGTGGTTGGATTCGTTAGCATAAATCGCGGCCCTAGTGTGCGATGTGTGTGTGTGTGTGTGTGCGTGTACTGTGTACTGTTTCCCGACCGCATCGGGGCCGTGTGGGCCAAAATGTGTGGGAATCCCGCGCGGCATGTTGGTGAACACTGGTACCGAGGCGGCGAGGTGTGTTTCGTTGCGCTGCACTGCGGGTTCATTGTGCACGGGTTAAGCCCCATAACGGGCCGCAAGCTCTCCGCTCCGCTCTGCCGAATTCGAACAAACAACACACGCACGCACACAACGGTGCATGATTTATCCGGCCTTACCCGCACCGGGCGGAGTGACCTCGGAGTTGCAAAGGGGTGCCTCTCCCGGGTACGGTCTACCAAGAGATGCCACGGTTTAACCGTTAGTAAGCGATACTAAATCGTGGGCATGAAGTATTACTTCATGGTGCACAAATATCCAATTGGTTTTCTAAACCATCGCCAAATGGTCGCCTCCTGTCATTCTATTCCGCGCGCTCCATGCCTGCTTCGATCGTCTTTCTGTGTGACTTTGATCGGCACCCGCGCGAGTTCGCATTTGCATAATTTTGAATCGAGCTTTATTTTTTGTTGTCCCCACCACGGCTTGCTTTGTTGCAAATATTTTCGTTGTTTCTTTCGCAAGCTGTCAAGAGAGTGACAGCAAACGTAATGTGGAAAGGAGTAAAGACCTTTGGAGCCATGGGTCTTGTTTGCATGTTCCTCGGCCCAATGTTTAAACTGCGATCGTTGCGATCGGCTCTGCGGATGATGATTTAACACGGCGTGCCTTGGCGTGGTATGCGTTTCCTAAAACAGCAAACTGTCATTGTTGCACGTACCCCACCACCACCGCCAGAGACACCAATGGCACTTCCCTTTTCCGGTGACGATTTCGAAAGTCGGCCAAAAAACTGTCACTTTCCCGTGTGGCGGACAAAGGACAGCTCGCGCTCGGGGCTCGCCATCGGGAACACAAAATCAGGTCTGCGTTGCGGTGTCCTGTGCGTCTAGCATACTTTCACTTTCCAACTGCATCCCGGGCTCCCGAGGACCACATTATTTTGCACTTTCGCATTGCTTCTTCTGTCGTCCAGCGGCAAATGGCAAACGCCTAATGATGCAATCGCTGCGTTCGACTGGAGATTTTATGCAAATACGAAAATGCCCGAAACTCTTACTGCTTCGTGCGACGTCAGAGTCGGCCACTGACGTCAGTGGTCATTGCGGTGCTCGAAATTACGCCACCGCTGCGGCAACACCTTGCCGGTGACAATGGGCAGCAGGGCGCTGAAGGGTGTGCAAATCCGGGCCCCGATTTCAGCTCATGCACCGTTACATAAACGGCAAGCCGTTGTAGATGCTTGAACTTTAGTGCGATCCAAGGTGCTTGCGATCCCTTCATCGAAGATCCGGGTACGGAGCTGAGAGTGAAGCCGGCCTTAAGGTGAAGCCGGCCGGCTGGCTGGAATGGAATGTTTCATCGGAGTGGGCGCCAGTGGTGGGTTGTTCCGGTTACGGCGCGAGCATGCATAAGTTATCGTTGGCGTAGATTTCATAACTTGTTGAAACTCTCGAATTGAACGAGAGCATTTTTGTGTTTATGCATATTTTTTAATTCGTAGAAAGAAGGATATTCGATTGTGGACCGGTGAACAGTGCTAATGCTCATTGAAGGGGCTGTTGAAAGTTTGTGTTTTATTTAAACCATCGTTCGGTAAGTGCTAATAAATGCATCTAAAATTAAATCAATGGTAAAATTAGGCGTGTAAAATTAACAAGTTTTTTATGAATCATTTAACGCAATTAACGAGCATAAGAAAAAAATCATTATTGTGTGTGTTAATTTGCAACCATTCCGCGGCGCTTTCAACGAATAACGCCTAAAGGTATGCAAACGGCGATACAAGCGAGCTTCGAGCGCACCACCGAAAGCTCCGTTTATGTTTCGAAACAGCTGATTTCGAATGCCGTGGCCCGTTGTGCATAACCTTCCTTTCGTTAACCATGCTTTAGGTTTGATTTTACACTCTGCTGATGCACGCGGCCACGCAACGGCGTACCGAATCGATATATTTGCATGTTCCCGGTGATCGAGGCCAGCCAAGCCTAGCCGAGCCCTCAGCTTCCGCGTTATCCACTCTTAATCGCTTCACGTTCGATATGCGCTAGCGCACATGTGCTGCTTACGTACTATCGCGCACCGCGTAATGCAGATCGCGGCCATAGCTTTCAATTAATGAGGTTTTTTGCTTCATTTTGAGGATCACCAGCGTGTGCCGTGTCGTGGTTGCACAATTTATCGCGCTTTATCCGCTGCTCCGGTTGCCTGTGGCGCAGTTTTGTTTATGCGTTGCGCGAATGGGTGGCCCCAAAGGGTTCTGAAATTCAATAACGACTCCGAATGGGAGGGCAGCGCCCCAAACCACGCAAAAGGTTGAGCATTTTTGGGGCGTCACAGTATTACGTTACCACGGCTGCAACGGGCAGGGCTCGAACAATCGACGGCGAGGTTCGTCGCCTGTCGCTTGCAGTTCTTTGTTTTGTTTATCATCAGCTTGTGCGTCGAAAAGAAGAGGAGAGCGAAAAACAACCCGAAAGCGGACCACATTTTGGTCGCGAAGATGGTACGTGAACTCCGGTGCGAGCGGAGCGCGATCGATTTAGTGGGCCCCCGAAAACCGCACCAGGCGCACTAAAACCATAAACGATACACCAGCGATTGCATGTGCCCCGCCAATCTTCTGGTGCCGCTCGAGAGGGCGAAGAGTAAAGGGTCCCCGCAACTAAAAAAAAAACAAGGACAATGCAAACCACTTTTGGCGGTCGGTGCCCCCTTGCGCGGCAGATCGTATCGATGGATCCACCCGAAGCGTAGGCTTCGTTAAGGTTGGCGTATTCGCCGTTTTACTCTTACTTTGGTTATTTATTTTCTTCCTACACACCCGAAAAACCCACGGCCAAGGTTCGGTCTACCGCGGAGCCCACCAAAAAAAAACACGGCTTGAAATCACAAACACACAATGTGCTCCGGCCAGATCCTGCCGCAAATGTGCCGACCCTCCAACTCGGTTTACTGATAAAACGGTTCCATCTCAAATCAAGGTCCTCGCGCAGGACCTCGCGCTGCACGAACGAACGCAAACACAATTTCGACCCCTCCGGGGAGCGGAGTTGGAAATTTAATTAAACATAATTGAATCCGTTCTGGCCAGCACGAGATGGTGCTGCTGCGTGCCAACGGAGACCCGTGCAGCCGCGCCGTAGAATGATCGATGCCACCGAAATGAACCTTCCGAAGAAAAAAAAAATGGCCAACTCGTGAGAGAGGAGCCAAGCGCAAAAGCGAAAGAATGCAAATGTATTTTATGCTCCGGATCCGCGCGACAGTGTGCGGCGCATTCTTGCGCCGCTGCGGTAGTCACGAAGCCCCCCCCCCGACTACCCCAGAACCAGGCGGGCTTTGGACCCGGACCTGCCGAATGCCAGGGCTAAACGGTCGGGACGCTCGGCCGGATCGTGAGTAATCACTTTCGACGCAATTTATTATTGTTATTATCGCAACTGTTAACATGCTGTTTATCGCATTTTTGTTATTTATTTTGTTTTTTTTTTGGGGAGGAACTAGGTCCGGTTTTGCTGGGGCGTGTGCGCGTGTGTAGTAATTGAAGAGGCTGTGCTGACCGGGCGACAGCATCACGGAACACGAGTCCCCGCCCCAGGTTGGGGATTTGGTTAGTTTGTCCGGAAGCTTGACTTTAAAATAATAAAATGTGCGACAGAAGTGTGGGTCCCCGTTGCGTTGCATCCGAAAGAATCCCAAAACCGCATGATGTCTTAATTTTTTTGAAAAATAAAATTAACACACTGCGTGTGAGTTGCGGCGTGTGATCCTCGGGCACCCGGGGCAAATTCTTGCCGTCAGCAGTAGCTCGCTGAAATCGATTTTTAAATGCTTGTAACGACCGCAGCGTGAAAATAATGAGTGTGCATCGAACTCGGTCGGTGGCACAGGACCAAGCTGGTCACCTGGGCGCGATAAATCATTCTGACAGATCCCACCACCGCCGGCGATCCGCGCCTGTGCGTGCGTGCGCTTGGTTTAGATTGTCTTGACGCGTTTTGTTCCGCGCACGGCGCCCATTTTATGATGCAGCCCGTTAATTATTTTAGCATACCATCCATTTCACTTAACCCGATCGTGAAGGTCACTCGCCGTGCAGAAGGCAGCACGCTCGATCGCCTCCCCCCGGGCTAGGAGATGGCCACCCCACAGGAGAGTTCCCAGGGCAATTAGTCACCGATCAGCAGGTAATTAGTCAAATGTTCAGGTTTTATCTCTTCGATTTCTCTATCGCTCGTCGTCGTCGCCGTGGTCGTCGTTTTTATCCCGCGTTCGCCAATTTGCCTATTGCGAGTCCCGGCCACAGCACAGCGCACACAAATCGGCAAACAAATGGCGTAGAACTCGGCGCTCTCGTTGCTTCGCAGGGACGCTTCGCTTGCGTGTTCAGGATCAAGACATTCGCGAAAGACTCCTCCCCACCACGCGAAATCGAAGCGGAGCGAACCGTGACGGCACGGAACGGCGCGCCCGCGTTCGGAGCGCGAGTTAATGCGCGTGCGAGCGCAAACGACGACGACCCAGACGTAGACCCAGAGACCCGCGCCCAGACGACGATTGCGTGGGACCGTACATAATTATAAATTTATCTCTAATTGTAGTCTACATCGTTGAGAGCGATGCAGTCGCGACATTCGCTGTCGCGAGACTTCGTCATCCATTTGGCGCTCCGGGGTCGCCATGGACCCCCGGCCCAGGTCCCATGCCCCCCTTTGTGGATTCGAGCGCGAAGAGGCACATTCGCTGCGTGTGCTACAGAAACGATAAAACACTCTCGTCTTCTTATTAAAGAGCTCGTGATAAATGGGCCTTGCGCATCCCTCGGAGCTGCTCGGAGGGCCACGGGCACTGTTTCCGGCCTGACACTAACGACACGGCGATGCGATCGATCGACTAACGACACGTGTGCGACGATCCCCACGACCCTGTGTGTGTGTGTGTGCGGTGGAAAATGTTTTATGCAATCGTTAATGGGGATGGAGACCGTGAGGATAAAAACAAATAAATCGATTTCCATAATTCATGGCCGAGGCCCTGGATTGGGACGGGCAGACGATCCTGCAGAAACCCCTGTGCGCTGCTACCCGTTGCTGTCAGCACCATTTGCATTTGGTGAATGTGTGATTTTAGTGTTCGAAAAATGGGCATAAATAGAAAAGCAGTCAATATTTGTTAGCGCATCCTAAAAATTTGAACCCACCAATATTGGTGTTTGGTGTGGATGTTCTCGAAAAATGATTTAATCGATACGGGGCAGCAATTATTTAAAAACTTAGGAGCGTACATTTCACTACATCGAAACCTAACTTACCTTCTATGCTTCGGTCACTGTTCGGACCTCAATACCCACCGAAGACGCACCCGACCAGTCACCCGATGGCTGGGCTTGGGATTTGCATACGGATCCCGGGACAACCCAAAAACGGAGGAAAACGTAGTGCCCAGAAAAACGGGCCGACGCGGAACGGCCGCGGGTAGGGACCACCGAACAAGGCCAGGCTAGGCCAGCGTCTGGGTCGGGCCCCGGGAAACGCGGTCAAATTCGTGAGATCCAAGCGTCGGAAGATGATGATCGGGACGAGGGTTCGCGGTGGTCACCAGCGACCGTAGACCCGGGTCCAGGGTCCGGAGTCTGTAATTAGATTTTTATTTTATTTTGTAGTTTTCCTCCGTGAATCATAAATTGATTTTCCACCCGGCGCGGCCCGGCCCGGCCCGGCGCTCGTGCCACCACCATTCGCCGGGCCCATTCGGCTTGGGGGGCCCAGAAAGGGGAAGCGGCAAAACACAAAAAAAACAACAAAATAAACGGTCAGCCGACCCGGGTGGTGGTGATATTTCATCTCGTCGCCCTTGCCGACGTCGCGGCCAGCACAATGCACACTCACACAAGATAGCGATGCCTCCCGATGCTCGATGCGAAAAACGTGTCCCGAGATTGGTCCTTATCCCGGCCCGGATCTGGATCGGGACCGGATCGGAAAGGACCGGACACATGTTCCGCGGTGCTTAGAACATAAATTAGAAGCACGATCTGGCGAAGCCCGGGCCGGGCGAGGTTCTGGCCCCGGGTCGCAGTCGGGCGATGATGCCGATTTGTGATAGAATCTTAATGAATTCCTTTCGGTGATCCCGCCGGTCGAGTGGCGCGCTCATATTTACGCCCTTTTTCGCGAGCTCTGACTACCGACCGGGCGATCGATCGATAAGCGTCCGCGCGGTGGTAGCCCCGAACGGACGCGTTGAGGGATGTGGTATTCTTCTTGCTGTCGGCAGAGTGCGGCTGCTGCTGCTCCTGACACGTAGAACCTGGGCCACGTCGGGGTGCCGTTGGCGTAACACCGTTCGCCGCCAGCGGATTGTTTGTAATGAAATCTTAACGCTTTTATCTGTGGCCGATCAAATGATTTTTAGCGTCGCTTAAGTGAATTTAAATTTGTTATAACATGATTTTTATGCTAATGCGCCGGGTGCCGGGTGCCGAGGTGCCGGGAAGATGTATGCATAATGGTTGGCCGCAGGCGGTTGTGCCACGCGGAATTTTTGCCATTAGAAGCCATCGCCGCATTAGAGCGCGATGTTATCGATCGATCATCATGATGTCAGTTTTTTGTTCCTCTTTCTCTGATCGCCATTTCTTATTTATGGCCACTCGTTTTATTTCCGAAACCAGTTTAATGTTTTTAAATTATTATTGTTAAATGCGTAGTAAAAATATTTAACGTTCCGCGCAAAATGCCTGCCCCGTTCTGGAGGCTAAAAATACACCGCGCCGTCCGTCCGTGCTGATGCCTAGAACATCGGTCGGTGCCGGCCAAGGCTGCCACCGGGATAAGCGGGCTCCGGTCGTCGCAGACTCCGACCCCTAATGGCCTGATAAGCCGGAGCCGCAGCCTTATGATTTATTCGCCCATCCGAAGCCGGCTACGAAGCCGAAGCCCAGGACCGACCGTGCCGACGGGGCCCGTGCATTGTCCTTTTCGTCCGCGAAGCGCGTCCCAACCGCAGCACATATTTGTCAGCGGCGAGTAATTCCCGCCGCGACCGGAATGCCGGAGGCCCTGCGATGGTGGTGGGCCCTGCGGCCTCCCCGCCCCCGGAGCCGGTATTTCATGCACTTCCGTCGCATACATTGTCCTGCCGCGCACAGTGCCGCACAGTGCCGCGCGCCACACACATAAATAAATCGTCCACTCGCGCTGCCTAAATCGTGCGCGTTCGTACGTGCGGCTCGCCGGGGCCGCTAAGGGTTCACACAAATCAAAAGTGATAGAGAATAAATTCTACGTCTCGGCCGCCCGCAGGTCTTCTAGTTCTTCGTCCCGTGGCCACGACTGTCCACTGGCCGGTGCCGTGGCAGGCTTCGCGACGGCTTCGCAGATGACAGGCTACACCGACAGCTCCGTGGCTCCACGACAGGCGGGACGATGAAGTACACGCTGCGCGACAATTGATCATAGAGCGAGAGAGAGACGGAGAGAGAGAGAGTCACGGAGACCCTGGGCCCGACCCAAGACCACGCGGTTGCTTCCCCGCAGAACACCGATGATAAAGGGCCGCGGTCCGCGGTCCGTGTACGCGGTGTTAACCGACCGCAGCCTTGGCTGGCAAGGGATCAGCCGCGGACGCTAATCGATCGATTGAATGCAGTTGCCGCGGGAACACCCCAGCCCTGGAGTGACTCCCGCTCCCTGAAGGGATGGAGAAAGAGAATTTGCTTCGCCGGGCCGAGAAATTAGTTCTGATGTCTTACTCCATCGAGGCCACCGAGACGGGAACGGGACAAATTAATCGATCGACGGGAGCATCTCCCGCAGTTCCTCGGCGTGCAGGGCACGTGCCCACCAATCTGCGGGCCCCCGACGCAGGAGGCGACTCATTCATTAATGATGATTTATTGGTTTCTAATGCGATCCCTTTTTGCGGCGGTGCGGCGTCCGCCTGAAGTCAGAAAGCGGGCGCGCCTCGGCCACTGAAAGGATCACAATGAAGACTTTGAACATGATTTGCTCTAATTATATCGACAGGACAGTAAATCTTACGCGCCGATTCCGCTTTGGTGCGCACGTTCGCACTGGTTCGGGTGCAGGCCCGTTGCTTGGTGGGCTCTGACGGATTAAAGAGCGAGCGATCAGCACTGTCCTGCCGGAGGACACGCATCCCGCGAGCAGATGATGATTTACGAGCTAATTAGCTAATTTGATCCGACATGCAACTAGTTTGATCCTATTAGGTTTCACCCTGACCGCAAGAAGTAGATGTTAATTCCATTCGAAGCACGTCTCCGGGAAGAATAATATCCTGCCGAGGATCCTGCGGAGCTCGTTAAGCTCGGGAAGATCAAATAAACGTTATTGAATTACACAACACCGATCGATTGAGAGAAGGAACTATTTGTCGGGATGCTGAGTGTTGAAGTGTAGCTATTCGGCCTTCCATTTCCTAGTGGTTCCAGAAACTCCAGAAAGAAGCTCCACAAGTTACAGTCTGCCGGTTCTAATATTCCTGGACAGCTTCTTTAGCCGCAGTCAACAGATTGATCAAGCAGCCTTAGACTTCCGACGCTCGTCAAAATTCCCGATGCTTCCAGCATCTTCACAGCCCCGGTTCCAGAATGAGGCCACATTCTTGGGCAGCCATTTCCACAAGAAAAAGCACAAGCAAAGCAAGTCAGGTGATGATGTAGCTTCTTTGGCGGCGAATGAGCGAGTCCAGGAACCAGGAACTGTCATCGAAATGTGACTTACCCCGACCGATTCGATTCCGAATGGTTACTCACATGGGCCGATGCGCTTGGTGCGATCTCTGACACACTCTGGTGCCGTGCCGTGCCGTGCTCCGGCTGTTCTCACGGCCGGTCGTCGATCGTCGTTACCCCGCGGTTGTCAATTCGCCGATCGCGCCGAAGAAGAATTACTTCGCCCCCACCCGCCCCGCGCGTTGGCCGTGGCGGTACAGTTTCGAAGCAGAAGAAAATTACCCCGATGACGAGAGCGTGAGGCACAGGAATGCTGCTAGCCAGAACCTAGGCCCCTCGGGACCAGGCAGAAATGGAGACAGAACGCGAGTGCCCTGAGCCGACCAGGGTTGAGTCGAATTTAATGGGATGTTTGTTTAGCCAGTCCCCGGACCCGGATGGGACGGATCTCAGGACCTGTATGGGTCACGCCGTGGAATGGGAAAAAGTTGCATCGTTTGGCCTCGAAGTCGTCGTCGTCGTCGTTTCCTGGCACCGCTGCCTGGATTTACTGTCCGGGCTGTCGAATGCAAATTGATGACTCTGCCGGCCGGAGCCTTTCGACTCGAGCACTTCGGTGCCGGACAGCGAAAGATGGATTCCAGCCACATGGATGGAGTCGGAGTCAAGCCCGCCCGCCCCAAGGGGCCAATAATCTGTGGCAATAAAAAAGCTCGAGTGCGCGCGCGCGCGCGCAACACTCTAACCGCCCGAGGGCGGGCCCCCGGCGTTTCGGGGCCGCTCCGGGTCCTTGCCACGGAAGGTGTAAATATGTGTGACAAGGAAATGGCGAATTCATTACAGTTTTCAAACGGGATTCGGCGCACAACTAGCGCAGGCTCGTCTTCCTGTTCGCCAGGCGCCAGGCACAGGGACCCTCGTTGCTTGTCGTTGACGTTCGAGCGTTCATTAGGAGCACTCGAAATAATTGTGCACCGACCGGACAGAACTTTGTTGGTCCAAGGCCAGCACCAGCACCAGCAACTTCTTTCGGGGAAGGTTGGGCGCGTTGGGTTCGGGTTGGGTATGGCGTACTTTTTTTCCCCCCGTGCCGACCAACCCGAGTCCAATTAAAACGCGACTTTATTGGCACATATTGGTGGCCGTGGTTCTCGCACTCGCTCGCGTATTGATGCATATATAAGAGATTTATGGCGCTATGAAGCCGGGAAAAGCAATTTATTCTCGCTGCTCAACTCAGCGCAGGAAGGCCCCCGCCGCCGGTTTACCGTACTGTTTTCTCTCTCTCTCCCGGTTCGGGCCCCCTGTTGTCCGCTGCTGGTGTAAAAGTAGTGTAAAGTCCCGGCGGTGGAGTGTGTGTTCTGGATGGATGGCCGCCGCTGCAACTGCAAGCAGCACAATATTCTTTTGGTCATAGGTTTATGTGTTTCTGTTCGCCCGCGAAGATGCCCGCGTCTCTGGCCGCTTGTGGGAACACTATGCGTCCATAAATATCACTCGGGCCCCCCTCCCCCGACTCAACACCCTGCAGCGGGGTCCGGCTACGGGTACCGCGGTGACGCTTTATGTCCCTTGCGGTTGTAAAACTTCGCTCAGCCAACCCAGAGATGTGGGGCTGTGGTCCGAAAGATGGATCGTTCCGCTCAGGTTCGCTCAGGTTCATTGCATTCCCCGGCCAGACGCTGGTTTCCGGCACACACACACACACACACACACCTCCCTTCGCTGTTTGACCTCGGCCACGACGTTCGGCTTGGTTCCGATGGCTTGGTTTATTACGCTACGCGCGGGACGGGACGAACAACCCGTGGGTGATCGACATCGGTGGTGCAATGGGGTCTTGTCTCGCTGGAGATACCCGCCTTGGTCGCCTGGGGGCCAGGCCGGGGTGTTATCAAATTAGCGTGGCCCCTGCGAGGGACAGAAGGACGTCCCGAAGATGTGTCCGATCGTGTCCCGCCCGAAGGGCCAACCAGCGGGACCGGGTCGCTCATAAATTCGCAACTCCACAACCGTGGTGCTCTACTTCGTGACGTGCTGTGTGTTACGTGTTCGCACCTTGGGCGCCCTTAACGAACCCTTACCGAGGACATCACGTGTCAGCAGCTGTCGCTGTCAGCGCAGTCCTTCAGCAGCAGCACACCGCATTCTATCGCCCACCGTCTCTCGCGCGCACGTTAGCTAGTTAGTGCCGCGAAGATCGCACCGGTTCCGGTCATACAGCCGGACCGTCGGACTGTTGGACAGGGGAAAACAAATTTATGTGACCACTCGGATGGCTCTCGACGGATGATGCAAGCGCCAATCGGCCCAACGGTCCGCCAAAACATCATCTTCGCCATCCGCCCAATAACGCCGATGAGCCACAAACCGATGTCGATCGGCCTTTCGAAACTATCTCTCCGTAGCGCACGCGAATTGAATTGCGTAATTCGACCCCGGCGCGGATTGGCGTGGGTTATCCCGCCCCGCTCGGCACCAAAAGGCGGCCAAAGGTAAATTCTTTTGTCGTCCGCCCGGTGCTGTTTGATTTGCTTGACGTAACAACTGACAGCCACGTTGTCGAGTTGTTCAATCGCACAGCTCGCACTGTTGCGGCTTGTTAAAAAACGACGAAAGAGAGCGAAACGTTGGCAAGAAGAAGAAAGTACGCATGGTGATGGTGAACCCGGGACACCCATTAGTCACCCAGCGGGAGTCGCGAGCTCGCGATGGAGAGCCCATCCATTGGTCAGCCTCAATCAGTTCGAAGGGGGCGCGCGAGAGTGATTCGATGACTGCTCGACTGCTCGATCGGCCGGATCCGGACTGCGGTGCAGTGGCGTGAGTGGTGCACATTCCCTCATCCCCGGCGGCTAATAAATCATTTCGTCACTCGCACACACACACAAACACGAGGGCAGCTTCCTTCGTATTACAATGTGCGCTGCCGAGCCGAAGGAATTTAAATCACCAAGGACCGGGCAAGGTCGCCTGATCGCGCCGTCGCCGTTCCAGAAGTCCCGGCTTGGGCCTCGGGAAACTGCCGTGATAAGCAACCAAGCAAGCTACCAGGCCAGGCACCACCATGTAATCATCGTTTGGCCATCGCCGTTTCGGGGTAATCTAATTTCGGGCGCGGCCATTTTCGGCTGCGCCAGCTAACTACCATGTTGCGGCGGCACGCACGCGTGTGTGTGAGCATCGATTTAATCGATGGCCATGTTAATTTGATTAAACGATTCCGGCACGAAACACTGGCTCCGCAACGGGATGCGATTAAATTTTAGGACCCCGACCGGCCGGGATATCACGATTCCCGTTCGCCCGGCACAAACTTAGACGCACACTGGAGTTGCACCCGTTATTGATTTATAATAATTATCGATCGTTCGCGTACGGGGCCCATCGAGGTTTAACGAGGGCAAGGGCATGCATCCTCCATCTCAATCATGGCCATTCGGGACAGCACAGGTGATCCCAGGGGGGTATGCTAATGTTTGGCGGGGTGCCCCAAACAGAGCCGCGGCCTTGGTCGAGGTCGGCCGGTAAACGCGTCATTAGAAGCCGCGTCGATCGTGATCGATTTCGTCGGCCCGTCGGTCGGGACGGGATGGCCGTCGATCGTCCGGCAACATTCGCAACAACATGTTGTTGGTTTTCAGACGGCTAATTTTATCGGTGGTGGCGACGGCGGCAGCAGCAGCAGCGGACCACCGATTAGCTGGAACGACTTTGAGTAATGGCGCATAATTTACATATGTTTCGCCAACGAAATTGAAAGTCGCCAGCCGAGCCGAGGCCGGCACAGTCGGCTGCAACACTGTGTGTCTGCCGTGGGCCAAGTGAGAACCGCATTCGCACCTTTCGCAGGCTCATCGCAGGATCCTGCGGTTGGCACGGGGCCCCAAGGGGCCACGGGTATGATAATTTATGAACAATCATTTCATCCCTGCGCTGATGATGATGATGCTGCTGCTGCTGCTGCTGATGCTGATGACTTAAGACCTGCGGTACGGTGCGGTTGCCGCCGGCGTCACCCGAAGCCATCGAGGACCGCCGTTGCCTCGCGCCAACAATTGAACCACAAAGTATGCATGGCATGGCGCATGGCGGTCGCGAACGTGGTAGTAATAATAATAACACTTGCAATATTAATAACAACAATGTGCCTCCATTGTTCGGTGCAACAACGGAACGTTCTGATGGGTGCAACGCACCCATCCAAGCCCAAGATCTGGAGCTGCCCGGGGACCAAGATGAAGTTCTTCTCTTCACAGCACCACCAGCACCAGACAGAGCCAGAGAGAGAGAGAATGAGCAAACACTCGCGCCCGTCCTGACAGTCCTGAGAGGGCCTGATGGCCCCCCCGGTCCAGACCCTGGGGACGAGGCAATTAGCTGTGTCATCGTCGTAAAATTGATGAATATTCACAATAGGTGTGGTGCGAGCAAAAGGAACCCGTTCCCGGGTCCGGGGTTCACTAAGACGCTTTGCCGGATAATGCCCCGGCCCGGGAGCGGGAAGGGAGATCACGGGTCAAACACGAAGCCCCCCCTCGGGGGCAGGAGTCGGGCGCAGTGACATACAGAACGTTGACGCCACGTTTTCCCGGTTCCCGTTCCCGGGATGGTTGCGGATTTTAAATGTGACAAATAACGACGAGCAGCCCGACACGCGAATGAATGTGCATCCAATCGGTGAAGAAGCATCGGGCCCGGGCTTTCTGTGCAATTCTTCACCTGGAGTGCTGGAATGGTGGAATGGTGGAAATTAATTTTGAATTACATCCCGTGTCCCGGTCGTCGAATGTGTGCGCGATAGTGTTCACATTATTCATAAGCTCAGCCTTAGCTAATCCGCTACAAATTGGAAGTAACGTTTTCATGGTAATCAAATGCTTTTTTATTGAAGCCGCACCGCCAAAGACCGGGATCGAACAGGATGTTCGGGGTGTTAGGGGTGGTTGAATCGATGTAAATCGATTGCAAACGAAGAAAATTATGTTTCTTTTTTTTCAATTAATATTTCCTTCTTTTACAGTTCTTCTGCCGGGCTTTGGGGTCGCACAATCGACCGGGATGGCGATTGATAGTTGAGTGTGCCCCAAGGCAAGACCAAGCTCAAGAAAGTTATCGACCGGGTTTCCTAAGCTCGAAGTATTTTTTTAAAGCGTCGTAAAAAAACTCTTACCTATCATACTTGAGCTGAAATTTATAGGACGTCTTTTAGCAGCACGCTGATGTAACGTTGATGGATCACTGAGAGGAAGCGTAATGGAGCACTAAAAAACGGACCTCATCCTGTTAATTGTTTGTATCAAAACTGTGAAAAACTTTTAAATTAATATTATTGGAATTTTAATCAATAAGTATTGCTTAAGCTCGCGACTTAGCGGTCTTTGTCGGAACAATCAAGCAACGTGGTTTTGTTTACACGAAGTCAGTTGAACTCGCCGCGCTTATTCTTTAGCTACACTGAGTTTATATTGCATTAATAGTTATTATTATTGTTATTTCCGGCTTAAAACATAGAATTTAAGTGTTGCAAAACGTAGAGGTCGAATAGAGTATTTTGGGATTATGCTATTCAAACGGAAAAAGACCCGTCTAGATCATTGCGCCGGTCGCTGTCTACTTGATCAGCATCGAGGTCTGCGGCTTCACCTGCTGGCTTCGTCAGCTGTCAAAATGTAAGTGTTAAAGTCACACGCAATTGTCAACAAATCGGAAATGGACCAAAGTCTATTTGCATTTATTTACAAGAACACCAGCTCACTCGGCGAACTTTGTTCTGCCCCAGGAGCAATACATAAGCAGATTTTGGATTCTATCACGTTAACTTTTTTATTGGGAGTAGGATAAATAAAAAATCTAGTATTTTATCGATTGACTTTTTGACTTTTTCAGGATTTCTTTTTGTCATCAGTTAAGCACCGGTGTTAGGGGACGTACCGGGACGGTTATCCCTCCAACACTTCCGCCCCACACTTCCGAGGAGGAGGGCTTTTCACTCAATCCTCTTAACGGAACGGGTCAAACGGAATAAAAAGTATCCTATGTACGCCTCCCGGTTCTAAGCTATCTCCCTACCATGTTCTTGAGTTATAAATAGTTTAACTAAAACGACTTTTTCTATACATATAGATTCATTCTGCTCCAACAAACACGGCCAAACTTACATCGGATGTAACAAAAGTGCGTTAAGATTGAACCTCCGCCAGTTATTCAAATGGAACCGAGCACCGTTAGCACCACTTTCATTATCATTGCCCAGCTCCAGCTCCAGCAGACTTGGTCCGCTGCTGAGGTTTCTCCCATCGCATCTGTTTGCGCTGCTCCGTTTCGATATACTTTCCACCCATCCGCCGATGACGATTATCATCTTATCGCTGCACCGATGCACCGATGCAACAAAAGAATCCAACCACCGCCAACCGATGGAAACTGAAAGCGAGAGAAATTAATTTTGCAAAACCGAAGGCACCCAACCGCACCCGGTGCCCGGGCGCCCATTGCAAATCGGCCGTTCGAAGATTAGAAGTCGTCCGGCCACGCCGCTGATGCCAGTGGCCGTGTGTGTTAGAATGCATGAGTATGAGAAAAGTTTTCACCGCTTTTCCGATCCGTTCGAACGGGGGCGATACAATCTCCACCGCCGACTCCTGATGCGCATCTTCCGTTGCGGCGCTGCTGTTAAGCGATGCGCGATGCGATTTCCCTGATCCGACCGACAGAGAGAGAGAGAGTCGTACCGTACCAAGAAAAACACCTCCACGATCGGCGCTTTCGAGTGAACGTTTCGCCCTGCATTGTAATTAAATTATTAGCGTGCGGTCGCGTGCATGGGACAGATCGCGATCGTGATAAGGAAAGGCGGAAAATTTCGTTTCACTCTTTGCACGGACCCGAAATCAGTGTCGAAATGGTGCGCGGGAGCGGAACCCGATCAGCGCGAAAATCTCCGTTTTCCAAAAAGTATTCACCGCGCAGGTGAGATGAATTTTCCGCGGCCAAAATGATCGATATCTAGGGCACTGGAACCAACGCGGATAACGGCGCCGGGAATCGATCGGGATTTTCCCGTCCGTCCCGAGGTAATGGCACGGGAAACTGGGTGAACCTGGGTGAGCTAACAACCCATCATTAGCTGGAAGCCCGAACCCCGAATGCAAATGAGCCCCCCAATAACGCGTTCAAAGCGAGCGACGGAAGCGGCCGCTTATGGGTTTGTTCTTCTCCGCTGTTCTCCGCACAACGGGAATCGTGGGCCTCCGCCCGCACCAACCAAGCAGCCGACGAAGAAGAACGGTTTTCGGATTATGGGGTCCGAGGGCCCCAGGACGCTGAGTGGCTGGCTGAGAACAGCCACGCACAGAACGAGTGCGGTCCGGTGCGGGGCAGCGAAATTACAAACTCCAAAGCACCGTAAGATCCATAAATCCCATAAATACCGTCAATTATCCCGGTCCCGGAGTGGATTGGCCTTTTCTCCGATTTATTGGCGATCGCTGCACTTGGGGTGCCCGTGGTCCGAAGGTTGCAATGAGGTCTTGAACTTGATCGCCCGCACACCCGAAGGGCCTGCCGGTTGGCCGCGTCGCGCCGGACCGGGTCGGGTCGGGCCGGGGCCGGGTCTCCGGGACCACTCTGACCACCGGTTGCCGGTTGGTGCCGGTGCCAAATCAAACATTCCATCCGCACGAAACTAACAAATTAAAGAACAATAATAAACACATATATTTCACCTCGATGGACGGGCTGCGCGCTGGCCAGCATGGCCAGCGGGCTGCATCGGAACGGGACGCTACATCGCTGAAGGGCCCCAGCGCCGTGCCGTGGTCATAGCTGTCCGGTGGAAAAGAATGAGCCATAAACTATGTAATCACCGCAATTATCCTGCCTCATCGTCGTCCGCCCGGTCGGTCTCGGTCCCGGCCGGTTGCGTTCGTTGCGCGCTGCGGACCGCGGATCGATGGACAGCGACCGATGGTTTATTTGGATATCGAAATCAGATGCCAAATGGCTACGACGGCGACGCCACGAGAAGCCCTGCGCTAACCTCTAACACATCTGCCACGGGCCACAAGACAAGGAGTGTTGCGTAAGGGCCTTAATCGAAGGATTAAATTCGATTCGCACCGCCCGGAAAATGAAGCACGGCCGGATGATCATCGTGATCGTGGTGCACGGGCTGCAGGCTGTGGAGACATTATGAATCCGTTTGCCTGCGGTTTCGTATAAACTAATTTGTTTTAATTTACCGTTCACAATTTATTCATCTTTATGCTCCTCGTTACGGTCGGTTGACAGTACTATTTTACTCACAATTTTTTAAGGGACGAATAAACACGGCGACATTTTGAAGCCTTTTAATATTCAGTTCAAGCTAATCAACCGCAATCAAAGAAGGCACCGATTGACCGACCCCGTGTCAGCCTGGCGACTAAGGCACCGTAATTAACCCACTGGCGCGCCATATTTTACTCAACTTGTTGAAACGCCGAACGGAGCAAACGGAGATCCTCGGAACATGACTTCTACTACCGAGCGGAACCCAGCGGACCGGATCATGTTTCACATTTATCTTTCGTCCTCTGCGTTTTTTTTTTGTCTTTCATTTTACCAACCCGGGCCACACACGCCGCACGCACCACCCCATGGCTGGAATGTCCTGGGATGGAATTGTGCACAAACCCGGGACACTAATGGGCCTCGTTTCACGGTGTGTCGACAATTTGGATGATATTTTTTACGAGCTTCCACGAACCCGGGTGGGGGCCACCCGCGGGTGGCCGCGAGCAATTTGTTGGCCCGCATCTGGAAGATTCAAATCTTCCGCCAACGGAGCAGGTGATAATTTATTTTATCCAGCGTGACGGTGCAGCGTGCAGCGAACTTTGCCTCGAATCGGCCCCCAAGCAGCAAAAAAACAATGAACCAAAAAAAAGGAGTGCAGCGTTTGTCGTCCACGCCGCGAAGAACGCCGTGAAGGATGCTTCCGTTCGCTAGGCCCTGTGCTGTAACGGTGACGGTCCCGGTAAGGAACGTTCACTTCAAAGCCAAACAAATCCGGGCACAACATTCTTGCGACAATTAATCGAAGTCATCTTTATATGGTCCCACCGGGATGCACGCCGTGCCGTGCTCCGGGGGATTACATAATTTATAAGCCTTCGTATATCTTCATCACGGTACAATTAGTTAATTTTGTACTTTACTGCCACCCAAGGCGGGCCCACCGGTCGGCGAAGATATATGGCCGATGTATTTAATATCATTTTAAGCTGTAATTTAACTTGCGCCGCGGATCTTTCTCCGCAAGCTGATCCTCGCGCGGCACGGCACGGGCTGGGGTGCCTCCCCGTTGCCTCGGTTGGGTGATGCAATTCTTGATTAAAAATACCGACGAGTGGCACGCACTCGTCTCTCGGCATCATCATCGGACGGGACCGGGGCGGGACGACCTCGTCGGTAAATCGGATCGCGGGCAAACGTAGAGAATTAATCCACACTCGGGCGCGGGCGCGAGCAGTACCATTTCTCTCTCTCTCTCTCTCTCTCTCGCTCTCACCCTTACGCGCTTCTTACGCGGGTTGGTGGCAAAATCGGGTGGCAATGTTTGATTATGAAATATGTTTACGCGGAAAAGCGACGGCCCACGGCCGGGCGGCCGTCCGTTCGTTTCCCCCCGGGGGGTGCGAAATCCCTTCAAATTCGCGCCGGGCACCGCGCTGGGTTCCTCCCGGTAATTGATCGGTGGCCAGCACTGCTGCTGCTGCTGCTGGCCACCGGTGGTGGTGGTCCGGTGCCGTAATCATCCTTGCCGGTGTGGTGTGGTCTATGCTAATTCGATTCGGTTCGGTCGGTGAAGGTGTCGGTGGGCTCGCAGTTCATTTTTTTCTCTCTTGCGTCGTGGCCAATCGAAGCCCAATCATTACACGATAAGCGAAGCCCACCCAGCTAGCGTAGCAGCAGCGGCCATTTCGCGTAACGTGCGTAACTTGTGCCATATTTTCACCACACCAAAGACGAGGCCGGCCGTTTTTTACGATCGCCACGCAACGAAATAGCCGGCCTTTACGGTGGTAATTCGCGGCCGACACAATTCTGTGTGCCGTGTGTGACTTCCAATTTGTCGCTTCACCACAGGACGGGCTTTACGGGCGATCGCCTTTCGGTGCGCCATACATTGTCCACACCTATCCGGGGCGTGCGTAATTGCGTAAAATTTCTGTTACGCGCATCCACCGCACCGGTGTTGTCAAACAACCGTTGGAAGCAA
Organism: Anopheles cruzii; assembly: GCF_943734635.1. NCBI lineage: Eukaryota > Metazoa > Arthropoda > Insecta > Diptera > Culicidae > Anopheles > Anopheles cruzii. The sequence goes on along the minus strand of NC_069144.1, from coordinate 15,825,614 downwards.
ATGAGATCAATTTATCCCGTCCGGGTGCGGGCTGCACTCCGGGCTGTAATAATGTGAGTGTCCGTGCCCACTCTGCCCAGCAGCAGCAGCTCTACAACAGAATGGCCCCAGTGGCCCGGCTACTGTGCGCGGATCTGTTACGTTCTCTACGCCCCATTACACACACACACACAGGCAGGAGGCACACTCAATCTTGGGCCTAAGTACAAGATGATAGTCGCTTGATTACGAAACAATTGCCCGGTGCGCTCCGGGACACTCTCGCGAACAACTCTCCCTTCGGCGGGGAGGGCAATATGATCGCGGCGCGATTGCTGCACCCGCCATCATCCTGCAGAAGGATCGGGCCGCCCGGAGGGACCGAATGGGTCGGCCTAGGTGCCCGCCGGGGCACCCGCTAGCCGCAAGCCTGTTCTAGTTCTAGTTTTGCGCCACGGCGATGCTGCCGGCCCCGAAGGTGCCAATGGATGGCCAGCCCGCGCGCGCACAGATAATTAAAACAACAGCTAGTTGTTGGAGTGTAACGGATCTTTTTTCCCTTTTGCGCTTTGTGGCGGTAGCACCGGACAACGGACGCGCCCGGGACGCGTCGCGGGTTCGTCGCTGACCGTTGCGCGCAAGTTACGGCGGCTGTTGCGGTCGCTGCTGGCGCAAAGTTTATTTCCATCGTTTCTTGACGAGCGCAATGCGGTGCCGATGCGAACTTGTCGGCCATAGGGCTCGAGGCGCATTTCTGCCGGCCGCGGAGTGATGATTGGCTTCTGGTGCGTTTTGGTTTCGGCCGCCAAGGGGCACAGAAATGGCGCAACCGGGCGTTGCAGTAGCACCCTCCGGCCAATCCGTTGCCAGGTTGGCCCGGGACAGCTATCCCGGCGGCCATTCGACTGAGCTGAAATCTTTTATGTAATGAATTTAAAAAAACTCATTTAATGAAAGCCTATTTTAGATGCAGGTTCTGCGAAAATCAAATCTGCTCCAGGATAAACCACCATCAAGGTATGAAGGAACTCTTTAAAAAGCAGGGAACAAAACAGCTGACCGCCGGGCCAGGGCACCCAACAGGTTCTGTCGGTGACGCAATCGGCCGACGAACCGGTGCACTTTATGTCGTGCAAGGCCCTCGAAGGCCCTTTCAGCCCCGCTAGTAGGGTGATAATTATTATCGTCATTAATTGCACTTATCACGGCCCCGGTCATCTCATCTTTTAATTGAATCACTTGCCTGCCCAACTATCCGGTACCGTTGCTGACTCCACTCGGCTTGGCTTCTGTTCACAGTGGCCACCCGCAAGAGTTTATTACAACCGCTCAACCCTAGAACCCTACGGGCTCGGGTAATGCGCGTGTCCCGAAATTTATTACACCTTCTTTCGCTGCTATAAAAATTAAAATCGAGCCCTACAAACACCGAGCACCGCGAGGTGATCCCACCGACCGACCGTCGGCGGAGGACAGCATTTTAAATGCTCCCAGCCCAGTATAACTGTAAAACGCCCAGCCTGGAACGTTGCCCGGGGCCCGGCGCAAATCAATCAACCGACAACAAACGTAACGAAGTCCGCTTACGGAGTTTTATTGGACAAAATTATCAACCGGCAAGAACCGCGTCCTGTCCAGCCAGCGCTACTTGGGACGCTGCTCAAAAATCTTCAAACGGATCGACCATGCCCCGCGATGGAGAACTTGTCCGCCAGATGGATGTGGTGATACAAGCGAAGATAAACAACCGTTTTGGTGAATCGTTTGACGGCGATCGGTCGGTCGGTCGGCGCATTCGCTGAGGTTCTTGTTTTTTGGTGGCTGCCACTCGGATCGTTCGGGACGTTCTGGGCTGCGGGCTGAAGTGAAACAGTTTTGACAGTCTGTTTGGCCGGTCTCCACCCGGTCCGGGCGAAGGTTTGTTGATTGACTCTCAATGTGCCGCATAATTAACCGGAAATCTTGCCCCCGACCTCGAGTCGTGGCGTAAGAGGAACGCGAGTAATGTGCTTCCACTAATCGAAGCCCCACCACGGGGGTCCCCGAAAAAAGGCTCCCCGATTCCCGGTGCTACTGGAATTGAGTTTTGCTGCGGTTGTGGTTGCGTTGGTTGGGATCCCCCGGGAAAGGAATGTCCGAAATCGGGTGGCTTCACGATGGCGGGAAATGTGGTGATGCGACCCTGGCAGCCTGTGGCCGGACGTCAAAAACCTGCTTCGGGAGCCTCGGTGGGTCTTGTTTTGTGGTATAAATTTGCAAATAAAATTTTCCTCCCCGGTGGCTATGTCCTGGGCCCACCGGATCCCGAGAGCGTGGTCCCAAAATTCCGGCGGCCTGCCGATAGCCGGCGCGCGGAATATATTTTGCAATAATCGCAAATGGCCATCATTAATCAAACATGCTGCTGTCGCGCAGCAGCAGCAGCATCCTGGGGCGAATTCCGGATAACCCGACCGGGGCCGGGGCCGTGGCTGGGGATGGCCCGACAAAGGGATCCACTTTCATGCGCCATTAAAATCAATTTTACTGTGAAATTTTGCAATTTGCAGTTGCAATTTGTTGTGAAGTCGTCCGGTGTTCAGGGTCGGGGACGGCTCATCGAACATGCAAATGATGTGAAAACGGCATTTTTGGTGAGCCTTGCGGCCATGGGGCCGGGTCGCCGTAATGGAGTTCCCGGTTCCCGGTGACGTTCTGCACCGGGATGAGGGTTTCTCGAACCAGACCTGTGCCGGGCTAATGTATCAATTTCTGTTTCTGTTCTTCTCTGGGCTTGGGTCTCCTGTTCTGATCTCTGGAGACGGGTCGCCATAACGATCGTCTTCTCCGGTTGTAACTCGATCCGACCGGCGCGGCACTCATCTCCTGCGATCGCACACGGAGCAACGGTGGAACTAAGGTCCCCAGACGGACTTCAAGCGCAATGCACTCAGCAATGCGCAGACCGCCGAGTGATCCCTGTTAAGCCTAATGATCGATTACTCGCCGACACCGCTCGAAGCCCGCAGACAACATGCGGTCGTGTCAAGGGTTTGTGGTTTTTTGTTCCAACACAGGCTCCATTTCTTCCGAGGTCCCACCTACCCGACCGGGGGGCACTGTTCGGTACCTACCTGCCTGAATCACGTGCCGTTTTCCGGCAGACGCACGCACAGGATCGATGTCCTTTGTCGAGCCACCCGACGGTTGGGGGCGATCGGAAAAGATCCATCATGTCACGCGTCATCATTTGCGTCATTTATCGCTCCGGGGCCCAGTTCTGTAGAGAACTCCACTCGTTGTCGCTGGCAAATAGACCTAGGACGTGGCGCCATCGTGGCGAAAGAAAGCGTTTCGCAAACTCCGCGCACGGATCGATCGGCGAGCGACTCAACCGATGCGCCCCCGGCCTTCAGCTAGTCGGTGTGAGACAATTTAGAAAACAAATTAATTTCACGCTCATCCCGCCGGCCCGGCGCTAAACAGTCCGGTGAAACGACGGCCGCGGTGTCCCGTGTCGGGCGAGGACGGCCACCGGCCAAGACCGGCAAGGATGCGAAATAAATGGTGCCGCGAGAAAGAAAACACGACAAGCATGTTCACAGTTCTTCGACGAGAGCCCGATCGTCAACCGGGCGGAAAATGTGGCGCTCGATGCTGCCGCTTGCGGCTGCCGGTGAAACGCTCCACCCCCTGATTCCGACCCCACCCCCGGGAGGCTGAGAGATCGCGCGCAAACATCAAATGCAATCCGATACGGCACGCACGTCGTGTCTTTTGGCGGCGGCAAATTGAATCAAATTGAAAGGCCAGCCACCGGCCACGGCTTTTTTGCAAATGGGAAAATGCACTGCACCGCGTCCGCAACGCCGCCACCGGTTTGCCTGTAGATAAAGTGGTTTAAATACCGTGCCACAAGTATACACCACCTCATCCGAAATTCGAGCGCGTTTCCTTCGATTCCGCTTTTTACAACCTGCAACAAAGCGCAACGTCCGTGGCAACGCTCGGGTGGCACCGAAAGGGACGTGCTTTGTTCGGTCGTCAAAATGCTCATTTGATTTAATAGGAATTCTCAAAACTGACCGCGCGAACACTCGCCCGAGGATCGCATTTAAAAGGGGTCCGTTTCACGCTCGCTAATTGAATTCATTTAACAAATGCACCCCCGGTGAAGATGAAAATTCTGCATCCGACGGTCCGTCCGTTGCACTCGTCCGTCAATTAGCCTTACCCACATTAATCTTGCCTTGCCTCGTGGCCGGGTGTCTCTCGCTAATGGTTTCTGCAGTATCAATCTGCAGCGGCCACTTCGTTACCGTTTCGCATGGGGGTCAGCTAGCGTTCTAGCCACGGAACATCTCACAATTTATCATCCCTTTGGGAGCACGCGATGGCCGCCCGCTATACAGTACCGTTTCCGTGGTGCGGGACACACCGGGCGGCCACCGGGGCAGGATCCTCGGATCCCGTGCGGATCCCGGCGGTCCGTTGGAGATTGTAAATCTTCCGGTCCGGTCGTTTGATTTACGATTTCGTTCCACACACAGCCACACAACGACGGCCCCGGAACGCGGAATCGGATTTGCCCTTTTGTAGTCGGAGTGAGGCACGATCGCGCACGGGCAGACTGATGCGCCGAGGTTCTAACCTCAATAAATAAACAAACATCCTTCTAATGGCGGCGTCACACGAGGAACACGGACGGATGAAAGAGGGTCGCCTCGGAAAGCCCGCAAAAGCGCACGAATAATATTAATATTCTTACGTTCGGATGGGAATTACTTTAAAATGCTTCACTTTTGTGCTTTTCCGATTTAAATGACGTATCGTTTCGTCACAGGGCTCCACGATCGTTCCTTGTTTTTGCCAGCACCCATCACTCAGCGAAATGCTACCACCAATCAAGCAGGCGTCGCTCTACCCGAGGGAACCCCCTGCCAGTGCCAATAGGCGAGGCGGTGTTCTCGACGTCGTCGTCTTGATTCCTTCGCCGTCGAGTGCTACGATAGCTCACGAAGAAAACAATAGGATTTCGGTCACGGTCACGACCACCGAGCGTGACATTTTAACGTCTTCATTGGAACACCGGGGCAATTCACTCGTCGCCGTCTCAAGACGATCTCTCGGCCTTTTGTCACAGCGAGACGTCAGTACTAATCACTCGTGTGGCATCATTAAGCACCGGGAGAGGGTCCCAATAGGAGAATCTAGATCAGCAGCGTCTAGGGGGCCACCAAAAGCACCTCCTAGACGATTCTACGGAGCAGAAAATCGCGGCGCTTGTTCGCCATAAAGAAGCCATAAATCAGACGCTACAAACGTGTGAACAAGAGAACGTGTGCCACGGAGCAGGGCGAGAACACACAGGTGCAAGCCCTCCAATGGCCGGAACCCGGGAAGGAACCCGGGCCGATCTCGTCGTGCGAAATGAAGTGCAACCTAGCCAGTTCCCGTTCTGTTTGTTTTGCTAGAATTCAATCATACCGGACCGGAGGTTCACCCAGGGCACTCGACTCGACTCGACGACAACCCAAGGCCAGTCTTGCGGCCTGATACAGACCGCGGGAAAGACCAGAATTAACGGTAACCGGGTGGCGGTCCCACCGGTCCGGTAATGGAAACACTTTCCCGGCTGGATCCGGCGCAATCCGGGAGTGCTGCGGAAGAACGGTAACCTCGCTACTCGCGTCGCTGTCCTAGCGATCGAAACCTGCGATTCGGCGGCAACCTCATCTTCATTAATGTAAAACCTGAAAAGAGCGTTTTCCACAATCCGTTCCATTCGTGAACCGGACCGACGGCAGCGATTTATGGTTGGCCAAACAGTCGCCGCCACCGACGATGACGGTTTTTCCGCAGCAGCCCGTGACAGCCTTTCGTTCCGTTCCGTGACAGTATGTTGGCGAAGGCGAAGTACGGCACCGGCGAACGCTATTTGCTTGTTTGTTGCGCAAATAAAGCATCGACATCCGGGAGATCGATTACAGCTGCCAGGCCAACCGCCAGGCGTACCGGCTTCCGTTCTGCCGGTCCGCCCGATACCCGAGACCCGAGAACGACAACCATTTTCCCGCGCGAATCGATCGCGGCCGGCAGAAATTGGTTCCAATCACCAACTCGAATCCCCGGGTGAATCTCCGTGAATCGTCGACCATTATGCTAATCGAGTTTATTGACTTTTTATGGTGGGCGGACCGTGGCAGGCGGGCTACCGTTCGTAGATTCGTCCGCAACATTGTAGCGGGGTGAACTGGGCTTCGGGATCTCTGACAGCGCGCCGTCTGTGGCCGAGAGCGGCCTGGACTGATGAAGTCCAGTCCAGTCCAGTCCGCTACTGTTTTCCTTCTACTCGAGACACGTCAAGAATCCTGCCCGCCAGAGACGACCGCCACATCACCGACCATCGTCCGCGGACCCAAGCGAACGTGGTTGGCTGGATTGTCCATCGAAAGTCACCGTCACCGGGCTGTCGGGATGAAGCTGTTGGTCCAGCCACCAGACTTGTTTCCACCCCGCCGGACGACGTGGTGGGGTCCGCGCCGGCCGATAACCGGCGTCTCGGAGGGCTCACCGTTTGGCACCCTGTTACTGCGCGGTGCGAGTAGCAGAGAGGGTGGTACATTAAGTAATTTATGGGTGGCACTGCACGATGGCACGATCGATTCACGGTCAAAGTGTGAAAAGACCAATAACAATCGAATCGTGCGCCTCGCAGACCGCCGCAGCGGATGATTTGAATGGCCCCTCCAGGACTCCAGGACTCCGCGCCCCTGGTTCCGGAGCGGCCCGGTTCCTGGTCCCCTGGGACCTGGGACACGGGCTCGGATCTTGTTGAAGGGCGCGAAACACGATCGCATTCGCTTTCCGTCGATCATCGGGCGGATCGTCGTCCGCCCGGCGCTGGGTAGTTGGGAAAAGTGCTGTTATTTATGGCGTTGATTGCAGCGCATTTAATGACAGGTTGAACGACTATTTTTATTACCACCCAGGCCCGCGCGGTCCCTAGGGGAGCAGGAGGGCACTCAGCCGGGACTCTTTGCCGGGATACCTTAGAACAGCGGGGACCGGTTGGAATCGAAAAATTATTCAAATCACCCTAATCAGCCTCGACTCGGCTCGCTTCCTGTGCAGGCAGACGCAAGGCATTGGAGGACATTGGCCAGCCGGACGGACGCACCGTGGCCGCACTGTTGCACTTAATTAAATGTGCAAATATCAACAGTTCGGGGACCGACCGGGACTTTGCCAACTAACCAACCGCCCTTCGTCGATCGATCTTCTTCTGCGCTAATGTACTTTGATGACACACAGACTGGGCAGACTGTCGGAAACGATCGGAAATGGTTGTGTAATCACGCACCGATGAGGTAACTGGCCCGGCCTGGTCAGGTCGTTGACAACACCATTCGACCGCGGGTCCGCGATCAAATCGGCCGTCGGCCAACCCGTGAGGTAATCGATATGGTATGCAGTTGGGGAGGGAATTTTTATGGCACCCTCTTTCAATTATAATAACTAGCCCGACCTCGGCCAGAGGCCATTGACCCGTTCGGTGACTGTCGTAGGGTACCGGGTCCAAAAGTATGAAAAAGGATTGCGGAAAACAGATTGCGGAAACAGAACAGATGGTTGGCTGCGATACAACCGGTCCCAGGACTCGAACCCTGGCCGGCTTCGTGACAGCGACGAGCGTTGCCGACTGCTCTATCAGCGGGGGACAAATTCTTCATTTAGGAGACACTAAATATGCAAATATTTTCGATAAAATACGTATATATGAGATGGCTTATTAGTTGCCTAGTTACCACGCACTTATCGCTGATCACCATGTTTGACACCGTCAGAAACAATTCGGTTCACTCCAAGTCGCCAAAATCAATTGCTTACCAGTGTGGATTTGTTTTGTTAGGAATAATTGTGGCACAACAAAATTATTATTGTTTTCTGTGCCATCACAAAAATGGATTAATTTAACCACCTAATCCGTTAGTTGCGCAGCTTTTGCCACCCTGTACCATTCGTGGTTGTCAAAGTTTGATATTACATTAACGCGATGGGCTTTTCGAAACGTAGTTACCTTAGCCAAACTATTCGTCTCCCGAACTATTCGTAATGATCTTTTGCATCGAACGCATACGCATTCGTTGCTGTTCTTTCTTTTTGTGGTTGGAGTTTCCAAATTTGGTTTTTTTATCTTAGGAAAACGGGCCGGAGTTGGAGTTCCCAATTAACGGTTGTTGGCTGTGCATCGAATCCTGCGTCTTATTCTGAAGAAAATATCCTCAAAAGTGTGGCCATGAAAATAACCTTTGTGACGTGGAAAGGTATCAGAAATGAAGAGGATGTAAGTATAAACCGATACACGATATGTGCTATCAGCTTGGTGTTGGAAATAAGGCGCGGTAGCGATTGTTGTTGATCATTTTCTTTCGTTTCTTTGCATAACCATGACGCCCAGACGTACGAAGACGCCGCTCAAAATGGTGCAAGTGCGGTCGGCGATCAAGTCTTCTGGTTGATCCTGCGTTCTGGCTGATCCTGCAGCTGGCGTACACGTTCCTCTAGCTCTAGTTCCTTCTGCTTGCTCTGTTGCAGCACATCCTTGATGGAAGCATTTTCCGTGCGGAGGGCCACATTTTCGCTAGCTAAATCGTAGTCCGTACGATCGATGTTCGCCAGATGATGCGCCACATTATCGCTGTTCAGCTTTGCCGAATAGATATAGATGTTGTCCTCATCGATGCTGCAAAGTTTTGGTGAATCCACCGCCGCCTGTGAGGTCACCTCCTGGATCAGGTCTCGTTTTCGTGAACTCTTCAGCAGTTTGGCGTTCATTTCCGCCTGCCGTTTAAACAGTGCTTTCTCTGCTTCGGTCATAATTTCGAACCCATTCAAGTGATCCGATTTGTAATTGAACTTACTGAACCGCTACTTACCGAGGATCCTCTTTCGGGAAGCGGTGTACTAAGTGGGGCGGGCTTTCAAACATTCGTCAGAACATTTACCCTTCACAAAACCTCCCCTCTGCAGAGTTTAATTAGATTTTCTCGAAAAAAACCCCAATTATACTGAACTTTACGTTACGTTTGCAAGGGAGAATCAGGAATAAACGTATTTTTGTGGAATTTTAGTTTCATTTTCCCCCAAAACTTTGTTCGTAAAGAAGAACCGGGAACGGATGTCAAGGCCCCGTGAGACCCCAGCTGGATCTGAATAAATATTTGGGTCACCGTTAGAACACCCGCGTGTGGCACGACATTCTGCTCACACGCTTTTCACCGTTTGACGGAGAACTCGTAAAAACCTCGTATTTATCGCATCCCTTCAGGCCGATAAACGGACTGGCTGCCCATTTGGGAACGGGCCCTTTCTTCCCGGGCGAACGGGCAAACGCGCCCTAATGGAACCCCGGGTTGCATTATACGGTTCTGGTGGCCCTTGTCGATTGTCTTCTTGGCTTGCCCAACGGTCGCCTCAAAATCTGGTCTTTTATGGCGCGCGCGCGCGTATCTCCCAGTGGCTCGGCCCGGACGACGGCAACCGGTTCGCTGACGGTGGCTTATGTTGCGCCCCGTCACCCAACCAACGCCCCGCCTGCGAATGACAAGCGAACGGTCACGGCGAACGCGCCGCGGAGCGACCGGGTCTTCAATTACAAATCATCAGCCGGGAGGATCACGAGCCCGCTCTTGCCGGCGCGGCGCGGTGCGATTATTTCCTTCCGCGTAAGTCGTTTTTTATTATTATTGAATGTCTCCGCCACCGGACTTCGGCCGCCCTTCCTCTCGTCTCGTAGAACCGGTGCGGGGCCAGAACAAATATTGAACCGACACGATCGACCACCGGCGAGCCACCGGGTTGATTTGTTCGTGATGATCGGGTCTTCGCCAGCCGGGTAATGGCCATCGAACGACCATCGGGCGGCTCGCACAATTGTGCCCCCTAGCCACCGCCTCCCGCCTTCTCTCCCAGTCACCGTGCCGGCGATCGGTCCCAGTCCCAGGGCTTTAACGGTTTTAATGAAAATTTTCAATTGATTGGTTTTAGGAGCTCCCTTCGCAAAGCCGGTGCTGCCGCTGCCGTCACCACTACCTCCGGTCGATCGATCGATCGATTGTCGGTGCGATCGCGATCAGGGAGTACCGCCACCGGCACTGCACGCGAGTAACGGATCCCCGAAAGAGGATTTCGCTTCCGTGCCTTCGGCGGGCTCTAGGTTTTCTGCTTGTTTGCTTGCTTCGTCCATCAGAACGGCCCCAGCTGCTGCTCCTCCAATTCACCTTGGCCCATTACAACGCCCAGCCGCTCTGCCAGCCCCGAAACGGCAGCAAAAAATCAGATCACCCCCAGAAGACTCCGGCTAGGTGGGTGCCGGGTGTCAGCCTCGGACCAAAGTTCATTGGGCCATTTTCCGCATCCCGTCGTCGAGAGAGCGAGCGGGCGGCCGGCGACTGGTCAGCACATTTTCGTGCTTCGAGAGCCCATGTTTATCTTCTTTTCCCTTAAGTGGTTCAAGAATGACCGCCCGACCGCCGACTAGAAATAATAAAATATATATTCCCGAATTTGCGGTCCAGTTTTTTCTCTTTCATTTTGGATTTCCTTCGGACCCATCCGCCACTGCCGGCCAGCCTTCGAGAACAGCGCGTTCCGTTAGCGCTGCTCAAGATCTCGATCAAGCAGGAGATCGAGCGGCACCCAGGACGAGGGCCGCACGCCCAGCCCGAGCCCGGGCGAGCATCCCGAAACACCGTTTAAAACACAAAACATAATCGATCGGCTCGGCGAAGGAAGAGAAAACGATGTTTGGGGCCCGCCGATCGATCTGATCGCCGCGTTATGTTTATCTAAGCTTTCTATTTGGACACCCGCCTGAAGCCTGAAGTGGTACGCGCGTCGGATCGATTCCGTTCCGCTCCGCTGTCGCGCCCGGCCTCGGGTTGTTGTTTATCGGGCGGACCGTAGCGGGTCACTGGTCACTCCGTTATTGATTTGTTGTTTGACGAAATGAGATCTCGTTTCGGGGCCGCCGACCAGAAGAGATTGGATTCTATCAAGAATTCGGGTTTTTCGAAAGTCATCCGCCGGGCGCACCTAACGGAACGCGCCGCGTCATGTCACTGGAGCCACGTGGAGGAGGCCGGCATCTGGGGCCCTCCCTTTCGGAACCAGCGAAACAACCAATATTTGGCCAGTGCTTCACGACACCGAAGAGGGCCGCTAGCCGCTGGTCTATTGATTTCTCCAATCCCGAGAAGTGAACGCGAGTACGAGTGGTCCTTTCAGGATTGAAACAAATTGTGATTATGGCGCAGTTTAGGGTTAACGGCCAAGAATTATGTCCGTATTTTTAATAAATCCAAAAATAAGGGCCCGAATTCTAGCTTTTCTTGGGCTGAATTGAGAAGTCTTTTCGCTGTAAACATAACCTTTGAGGGTCAGAATTGTGGAAAACATCCCCAGTCGTAATTCTACAATTTCTGCCCAGTCCTCCCGTTGTATCTTCTAGTTGTGTTTATGAAGGTGAAGAATAGAAGCAAAGCCAAGAGCGACTAAATTCACTCAAAACACAAGACAACGCGACGCGATCTTTTCTCGAATCCACGATCGATCCACGATCGCCGATAACGCGCCCGGTGCCGCATCGAAAGTGTCATAAAATAAAACTCGAATTGCGGAACCCTAGAATGGCGATCCGCCCACGGGATAAGTGGCCCCATAACCATTCCCCAATCGCCCATAACACTTTGCTAACCTACTTGCGGCCCTCGGCCACGGCTACGGCGAAACTGAATTCTTCATAAATTGTACGTTACATAAAATTGTCCTCGGCTCGGCTGGGGTGGGTGGGTTGTGGGTCACCGTCGGCGTCACCGTAGCGCGAGTCACGAGCGGTCCTCGGCGGTTGAGGAAGGTCTCGGTCAAGCGCAAGCGCACTCGGTTTCCCACCGAGCGCAACCCAGGCGCCCCGGGGCCATCGATTATCACATTTTCCTGTCACCTCGACGGACTCTCTGGACTCTCGGGGAAAGCTCAGCGGGAACCAGGGCGTACCCGGGGGGGCCGGGGCGGTCAAGTTCCCAGCCCAAATCGCTGTGATCGTTTGTGATCGGCGATAGAGCGCCCCGCTGGAGCGCCCCATGCCGACACAGCTGACCGGTCCCGACGGTGGAGCTTGGAGAAAAAGGAAAAGGGGCTCGTTTCCATAGCTCCGCCGCGGCCACCCCCCCTAGTGAGGCTGTCGTCGATCGGTGTCGTTACCCATTTTTGCGTACCAACTGCTGCTGCCGCGCCAAATATCGTTCGTTTGTATCCATCACACCTTCCAATTACGTCAAACCCTGCCCAGAGTGCCCTAGACCGGGTGCGATCGCTACCTTTTTCCGTATTTGGGCACCGGTCATCCGGTGATCTACCGGTGGACCGCCGCGCCGGCCGTCCTGGACAGTGTGCTGGCCACTAGCGGGGGTGCACTGTTCGGCGCAAATTGCGACGCATAATTTAAGACCCGGGGTGTACACGGTGACGACGCGCAGTTCACGCGCGGATCACGAGGTCCCGTGTCCCTTGCGGCACTGGTTGACCGTCGGTTGGTCGGCTGGCCACAGGACGCCGCACGCCAGCGATCGTTAGAGATCGTTAGGGGCGGATGACGCCGCTGATCCTAACGGGTCGCCCGGATCGACCGAAAGGCGAAAGGCACATCCAGCACACGCAGCTCGTATGCAAACAGGGCCATCATCGTCGCCCGGTCACGGGCCCGGCCGGGTGTCTGCATTGGCCCGCGGCCCAATAGAAGGGGAGCTCCGGGATCGGGTTAGAATGTTGCCGGACAGCGCCAGAAAAACAAAATCGAACGGGGAAGAAGAATGTGAAGCCACGGTGTTCCAGCTTGACCTTCAGTCAGCTCGAAGCTGCCCGGTTCGAGGACGATTCCTTCGGGCGGTTCGGCTGGTCCGCTGGGCCGTTTGGATTTCGGTCACCGCACGCGAGAGCGTGGGGACCGTGCTTGTTAGGCCGCGGTGCGGTGGACACCACCACCACCCCCGGTAAGATCTTCTGCCCCGCAGCAACAAGAGGGGTTGGGACGAATCGGGACAACGGCTTCGTGGTTGCAGGGGCAAGCATCGAGACCGTGAAGAGGGATGCGGTGGCCCTTTTGTTTTGCTGCGGCTTCGGTCGACGTTCGACCACGTCGTGCGCCCGGATCGGACTGGCCGACTGTCCTCGTTTTTGCGTTTTGCGTGGAATGTGGTTAAATTCGACACATCATGAAGCGATGCGTTGATGGACGGTGTTTTCGCCTGTCCAAAAAGCGTCGAATTGAATACTATTTTCAAAATCATGTAGCCAACGAGCGTGCAAGATAAGAAAGTAGTCTTCGTAAATAAAAGACTTGCATGTGCCGTTTAATTACTACTTGGGCTGCAGTGCGAAGATCTTCTTGTGGTTGTGAGCATGGAGTTTTTTTCATCTCTTACGAAGCCGAAGATATTCCATGCACAGCCAGCATGAAGCTGGCTTCTAAGTCTGCGGACAACAGGCACAGTGGCAGACCATACTTGTGTGTTTAAAGCTGCTTTCATCACACTCCAACAATATGGCGAATAAGGAATATAGCCAAAGGAATTTAGCCAAAGAAAACTTTACAGCAAGAATTCAAATCAAATTATTTTCAAACTAGGCATAGCTCAGCTCATAAAGAGAAACAATATGGCATCATCTGCTGTTAACCTAATTTTTTTATATGTTGGTACGCTCTTCATATGAACGTTGAAAGAAGTTTATTGGTGTTCAGGGAGACCATACTGAGCAATCAAGTGTATTTCAAAACATAAAATTGTATATTTCTTATTGATGCTCAAAACTTATGGAACAACCCAGTATTAGCAACATCCAACTTATATCCTCAGCTTCTCGAATAATTCTATTCCATTAGATGGAGATCCATCCATATAGATGGAGCTGTTTGGATGCTTCATCCTCCTGTTCGGCGAAATCTTTCTCATAATCTGCCTTTCCTTTCGATTTTCCAGTGGTTTGCATCACGATGGTCAATAGTCAACGGATCGAGAAAGTGTTTGAACGCAACTTGAATGTCGATTGACGAATCTTAAGTGAATACGCAATGTCGCAATGGAAGCCATAAATGAATTTTCAACACTTTAGGGCAACCTTTTTGGGCTTCGACTCCCTTTTCGAAGCCTTGTTCAATTATACAACACATCTTATGAGACTTCATTACGGGTAAAGGCCGGGCGAAATGCGTACGAAATCATCGTACGCACCTTGATCAAACGGGGGACATCAACTCGGCAAGCCCAAGGTGCTGATCCCGCCTGGTCCCGCCGAAGCCAGGAAGCATAAATTCTGCGTCGATCTGCGCGACTAACGAACACGCATTGTGCAATTGTGGGTGCGTGTGAGTGCAGTGTGCGCGTGTGTTGTCGATTGTTCGCTCGGGACTCGTCCCGCCCGGCAGCAGCAGGCAGCTTAAGACCGGTAAATAATAAAACACAATTTCCATACATTATTATTCTGCCAGCGCTAGGGTCCTTGCGCCGGCCAGTGGGATGCGCCGGTGACAAAGGGTCTCTCGGCGATGCAAATAACGAGAATGCACAGCGCAGTGCCCCATTGAAGTCCCTTCGTTCGTTCGTTTGCATCCCAGTGCGCACGCGGTCGTGTCATTACTTGCCACGCTCTCGGTCCTCGGAAGGTTCCCGGTCTCGGAAGGGCCAGGCAGTGTTCGCACAGAACGCGCCGCGCTCTGTGCCCAAGAATGATTTGTATTTGTTTTCTCCCATCACAACCCATCGGGCGGACCGGCTGCCCCTTCGCCAGTGCGCGATAGCATCGCGGTTTGCGCCTTTCGACGCCCTTTTGATAGAGGAACGTCGTCGGCGGCGGCGGCGTTCGTATGCAGAATAGAACGCGCTAGTGTGCAATTACAGCATAAAACCACCGTAACGAATCGGGCAGAAGAAAACGAACCTCTACCGAACACGCTGGCCCACCGAACGGGGTGCCGATAAATTAAACCGACCGACCACGGCCAATAAAACCCATCAGCGGTGCTGCTGGTGGTGCTGGTGTTGGGGCCACCAATTAATCAAACGCACCGTATAGATTGTAAGTAATGTGTACATTACGGTCGTAAAGCATGCAATCGGATCGATGCTCGATGCCCGAGCCAGGACCACCAGGCGGAAGCCAACACGCGGAGGCGCGTGTTTCGCGTGTGTGGCTTCTGTTGGTCGCTTCAAATTTATCTCCATTTTCCCCACCCGCGGCTCTCTCTCTCTCCGTTCCTGCGCTTCCTTGGATTCTCAGATGGGCCGGATCCTGTCACCGATTGTTACCTTTCATAAGCCCGCTCCCATTTGGCGTGGAATCCATAAATATATTCCCCGGAAGAACTCGGCGCTCATCGGCGCCCTTGCACCAGCGGCGTCACCCTGTGCGGCCCTTGGGCGGCCCATGTTTCCCCGTTCCGGATCTGGGTCACACTTGTCCCCGGTATGCTAATTTGAAAGGTATGAATCGCATTCGCATTCGACATTTGTCCGCCGGGGTCCACAATCGGACCGCGTGCCGATCCGTGCATCGGTGATGCCCTTTTGCGCCGCGATCTTCCACTCTCCCCGAACTCCGATAAAGCGCATTTCCATATTCCTGGCCCCGAGGCTCACGTTACGTTTTCGGCTTCGGCCGTATCGCTGCCGTCTCCAATGCAACGCGGTGGTGACCGTGGCCGTGGCATTTCATTAGGGCCACTAAATTCGGATTAGATTCGCAAGTGCCGCGCCCCGGTCCCCCCCTCTGATTGACCTCACCGACGTGAAGTGAAATCCCGAATCGTGGAAAACAAAACTTCCCGCCGCCGTACTTTCCGGGTCCTCATTAATATTCAAGTGGGTTTCGCGGGTCGAGCGGTCCTGATCTGACACATGGCCAGTACTGCCGTCGGCCGCTAACTGTAAATTTTAATTCATTCACTCCATTTAAGGATCCCTCCCGGAGCAGCGGGAGCAGCGCCGCCGAGAGGACTCGAGTAGCGTGTCTTACCGGAGTAGCGCGCGGAGCGGTCGAGGTCCAGACGCGGTCCGGACGATCATTACTACTGCACACAACAAACACCACCCGTTTAATGATGCTCAGCGCTCATAATGATCGGCCTCGGGAAGTCCGGGGAACAATCCGGCCGGCACGAGGTAATTGCCGATCGATCCGTCCCTCGAGGTCGGGATTCGATTTGGTCCCGGCGGCATGGTTACGGGGCCGTGGACACACTACGGTAAGACACGACGACAAGGGCACGCCACCGCGCGCCTCGGTGACCTTCGACTGGCCGGGGGGTGGTGGGGGGTGGGGGGTGAACTTTGTGCGAACTTCCCGGCCGGTCGGCCGGCCGCCGGCTCATTAGATGCAATAAATGTCAGAGTCACTTCAAGCCAAGAAGCCGAAGCCCCCGGAAGGGATGTGCTTTAGGCTGCCACGCGGATGCCAGCGCTTCGTGGAGTGGAGTGCCGCCCGATCGTGCAGTGCCCGTGGAGCAGAGAGGTCTTCCCGGTGCCGTGTAATTACAAAACAGACCGCCAGAGCGCCGCGCTATGACTCCCGGGTGGCTCGGATCTCGCGGATGTTGTGCTTCCATATTTGTAGAAGTCGCACACCACAAACACCGCCGACCGGCCTTAATGCTCCTATTCAGATCAGATTAGCGCGCTCCGTGGGGAGAGAGCGGGAGAGAAAGAGCAGGCAAATGGATGTTCATCGAAGCCCCCGGAGGGTCGGTTCGATCCGTTGGCCTCCTTTTTTCCCCAAGTTAGCGCTTTCCATGGCGGCGCAGCGAGGTTAGGGGGTTCTGGAGTAGGGCCACGGCCACGTCTAGGCTTTTTGATGATCGCGCGCGCCTCATTTGACTAATACCAGAAGCCAGAACCCATGAACCGGGGCTGGCCCGAGAATGTGTTAATTATCGATCGGCGAGCCCGGAACCGATCCGGGAGCTAATTTGCGTCTTCTGGACCCGTCTCGGGGCTAACGAGGCAATCCTGTGGTCGGTCTCTTATCAGTCTGCCGAGCCGTGGGCTAACTAGCTAACAGGATTAGTTGCCTCCAACTCCAGTTGCTGGACCACGGCCATCGGTCGGTTGTCATCTGTCCCGAAAATTAGGTGACCGCCAGACGAAGTGCCACAACTTTACGGTACCTTCACGGGCCCAACCCGATGATTGAAGTGTTGAGCCACTTCGTCCGTTTGTTTTCCCCCGCTGCCTCCTGTTTTTGTCCGCATACCGTGGTCACCTATCAACGAAAAAAAAGCTGAAGAACTAGAGATGATAAAACAAATGTGTAGTGGAAAATAACTGCCACGCGATGACCTAAGCGTAAATTGGTTGTGTGTGTGTGTGCGCGCGGTCACGACGACCGGGACGACGACACGCAGGCTCCGAGCCGGATTCCAGCCGATTCCGATGTGACGTGGCCAGTGTGCCAATTTGGATCCACCGTCGGCCCATTTCTCCTGAGTCATGCTACTGGCCCCGGACCCCGCGCCGAGCGGCCAAGTGGCCAATTTGATGGCGGACTTTTCGGACCCCTGCCCCCACCCCCCAGAGGGAGTGTGCCGTCTCGGGGCGGCACGAGCTGCCGGTCGAGTCCGGCAGCCGGAGCGCCAAACTATGTTATTACCCGACCGACCGACCGCTTCTAGTCTATCCGGAATGAGCAGACGGCCGGCCTCCCCCCCGGGATGGGGACCATGTGGGATTTTCGATAATTATGCGCGAAGCGAGCCGACGAAGCGAAGAAGAATGGAAGAAAAAACCGGCAACCCATCGATCGACCCGGCGGTGGCAGGCATAGAACAGGACACCTTGGCCGGGCAAGAAACACTTGCGGGTCATCGGGATTGAAGAGATCATCGACAGAGGAGAGGCCCCGTCCCGGGCTTCGCGCGGGATGACCCTTGACGAATTCGCGCAACGGTAATGATGGCCGTCCGACGGATCCTGCGGGGGGTTTATCGGGACCCATAATGTGCCACGTGCAGCGCGGCCGTACCATATTTGCGCAAACTATGTGCCGAGTGTTGCCACGTTCTTGGCTTCGCGAGAGCGGCGCAATTTCGCGCAGCGCGCGGGCGCGCTTATTGGCACGCTTATTACATGAACCATTATTATGGCTTAATTTTGTTGCGTTACACCAGCCGAAGCCCCGACAGAGCGTTCTGATCGTGGGTGGGTGGATGGATCGCGGGCCTTAGAATGCACCCCGCGCGTTGGGGTAGTGTTTTGCTCCGAAGAAATGCTCCGGAAAATTGCTTCTCCTGATTGCGTTAAATCGAGTGCTGGCTTTAATTTGTGCAAATTAATGGTAAAGTTCTAGCTTCTCGCCCTTTTAGTAATTTGCTGGTTTTTTTGTTTTGGGTTACGTCAGCCACTGACAGCATCACGACAAGCGCCAAGAAACATTGCAACATACCACTGTGGCCAAAAAGTACCGGAAAATTGTGATTTGAGTATCTTTGTGCTGAATTTGTGATTTTTGGGTGGGGAAATTTCTGCTGTCAGAAATGGTTAAAAACGTTGCAGAAGGCCTTCGGTGAGCAAGCTCTATCGAAAACAGGGTTTATACGTGGTCAGATCAGATCAGATGTTCAAAGAGGGTCGGGAAAGCATTTTCGACAATCAAGACAAAATTACATGAATCACAAATGGAGATGAGATTTGGATCTATGCTTACGACCAGAACCTAATTACATTGAGGGGGATGAAATTAATTTAGAAACATTAAGAAACATGTTTGAAATAATATAAAAATTTCATACCCACAGTAATAATTTTGACAGCTGCAAATCGTCAACTCAATCGAAGAAGTGTAATGCTTTTCACTATTTGACTGTGAGCCCCCCAAACCCAAAAAAAGCAAAAGTCCCTTCGGTAGGGACGCGAAACAAACCAAATCACGTCCTGCCGTCGCCAGCGGCCATCGCCACCATGACGCGACACCGACACGTAACCGTAGTCGGGTGGAATCCACGGAAAGATCGCACCGGAATGCAGCGGACCGGTCGGTCTCACGCGATGCACCGCCGCCGAGAGGGTTGAGTTCAACCAAGTTCAAGTGCAACAGTGCCACAACCGTGACCCGATGCGCCGGCGCGAGAAAGCGGAAAAACGAGGAAGGAAAGTTGCGAAACCGACGCTGTGCAAACAGTGAAACGGAAACAATACTCCATTTTTTTTTTTTCGGGGCGATTCACTCCGTTTTTCGTCGTCTGCTCTTATCGATATATCTTTCCGTTTCCCTCTCCGAACGAATGGCATTGAAGTCTTTCGTTTCAAATTGAAATAAACGAACCTTGTTTATTTTTCTTTTTTTTCGGGAGGCTTTAATCCACGTCCCGGGCGTCCCAACACGATAATCCCAGCTCATTGAAGTGCACTTCCCCCCAAAAACCCAGGACAAAACGCCACGCTATTGAAATGTTCTCATCCGATGATACAGTCCTGAAGAGCAGCCATTGCACTTTCGTTGGCGGCCCCCCGGGACCAGTGTCACTTTCAGCCCGAGCAAGTTCCATTCGCTTCCCCAAAAAAATGCGGCACAGCAAACCCCGCGCAGAACGCGAGAGATGACCGATTGCGACCCAACGACGACGGCGGCGTCGGGCGTGATGGTATTACTTTCCAGAAACGGCCGAGAACCCGAATCGGACACCACGACGCGCACCGTAAGACTCGTCCTCAGATAACACGATAAAAAATGACCCTCTTTATCTCTCTCTCTCTCTCTTTCTTTCGCGCGCTCCTCTCCATTCCCGAAGAAGGACATCGGATGCGGCGCGAAAATGAAACTGTATGAATCTCTGACGGGGGCCTTTTCGATGCCGCCGCGGCCGCCGCAGACGTTGTCACCGCGGCGATGCGCAATGGCTTTTAATTACCAGTGCACGTATCGTCAGGATGCGAAGACACGCACGACAGCTGGCAGGGCGCGGCACGAAGCGGCGACGGAACAAGGCGAAGAAACTAATGAGCTGGTAACCGAATCGCTTTGGCGTTTCGTATCCTCCGCGCACTCCAAATCGATGATAATTTATCATTTCTAACAAGTTGCTCGGGTATCTTAAGGCTGCGGCTGCGGCTGCTGCTGTTCCGGCGGCTGCTGCTCCTTGGTCCGGTCCTTGGCCTGAGAGCGCGGACCGTGGCCGTGAAATTCTGCTGAAACGTGATCGCCAACGCCATCATCAAAACGGTCTGCATTCCGGGCTTCCTCTGGAAGAGCATCCCGTCGCTCGCCCGGCGGTACCCGTGGCGAATGCGGGGACGAAACGAACCCACCCCGAGATTGAATTCCAATTTTTAATAGCATTCGCTAATGGTTGCGAGAAATCATAAAATTTAGACATAAAATTTACACGACCCCAAAACATCCGCCACCGCGCAGGAGGAGGCGGTGCATTTTGGACCCCAGCCCCGGGCCAGGGGGCGGTTCCGAAGGGGGCGGGATGCGGCCCGCGAAAAAACGAACACACCCAGACCCGAATGCAAACCGTTCCGTTCCGTTCCGTCGGTCTTCGGATCGGGATCGGGGAGGATTTCTCGGCTGGAATCGTCCCGGTCCGAGGTTGTTTTGTTGTTTTCTCCCGATTTCGCGTTCTCCACGAGGTTCTGTGTCCATTTCTGGTTCCATTTCGGGCCCCGGTCCGTGCGATGAATCATGAGGGCCTCGCGATGCAGGACGGGAATGATGTTTCGCCGCGCGTTTTCGGGCGCGCTACATTTATGACGCTCGCTGCACATCCTAAAACCGGAGAGGCCGGAGATTGGTTTTCGGGACCGGGACCTGCACACGTACGGCGGGTTTTGCCCGCGATGCGATCCTTGTTTCACGGCACGGCCCGGCAAGCTGTTAAAATGTGACTTAAAAAATCATTTATTTTAATGAGCTTTTGTTCCCGCGGATCCCGAGGCGGCCAGGGCTCGAGTTTGGGTCGAGTCGCGCGTTGTTACTTTTTTGTCGCTCTTTGGGACTCGAAACGATGACGGCGGGCGCAATAAAGATGCAGACGGCATGCAGAACTCATTTATGGCTCCATTTGTCTCGCTCGCCACTCGTCAAAGAGTTTTTCGTTACCTTTCCCAGCTGCTTCTGCTCGACTGTTGGGGGCTCGACGCAACAGAAATAACTCTACGGTGAACGAGTTCTAGTTACCTCTTGAGGCGTAGCCATGGTAACCTTGACTGTCAGCGCAAGAAGCATATTCTAAAATGTCAAAAAATAGCCCCAAAAACCGTTTCCTCCATTCATTTGGGGCGCATTCCCGCGATTGTTACTTAATTTCTCACCACTCCCCGAACCAAAAGTCGGAAACGCACGGTTTCAACCTTTGGCCGCGGTGAACGCGGGCGAAAATACTGGAAAACGAACGCCACACACAGAGCGGCCACAAAAGAAAGATCAACACCTCCTGATTACCCGGACGGGGGGGTCGAGTTTGGGCAGCAGAACCAGAGGACAGAACGCGCGCGTGCATAAGAAAGTGCTGGCCCGTGGTCAGAGGGCCGAGAGCAGATTTCAGAACAATTGATAACGCAGCAACGTGACAGCGACAGGCGATGCAAAGCCGGGTAATTTCTGCGTTTTATTTTCCACCCGGCAGTGTTTGCTTACGGCGGGAGGTTGCGGTCGGTGCGGCATACCGGAACGGGCGGGATACGCGTGATTCATAAATATGCATGCTCCTCCGTGCCGTGGTTTCGAGTGACGCGCGTACATATCTTAATTTCCAAACAGTCGCCCTGCGTAATCACACTCGCGACCATCGCGGACCCGCATGGCAGCCTTTGCAGGGCGAGCACCACGGACCGGGCACTGAAAATCGTCACACGAAACGGCGAACGGCGGATCCTTCGAACACGGGCTTGTGTCGACTTTTCGGAGGTTCGTCGCTTGTTCTTCGTCTTCGGCTGACGGGCGTACAAGTTCATTGAATTACGGTCACATGTAATCCGCGCAAATGGCGCATCGAAGACAGTCGAAATTGAAGATGATACACACAGAGAAAGAGAAAGAGAGAGAGAGAGAGAAAAAAAGAAGAGAGAGAAAGAGAAGATTTTTTGGAGGGCTTATCGATCGATGCCCACGTCGCCTCCGAGCTCCGGTCCCGTGTCCCGAGACGTGTGTGTTTGTGTGGCATTCATTGCGCAGGACTTGCCCTGCCCGAGAGAAGGCCCTGGCCGAAGCCAATGACCCCCGTCGTCGGTGGTGCGGAAGATGCTCTCTTTATGCGTCTTGCCCCCGCGTGCTTCGTGCCCGTGGCCGATTCGAACCACTCAACGGCAGGCAGGATTATGCGCGCAGTGCGCCTGGGCTCTCTCTCTCTGTGCGCACTTGTCTCCCTGTGTGCGCTTCCAAAAACAAAACAAAACCGTGACCGTGACCGGGGCAAAGGGAATCGTGAGCAGCCCCCCCCCCCTCCTTTCGGGCCCTTCAAGCCCTTCGAGTAGACGAACGACAGAAACGAAACAAAACGATTGCCGGGCGGTGGCCCACGGTCACGGATTCGGGGTCGAATCGTAACATTGTTGCACCCCCCCCGGTTGACCCTTCGGTTTCGCGGTCCTCCCGCCGGTGGCAATCAGTGTCTGGAGTCCTGCGACTGTCTGCGATTCTCTGCGACAGGACGCAGGGCCCCGTACGGGGCACGAAGATGAACCGTTCGCATGTCACATGTGCGATGGTAGATTATTCCATCACCCCGACCGCCGACCCGTCGTCATGATTCCGTTGTGTTCTTTCCGCCATTTCCGACTCCAAGGCTCCCGTGGGGGCACCTTATGCGCCATGCCGTGTGTAGTAGAAAAGAAGGCCGGCCCCGGGGCGCGTTTGTTGCCCCCGTCGGTCGATGCACGCTCGCGTTGTTCGCTGGTCATCCCATCGGACCTTCATCATCATCATCATAACAAACACACCAAATCATGTCTGTCATGCGGACTAACAAGGCGCCCGCGGAGCCCATCGCCTCGCTTCCCTCTTGATCGATCATCAAACGCCCGGCGATCGACCGACGATCCCGTCCCGGTCGAGTTAGTCATCGTCACATCGCCTGGACCTGGCTTGCATATGAGTTCAGCGTCCCGTGGCCGGGCGGCCCTGCATTCTTCCAAGCCGCTCCCGAGCCGAGCACCATCCCCAGACCCCCGGCTCGGCGGAGTCCCGGGTCCGCCGGGTAGTGAAAGAAGTGAAAACGGGATTCTACTTTCGTTGCGTTCCGCGTGCGGAGAAATCATCATTTGCCCGTTTCCGTTCTCGTGGGGAGCCCGTGGGCGCTCCGGTTCTTAGTCCGTCCGTTCGTCCGCCCGGGATGGCGGGAGAAATATTATGCTCGCCTCGCTCCTTCTTGCCACCGTGCGGTGGCAACCAGAACCAGATCGGCGATCGGCAAATAGCACTGCCGATTGCGTCACCGTCTGCGGCCACCTAACGGGGGTTCGTCGCCTCCGGGAGCACCGCCCAAGTCACTCCGACATTCGCTTTTCGTCCGGTCCTCCCACCCGGGGGAAACGGAAAGTGTTTAACGATGGGGTGCGGGAAAAACGGGAAAAAAGCCGGCCACCGCGCGGCGGCGGCAAGTTCCCGGCAGACTTTCCGCGAAATTTGGCGCGCCGTTGGGTGGTTTAAAAGTCCCCGACGGCGCGAAAGGCTTACGACACGATCGTCGTCGCTCACCCGACCGATCAGTGAGTACCCTCCTCCGAAGCGATCATCATCCTCGTCGTCGTCGCCGTTGCCGTCGATGATTGTTGCCGTTGGCTCGAGTTGCACTTGAACTTCGCGCTTTCCAGGAGAGAGCGAGTCTCGCGAGATCGCGCTCTCCGAAGCGGGCGGCCACTCAGGGCGTGAGTGGCCTCGGAACGCGCAGGTTCGAGCGGACGCGATCGACGCCGGGCCGGGCCAGTACGCTAGCGTCCGTCCGTCAGTTCGGTATGGCTCGTCGACCGAAACGGTCGGCGCTCGCGCTAGCAGCGATCGCAGCGCTCGTGGCGTTCTGTCAAGTGACCCCGGTCCGGCACCGGTGCGGTGGTGGTGGTGTGGTGGTGGTAGCGGCCGCAGCGGCGGCACCCGAAAGTGCCGAAACGGACCTGGAGGCGGCCGAAAGCCGCGACCATCAGCGGGCGGCGCTGCTCAATCTGCCCAAGTTCGGTGATCGGCTCGCGCCCCGCAATCGACCGCCCGCCGTTCCCGAAGAGGTGGCGGCCCCGAGTGCGGTGGGAGCGGGCCCGGGTAAGGCACGGCAAGCCCGGGGCCATGTGTACGGTGCGGGGGGACGCGGTCCCGGGGACATCAAGCGGAGCGATGTGATGGTGGTCAGTTCGCGCAGTGCAAAGGGTTCGGTGGCGGAACAGGAGCTCCTCACGGAGGAGGAGGAGGAGGAAGGGGAGCAGGCGGTGGAGCAGGAGGATCAGGAGATAGTGAGTGAAGGAGGAGAAGGAGCGGCGGCGGCGGCGGCGGCGCCGGAGGACCACGTGGTCGAGGAGGAGGTAGAGCTAGGGGAGGCGCGTGTGGCCGCGAGTGCCGTCGGTGGTGACTTCCGTGGACAAGTGCGCCGCGTCCCGGTGCGGAACGAGCTGGAGCTGGTCCCGGTGGTGGAGGATGGGGCGGAACGGGGGTCGCACCGTGGCGGAGCGCCCGTCGCGGGAGGCAACGCATCGTCTGCCCAGGCTCATCGGCTCGAGATGTCGACCGAGTTCTTCGTAGTGCCATCGACCGCGGCGTCCGCGGCTTCCCGCTCCACGATCGTTCCCCGGCCACCGGGGGGCGTCATCCTGGCCGCCCGGCGCCCTCCGCCACCGCTACCGGGCAGCACCGGCCGGGCTTCAGCTTCGCAACCACCGACGGTGGTGGCCACGGCTGAGTATGGAGCGGGTGGCACGGGTGGCACGGGCAGCGGGGCACTGCGCAAGGAACCGTGGGTCGTGCCGGTGCTGGTCCTTGCCTCCCTGTCGATGCTGATGATGGCCGCGTTCGAGGTGTTCGTCCTGTGCAAAGCTTGGCGGACGTCTCCGAGCCGGAGGCACCTCTTCCTCGGCCAGATGCTGCTGCTGGGACTGTTCGCGTGCTCCAGCCTGGCCGCGGTGCTCACCGTCAACCCGACCGTCCTGTCGTGCGCCACGATGCGCTTCGGGGCGGGCGTCGCGTTCGCGCTCGTCTTCGCCTCGCTCCTCGTCAAGTGCGTGTTCCTGATCAGCCTGAACGGTGGCGTGTACCTGCCGGCCCCCTACCAGGGTCTGCTGCTCCTGTTTGCCGTCCTCATCCAGGTGGCCGTCGGTGGCCAGTGGCTCCTTACGTCCCCGCCCGCCGTCGACAACGTGGCGGTAGCGTCGGGCCCAGGCGGCTCCCCACCGGGAGGTACGGCCATCTCGAGCCGCTACCATCTGCTGCTGACGGCGAGTGACCTCGCGACGATGAACCCGCCCGGGGTCGGGCCGGGGACCACCATCATCCCGCTCTGCCACACGCCCTTCTCGGAGCTGCTCCTGTCGCTCGTCTACATCGTGTTCCTGATCGCGTTCGTCGCCGTGCTGGCGATCAAGTCGCGCGGCATCCGCGACAACTACCGCGAGGCGACCTACATCGGCCTAGCGATCGGCGGCATCATTCCGATCTGGCTCGGCTGGACGCTGTGCGGGCTGGCGGTGGCCGACCGGCACCGGGACGCCTGCCTCGCGTTCGGGCTCGTCGCCACCTCGTCCACCGTGTTCCTGGTGATGTTCATGCCCAAAGGCCGCCAGCTGGCCGCGATGGGCAAGGAGGGCCTGTACGTCGAGGACCGTGAGGAGCGCTTCAGCTCGCTGAGCCGCGCCGGTTCCGGCTACTCGCCCTCCTTCTTCCACTTCAAGCCTATCAAGTACGGCGTCATGGGTCCGTCGCCCACCCTTGGCCAGCCGAACGGCGGCGGAGGCGGTGCGGCGGCTGCCCTTGTGGCCGGTACTACCACCACCTCCAAGCACCAGGCTGTCGCCACCCTCGGCGGAGGTAAGTCCCCCCACCGGAACCCAAAGGACCAAATCCTTCCAGTGTGTGTGTTCGTGTGCGTGTGCGTTTAGGTTTCACTTTCCACGCGCGGCGATCGCGGATTAATGTACAAAAAACCCATGGTGATGAGAGGAGGTTGATGGAGCATCGAAAAGGGGTCTCTCGAATCGGATGTACTCTGCCCGTCCCCCGATTGCACCACTTTCTGCCGTTGCCTTCCTGGGAACGGCATGTTTTTTTTACATAACCTGCGCATTATGCGACCGAATGCACTTTTGCACCCAACCGCTGCAATCGCTTCGAGCTGCAGTTGCGCGTGGGAAGGTGAACGACTTACGACTTCATCCACCCCCTGCTCGGGTTGATGATGGGGGGGCGAAATGGTTGGGCGGGAAATTAAGCGTTCAGAGCCCCGGGGCGTGGCGTGTCATCTCGTGTGAAAGTGCATCAGGGCGCATTAAGTGCACTATGCACATTAGAAATTGAGATGTGCCGTTCGCGAAAACACTCTCCCTTTGCAGTCGCGGTCCCCGGATTGGGGCCGTAGATTATTATGTTACTCGCAATCGGGAGCATAAAAGTCCCCCGGGCCCGCCGAAAAAACCGGACGGTTCATTAAAATTAATTGACACTCGCCCGAACGCCGAAACTGCGGTTGACTGCGGAACTCGGGGCTGACGAATCCAAACCAAAGCGCAGCCCCCAACAATGGAGACCCCCGGCGGGGGGAGGGCGAGGCTCCGGGCGAAGAAGCCTGAATGCATATAATTGCTTTTGTCTTGCGAAATAAATCAAATCAAATTTCATATTCACTCGACAGTCGCCCGGCGCAGCTCGGGCGCGGCTGCGAAGGACGGGCGCAGCGAATGGCAATTAAAAGATTTGGTCCGGGAGGGGGCCAACCAACGGATAAGCCCCTTCTTAAGTAGCGCAAAAGCGCATCCGCGAAGAAGTTCGGAAACCGAGCGCAAAGGCGCAAACACAACCCGAACCCGAAAAACTCCAAAACACATTTTGCTGAATGCTGATAAAAGTCGCTGCTCTTGACGATCGCGACCACGAAAGACTTGTGCGATCGCAACACAACGAACCCCGGCATCGCGAGTGTCGGATGGGCGCGGGAATGCGAAAATCAGATACCACGGAAGGACGGCCCATTCCCGGCGAGGAATCGACCGGCACACAAGGATTCCGACCGCGGGATGGGATGAGATAGCAAATTTGTTTTGTTTCAAACACTCGGACGCGGACGGTCTTTGCCGGGCCAC
Organism: Anopheles cruzii; assembly: GCF_943734635.1. Lineage (NCBI taxonomy): Eukaryota > Metazoa > Arthropoda > Insecta > Diptera > Culicidae > Anopheles > Anopheles cruzii. Next base: position 15,798,336 of record NC_069144.1, on the reverse strand, counting down.
GGGGTATTTTGATAAGTGCCAGGAGGATGAGGATTCGGACTCCGTGTGTGTGTGTGCGACTTCGGGGAGCACCGATCCAGTGAGACGGGCTTAAGTAGCGGCCCAACGTGATGTGAGGCACCGCTGCGATGCTGTTTGATCCTTTTTTTAGTTCGTGTGTTTGTGTTGTCGAAGTTTTCCTTTTATAAGCTGCCCGCAGAGTTTGGTGTTTTTCTTGGCCGGAATTTTCTGGGAAACTTGTTAGCCCACCGCGTACGCCTTTCCCTTTACCACGGGCTTTTGCCCAGCCCAGCGCCCACAGCCCATTGGCAGCCGCGGGCCGCTTAACCGCTTTCGCCGCATTTCGCCGCGGTTCGAAAACGGTTACCAAATCACCGCGCGGCGCCGCCCGGCGGGAAAGCGTTCCCGGCTGCCAGCGATCGGCCAGCCACTTCGATCGCGTTCCGTGCTACCGAAACTCGGCGGCGGCGGCGCACGAGAGAAAATTAGATCACAGTTAAATCAGCTGATCAGCGGAACGGACTGGACTGGCTGGCACGGCCTCGAATCGGTGCTTCATGCGTCGGACCACAAGCGTGGTCGGACAGAAAAACGCAACGCAAAATGGCAATCAAAATTAAATTAAGTGAAAATTTCTCTCACCCAAATCTCGGGCGATCGGGCTCCGGGTCGGGAACGAGCGAGATAACGCCGAACGAGGGCCACCCGCCGAGGAAACGCCCGTCCCCCCCGAAAAGGTAGTGCATTCCATATTCGGCCGCTCTGTTAGCTGCATTCCACAGGCAGTCGTTGGGCGCACCTAATCATTGTTATTATGACGCGTAAAGTGCGCGTTACGCGATCGGCGCGCGATGACGGTCCCATTAAACCGAACGATCATCGATGTGTTGCAACATTGGCCAACTCGTCGTCGGAACGGATCGGAGTGGCAGAAATCTTTCATAATCTGCACCAAACACGGCCCAGGTCAGTCTTACCCAGAACGGGCCCCCGGCAGGTCATTGGCCCCCGGTTCTAATCAAACCTGTGGGACGGGTTCGCATTCTCAGCGCGCTATTTGAAATGCGGAATAAGATCACTCAATCCCAACGCGGTTCCAAATTGACTCGTCCAAAGGCCCGGACCCGACGCTGGCTATTAGTTTAATTGCAGGGTCCGAGCGCGAGGAGTATACGCCCCTCTCGTCGGAACTGTCCAGAATGTCGGAACGCTACGCCACGAAAACCATACCGAAACCTTGCTTCGGAGCGCGATAATGGTCACCCCATTTTCCCGGACCCACGTGTGGTTATTGCAGGTTATTGAACGCGCCAGTCGCCAGTCAGTGGTGCGTCACCCGAAAACATCGCAAACATACCCGCAAACGATGGAATGTGCACGCGGTGCTATAATTAAATTTGGAAAATTATTACCGCCACGCAAATTACATCTCGCGGAGGCACCAGAACGCCCCGGCGCTGATCATCGGGCGGATCGCAAAATAAAGATCACTTCTTCATCGCGCCCATCGATCGGTTTGCGTTGTTCTAGCCGCAGCCGGGGATTCGAAGCGCTCGGATCGGTGGAGCGAAACAGGGCTTGTGTGTTGGAGTTGGAACGCCGTTGGCCCGTAATTAATGGTGCCTAATGTGCACTCATTACGATAATTGTGATTGGAATCATCGCTGCTTCACCGATTCGTCGGGCAGATTGTGTGTGTATGTCCTTTCGGGGTCCTGTGGCCCATCCGTACCGGAATGTTTGGGTTGGCGGTTGATCGACACTCGTAAAGTCGTCTAACATTAGATCGCACGTTTGTGACCCAAAAGCGACCGGCGGCGTGAATTAGGCAATGGACCATTTCTCACCACACGGTGAAAGGTTCACCGTGTTGGGGTGTTGATAAATTGCCGATCGTCGATCCGGGGCCAACAGCCAACATCTAAACACCTAGAACACGATTAATCTTCGGCCAAGAACTTCACGGCCGTAATCATCGCCACGACAGTTGTTCGGCCACCCAGCCACTGCGATGGAGTCTGATTGATTAGGGAACATTAAAGTGCAAAAACAGAGGCTTATCGGTGGTTCGAAAATCTGTGACGCAGGTTCGGGGGGCTTAGAACCAGGTAACTGCTGTTGCTAACTGGCCCCGTTTTTTTGTTGGTACAGCCAAGAACCCGGCCCAGTAGTTCGTGGTTCCGATTGCTTAATCCTTCTTGGACCAGTTTGGTGGCCTGGTCCTGACGAACCCGACTAACGGTACTAGCAGAACACCGACCGACCGTTTGGGTGACCGGCTTTGCGACATTTCGATTACTTGTTTTTTTTTTGGGGTTCGTTCCTTAGCGGAACCACCCTCCGGCGGACCACCGAAAACCCGTTTGGAACCCGCGGCCGATAATTCGCAATTGGTCGCCCCTCCCCATTTGGGTGACAGTAATCGTGCCCCTTCCCCGTGAGAGTGTGGCCCCCGAATGCCCAGTTTTGGGATTCTTGGGCTTCTTCGCTCGCTGGCGATCAAATAAAACCCATCATCGCAATCAGCCAGCCAGCCATCCAGCATGGCAGCGATGATCGGGAGCGATCGTAACGACCTCGGTGGGCCGTCCAGAAAATTCGGGCTGCACGCTTGGCGCGGGGCTCACTGGTGACGCGAGCGGGAGGGGTAGCGCAACAAATGAGCGGGCACCGAGCAATTAATCGTACAGCATAACTGCAGAAAACTGGAAGCGAAGCGAAATGGCAAAGAAAAGCGCACCGCCTGGCGTGGGGCCTGTGTCTGCACGTAACGCCACGTTCGGACCTTACGGCTACCCCGGGGCCTCCCCGCTGCCACTCCCTGCGGTGGTGGTGCTTTACGTCAAACAATGGGGCCTAAAATTTGTTACAACCGATTGCCTCGCTCGATGGCCAGCGGCGCGCATGGTGGAGAACTGGAAAACCAAAAAGTGAGAAAACTCCGGCGCACGGCGGTGGCGGCACTTTCTTTTACCACTACACGACACACACACACACACCTAGCCAGGCCAGCAGAATGTGAAAAGTGAGCGTTGAATTAATTTCACTCGATCGTAAAGGTTTTCCATAAAAATAGGCTGCTGTCGGCAAAAGTAGTTCCGTCAGTAGGCGACGACCACGCGACCCACTGTTGCCTTGGGCCGCTGTTGCCATGCCATGCTTCGAGCAGTTAGTTGGCGGTGGTTTCCCCACCACCTACGGGACGCCTAGGCTTACTGATAAAGATGACAAGAAGAATTGCCTGCTCGTTAGAAGTCAGTGGCAACCTGGCCGACGAGAACGCTGCGCGTTGCGAAGCAAAAAGCCTTTCAGCAATGCAGGCGAAACGGGGAAAAGCGTAGCGAAGCTAGGCGTTGCAGGGAGAAAAGGGGCGAAGAAAAAGAAGCCAACAGAAGCACGCCAGCGCGCCAACAAAGGGGTAGCTGCGAAACAATCCAGTAGCCGCAGAAAGCTGATAATAAAAGGCACAGCGCACTTCTTCGCGGGGGCCGACTTCTTGTGCGGGGCCCCGAGGAAAACCAAAGCACCAGAACATGCCAACGCCAACACGACCGCGCCAGTAGCACCACCGGTTAATTGTTCCGAGCGGCAAGTTAGCCGCCTAAAACACGGACACGGAGAGGCCTCGGAGCGAGCGGCTACGAGACGGGTTGAAAAACGAAAACTTCGTGTGAGCGCACAGGCGACGAACCCGAACGGGTGAAGAAAGCAAAAACTATTTGTTTTCATGAAGAGATAATAACCATCATCGGGCGGGCGGACGGTGAAGACGAAACGGGTGGAATGAAGTTGGGGGTACCGGGCGGTCGGGCGGCCGGGTGTGGGCGCGAGATTTTGCTCGCGCGCGGCTGGCTTATCTACGCCCGGTTGGCCTACAGCAGCCGTGCGCAGCGCTGGAAACCACGTGTAGCAGCGAATTGATACAAATGTTAAATGAGCAGCGCCTCGTGCTTGCACCTAGGCTCCTCCCCAGGAACCACGCCACACCACAATGTTGGTCATGCATCACCGCACCGAGCACCGTAAAAGCGCGCTCATCGTAAAAGAACCTCTGCCACTGTTTGAGTCGAAGTCGGGTGGCTATGATATGATTTAATTAATCTCGTTTATGGTGGAAATTGAACCGAGCATACTTCTGGCTAGTGTATGAGTTTAAACCAAGCTCCGATGTGTACTTTGATTGCGATGCGGGGTCCACTACCATTACTGTGGCGTCCCACCAAACCGTTGAAATAATGAAAGATGCAAAAGGAATGTTTTGGGTTTTTAAGACGAAACTCAGTCATTTTTTAATTTGTTTTCCCATGCCCGATTGATTTTTTTAATTTATTAACGTGTAGAAAATATTGTCATCGAACCGCAAGGCTTAACTGACTTAACTGACCCTAACTTAATTGATTACAAACTCATATAAACGGATACGAGACGAAACACAGATAACATTTGATTAAAGTCAAAGAACTCGGACACTTGATTAAATTACCTACATACAAAATTGGCCGGGTTCCTCTGCCGGGCTAGTGAGATGGGGTATTCAAGTATCTGACGGATCTAACTGCAATGAAGCGCTTTAATGCAGCCAAGGTCACGGAAGTCCTAGTTGTCTATACGGCTTAGCGACTGTCAAGTAGAATACCAAAATCCCGGACGCACTGACTGTTCGATATCGATATCATCCAGCTTAAAATGGTGAACATGATAGGTATACGCGAACTCCCCTCTAAATAATATCTTGCACCCAGCTGACGAAGATATCAAGCTAATTTCGAAGGTCCAAACAGTCGTTTACACCACTGACCATGTAGAACGATTTCAGATCATCGGCAGCACGGATTGATGAAGTGTTTGACCCGAAGTGTTTAACAAAAGACAACGAAACGAGATCTTTACTTTAATTTGATCTTTACTCAATTTGTTCTCAAAGTACAGAACGATCGCGTTGCTGGCCAGCTGTCTTTCGCGTCCCAAATTTATGCAACCCAAGTGTTAACCCGATTGAGCAGATCGTCATCCATTAACCGTCACCGTGACAGATTCCAACACAATTAATCCGGGCCGTTACCGCACCGACCTTAGTAACGGATAGAAGCAAAGCATAAGAGCCCCCTGGTATGATCCTATTCTGTGACACCAGCCAGCTACCGGGCGACCTAGACGGCCAAGCTGAGCGGCTTGATTGCAAATGTCCTTTCGCGCATATGTGGTCAGCCAACCAACCATCGGTAGAACATTCTGTTTTTGTTCCCCCGCACACTCCCCTACGCCCTCCACCCGGCCGAGGGTCTTGTACGTGCGGTGGTTGGGAATGTTGTAAAGAATGTGCTGCAAAAGGTGATCGCGGAATTCACGGTGCGCGCGCGCTGCCAGTTACGTGGCCCAATGAATGAGGAAGACCAAACCGAACCGAACCGAACCGAGCCGACCGCCAGACCAAAAGCAAAAAAAAAATAGATAACGATGGTTACAACGACCGGGCACCGTCGCCGGACGACAACATCCCGATCGCATCCGTCGATCGCCTCGTCGGCCCAGCCGGAGTCGTCGCGGGACACATAAATATCGATGTGTATACATAAATAGGCATCGAACCGTGCGCGGGACAGTGTGCCGGGTAGACAGTGTGCCCTTGGATTTGGTATGGTTCTTTGGTCCCCCCCCCGACCCCCCTTTCAAGTGCCACGATCAGATACGGTGCGCGCGCGCGCACCGTGCGCACGAAGAGGTGATCAGCCGCCGGTCGCGGAACACCATCGGACATCAACCGATTATAGCGCCTGGTCGGGGGTTTTCTTCCTGCGAAGAAGATTCGCCCGCCCGCCCGCCGGTTGTACGTATTATTTTTTGTCCAGCCAGCGTCCCGCAAGGTCCCGCGCGAAAAAACGGACCCCGCGGATCTCGGATCGGAAACGATATGGCCGGAATAAAAGAGAAAATACGCACCCAGAGTGCAATAAGTGCGCGGGCAAAACCGAACGCAAACTGCACTGCAGAATCGTGCAAGTGCAATAAAATGCAAGGGCCCCTTGGCCGGCGGGGGGCCTTCTTCCCCGCTCTAGCGAGCGTCTCGATTTTCCACCTCATTACTGCCGGCGGCCACCGGGAGCACCGGGGCGAGCGCGAACGCTCGCCCCGCTGGGACATATTCTCACCCAGCGACACAATATTTAATTTATTTAATTTACTTCACCCCAAAACGGGGGGCGGCGGGGGTGGCGAGAAAACGATCCGAAACGGAACCGGAGGCAGTAGCTCGGCTCGTTGCTGAAAATGGAAAACCCGATCCACCGACATTGCGAACATCGTCGCCGCAGCAGCACCAAAGTGAATCTGTCACATCCCGCGCTAGTCGCTACACTAGTCCCCGGGTTCTTCTCCCCGCGCAAGGGTTCTGGCGGGGTGGCGGGGCACCAAACCGGAGCCCTCTCAGAACAGCGGGCGTGGGTAAATACAACTGATTTAGCGCTGATTGTGAGAAAACGAATAAATAATTGTGTATACACGCAATTGATTTGCGCGAACCTGTGCACCCGAGCATTCCAGGCGCAGGGGGTGGCCAGCGAGGGCGAATCTCACGAGACACTTGAACGACGACGAAAAAAAACACAAAACACCACGGCGGCGGTGGCGGCGGCTCCCGGAGTGAGAAACAATTCAACCGTTCCGATGGGGCGTTAAACTAGCCGCAAGACTAACAACTGCGCTGCCCCTTGAAGAGTGGCGCGCAGTTCACGATTCCGATTCGCTTCCTGAGAGGTGCCCTCTAGTACGGGTACCCCCCCGACGGTTCTCCGGGTTTTTTTTGCCAGCGAGAGGGGACCTTTTCGCCAGTTGTCTCTGGCTTCGAATGGCAGGAAAAAGGGGCAGCAAAAAGCTGCCACAAATAATAACCCCGGGGACGGCGGCGCCACGAGATTATCCTTTTTATCGGGGCTCGGGGTGTAAATCACATTAGCAACTCGTCGGAGCGATCGTACCGGAGACCATATGGTCAAGGCCTTTCACTATCTTTTATGCAAAAGGCTCAGGCACTTCCGAAGTACCGAAAGGAGCTAGAGAACCCTGGCTGAACAAGCCTCTGCAATTACGTCAAGTTAGGCCCAAGTCCTTGACGCGCGCGCACAGCACTTTCCAATCAACTAGCGTGGGCCCGGCCCGTTGCACATGCACACCGAACCCTCCGGATGCTCTCCGCACACAGGTGCATTCATTAACCACAGTCAGGCCACGCAGCTAACGATCCCGCGCAATCCAATCACCGAATGATGCCCATAAACGTAGAACCATACTTAAGATCAATGTTTTCTCGTGCCTCCTCGTGTCCTTAGCCGGTAGCCGAGGCCGAGGGAAAACACCTTCCCCGCGGGAAGGAGACGTGGCTCGAGCATGTTAATGGGTGGCGATCGCTACAGAACTCGGCTCCCATCGGCGCGCCGGGGTTTTCGATTTCCTATTCTCGCACCTCGCGGCCAATAAGGAATGGGCCGCGTCCACTGGTGGCCATACACACACACACACAGGCACACGGACACTTTAGAGGTGTCCGTCACGCGAACCGTAGTGCGGTGCAAAGAGAACAAAACTGTGTCTCGACATCATCATCGAGCGGGCGAGCCGACGCGAGGATCCAATCCTGGTGCCAGGATGGCCCGAATGCTACATGCTCAGCTTATGTTGACCGTGCCAATATGTGCCCGTACGCAACTGAATGTGAAATAAAAATGTTCCGATCCTCTCTCGCCGTGAAATCGATCCTCGCCGGAGAACCGGACTCATAAATTCGACACCATTAAGCGCGCGTGATCGGTAGCCGAGCCACGCCATTTGTAGGTGGAAGCTACTCGAGACCGGGCCACTCATAACTCAATCGCCTCCATCACTGGATGGTGCTGGAGCCCCGAGGGCGTTCGAAAACGGCGGTCCGCTACGGTGCGATTTTAATTAGGCGATCGGCGTTTTGTTCGATCGCGCTCTTCCCGTTATCCGCCCGGTCCGATCCGGAGCAGAATGAGCGCCCCAGAACCACATTCTGAACGTCTGAAGTTGCTTGGTTCTGTGTCTATGGCCCCGGCTCCGAAACATTATGCTCCGGGTGCGGGTGCTGGCGCGGGCGAGGTGACCCACAAACCGACATTCGGGAACCGAGAGATCGAGATTTTGCGCATCAATGGGGCGCCAATAATTCTGGCCTGGAAAATGTAAATAACTCCCGCCCGACTCCCGGGCGATTGGCATCGGCCGGGCCCAGCTGGCAGCCCAGGCTTAGCTCGGCGCCTCCGGACGCCGGTTTTGTAGGCCAGCGGATCAAACCGCGCAGATTGCGCCATCGCACCGTGATGGATGAGGTTATGTAAACACACAACCACCGCACCGCAGATGCTGGCTCCCGCTTGCTGGCAGAGTCCGTCTAGACCGGGACGACTGGGCGCGCGAAGGGGCCAGACGCCGAATGGAGAAGCGCCAGGGCGCCCGGACAATGATCGAAAAACCGCAAACAATGATTACGGGTATTATGGGGCGGCCCGGACAAGTAACGAGGGTCTCGACTCTCGACTCTCGGACCCGTCCCGGCGTCTGCGAATCGCGACGCCGATTGGCGGACATAAAAAACAGTTACAAATGGAACAGTTAGGCCCGGTGATGAAGAAATTACTGGTTGGGCCGGGCGCCCCCCGGTGCGTCTATGGTCCGCTCAGTGGGTCCCTCAAGCAGGAAGCTAATTTCCCCGCGCGCGCGCACGCTAACCATCGGAAGCCACGCGGACGTCGGTTAACGACAATGGCATCGGAACCGCGATCGGTTTCCTCAATTTTCGCTCAACCCAGCGGCCAACATGCACCGGCCAAAGACAACGCCCGGTCCATCCTATCAATTAATGTATGCGCAGTGTGCGTGTGCTCACCCGGGACCCGAGACCCGGGACTTCCTTAAGTGCGCTGCTCTTCCCACGAAGCCCACAGGCCCGTAACAGGTTTATCGCCGGGCAGCATCCAATATCTGGTATGTTGAATGACAATGTTTATTATTTTACCCGTGCCCCCCCGGGTGGCTCTATGGGGCTGCAGGTCCACGGGTGGACCACGCGTAACTGTTCCTGTTCCACGAGCGGGGCGAGCAGGCGTCCTACGTGGGCTCTCTCGAGCGCATGTAAATTAATTAATAAATATTAAAATAATTTTCTCCCAGCCCCGGTCGGGCCAGGAGTCCGGCTGCCCGATCGCTTGTTCGCTGGCCGCCGAAGGGTACCTACCATATTTATGCCCCAGTTTTGTGCAGTATTTTATCGCACAAATAGGTTCCACGGAGCCACGGAGGCAGCTGAATAAATACCTGTTGTTGGGGGGGTTTGCGACGTGGCCACAGTGAGGTTGCTTCTGGTGCTTCCGGCAAAGATGAGTTAGCGAAGCATCGACGCTCGCTGCAGCCACGTCGTGAAGTCCGGCCTGAAAATGGTACAGCGCTTCACTAAAATGAGAACAAGTTTGGTAAAATAGTACGCAAAGCCTATCAAGTTTTTGTATATCCTTGCCATTACAGAAGATAGTCGAACGATGATTAACGGATTTGTAGCGACTCAGCAGCGGTGGTAACTGCAGCGAAACAGAGTATGCTTTGTTTATCAAATGAATTTGATGAATGATGGATAAATAATAATGGCGAATAATAAATATAGAAATAGAGAACCTGGCGTACACAGAACTTTCGATAAATAGCAAGATTTGTTTAAAAAAAAACATAAGATGCAATGTCATCTAATAGTTTGTAACATTGTTTGAAAGGTACATATTTTTTCTCTTTCAAACGCATCCAATTTAATGCAAATCAGATGACAGATTGAAAAGTTATGCGCGTTAATGTGTCAGTAGGCTTAGTAGCCGTGTTACAAAAAAGTAGACATGGAGCAAAGAGTCAACATTGTTACATTTTCTTACAACAAGGCATGTGCGTCTTCAAGATCGAATTCATTCAGAAAAGGACGTTCAGACGTTCAAAAGGACTGTCGATCGTGTAATAGGTTCAGAAGACAAGATTAAAACCGCCATAAAGAACAACTAACCTCCGTATTCGCCTGATTACTTCTCATTCAAGTTCAAATTGGCCATGAAAGTATTCTTTTATGACGACATTCCAGCAACAAATGCGTTTAACAACATTCTAAAGTTCTTTTCGATCAAATTCCAAAACCAACTCCAACTGCACTTATCTTTTTAACGTAACTGCACTCGGAACAGCAAACTTTTGATACGTCACTCATGTTCTGTTACGAAGCAACAGCCCACCAATGATGACTAGATGTAGATACCTAAACAATCTCGTAGTCGTACTCGAAGTCGGGCCACTAACTAGAACCGGAATCAAACGCCACGCCAAGAAGCCGTGACCGGCCTGAAAGTGCAACAATTATTATTTAATAATAAAATAACAAAATTCGAACCCATCAAACGGTGCTCGAGTTGCTCCCAGGGGGCCCACCGACCCTACCATTAGCCCTGCTGCTTCCACTTTTCCCAATCCCACCCAACCACCCACGGTCCGGAGAAGGAAGCCACCGTTTTTTCACTTTCAACTCCCACGCGGTCCCGGCCCCTCGCGGTCAGCGATCTAATAGTAACGCTCGATTACCAAACAATTTTCCACTCATTCCACACCCCACACAGCACGGGGCCGGGTCCCTCCCGCCAGCGATAAGAAGCTCGCGGAAGGCAAGGCAGTGATCCGAGCCCGACCTCTTTGCGGTAAATGACCGACTCTGAGCCCTCTCGCTCCCGTAGCTGGATCTGGATCTGATCGAATCACCATCGGGCCGGGAATCGGCGTAACTGCGTCCGGACAAACAACCTCCGAGCTACCGAGAAAGAGAGAGAGAACACCGGTTCAATCCCTCCGCTCTCTCTCTCGCTCACTCTATTCGTTTGCTTGCTAATGAATAGAACACAAACATTTCACACCTGTTTGGCCACTCGGCGGCGGCGGAACCTGAGTGGTCGTACCGAGCCCGGGCCCGACACCTGTTGAGACTCGATCGCCGGCGATCTTCACAGGAGCCAGGCGGCTCGAGTTCGCTTCCCTGCTCTCCCCAACAACAACAGGTTCGGACCCAGGGAGACTTCAACGGGCGAGCGACGAACCCGGGCATCCTCCCTTCAGGTCCAGGCCCAGGTCCATTATAGACCGACCGGGCACAGAATGAGTTGGCACGAACCGAACGACGGGGGCAACGGGGAGGGTGGGGGACGCTGTCGAGGGCTCGCTAGGGCTGGCCGGATGGAGCGGGAAAATACAGAAAAAAACAACTAACCCGCTGGCCGAGCCCAAGAACGGCGCGGGTTCTGCGAAACTTGCTGCTGCTGCTCCACGCTCCGGTAAGTTCATCCATCTTCCCGCTCTATAGTCGCCGCCGAGACAAACCGTCGGCCGCCGGGCCGGCCGGAGGTTTGAATCGGTTTCGCTGATTTCACTTTGCACACCGCTGAACCACCGAGCGCACCCCGCGCTATTCTTAATCAACCGCAAAGGTGTCGGAAAGTGAATGGGGACCCCGATCGGTCCCCGCGGATCGGTTGTCGTGTCGTGTCGGCCGGCCGCGGAACGACTTCCTTCTCAGCGAGAATGGTTCAGAGTCCCACCCTACGGCTCCTCCTTCCCCCTCCTCAGCGGGTGATGTGAAGTTCAGTGGATTTTGTGGCTTTTGTGCTGCCTAACGAGATGCGGTTCCTCTACTCCGGGACCGCTACTCCGGTTGAAGGCTTAAGGAAGCCTCAACTTCAGCCGCGCTGATTGACGCCAGGGGTTGATCCTTCTGTTCTACGCGTCCGCCCGTGTGTGTGTGTGTGTGTGTGTGTGTGCCATGCCACATGAACAATGCCAACTGCCGCCCGCCCGGGGATCCCGATCGCGGTGTTCGCGGTTTGTGGCCTCGCCGTTCGGATTCGGGTTTTGGTGATTTTTCGTCATTCAAAACCACCCGCTCGTGGGGGGCTACCGTGCAAACCGACGCGCTTAGAGGGCACACAAAGACCCGCTCCGTGGGGTCTTAAGACCCGCACGGAGCCTTTTGTTGGGTTATATTGAATAGCCACCGGGCGCACCAGGGCGGAAATGCGGGAGCTTCTCCGCATAATGCTTTTTTAGGGAAGTCAGCCGCCGACTCGGCAGAAGATGGTTCGTTTGTGCGAACCAGAATCGTGGAAGACGGACCCCGGGCTACCTCATTCGGTGCGGTTTATTAGTGCGGCCACCGGAGTTAAGTGAAATAAATACAGCCACACGCTAATGGTGGTCTCTTTCGGTCGATCGGTGCTGCCGAGAGCGCGAGGATGTATAATCAAATAATTGGCCAACCGCGCGCGCGATCTCCCGGGACCCACGGCTAGAACCCTCCGGGCCAGACGTTCGTCCGAGCTGCGAGGTTCGTCGCTGCCGCTCGCATTGAGATCACAATCACCGATAATCGTTCGAAGGTGCTGGGAAGATGAAACAGGCAGCCTTTATCTGGTCCGTTCCGATCGATCGGCTTCCCCGGTCCGGACCATATGTTATCGTCGCGCCGTTCGACTGGGCCGCAGAAAATTGGTTCATGTGCACCGAAATTGTGTCGAAGAAGTGAAACTCCGCTCCACTCGGAACAAGGAATGTTGGGCCCTGGCAGACCCCCAAACGGGTTGCCGTGCGAAACGCGCCCGGCACCTCCGGCCAAGCCGGTTCTTCAGGCGGCAGAATCTCGGGCCCCGGGACCCGGTTCTAGGCTGGCTGCTGGGTCTGGGATTAATTGAAATTTATCGTTTTCGATCAATCAACCAGCCAGAGCTCGGTCTGTGTGTGTGTTGAACCGGTTCGGAACCCCCAGACTTGGCCGTTGGACCGGACTTAGTGAACACGTGTAGGACCCCCTCCATCCAACTCCAAGTCCGGTTCCCAAAAGCGAACCACTTCGGACCTCTGGAGGCTGCACGGAATGCACTCGTATTCTTCGCTCCGCGATGACGAAGATGAATTCCCGTTTCGACAACAATTTGTTAATAATAAATCAAAACGCAAATCGTTGGCACACGCAAAATAGTGAACTCCGGAGCCCGCGGGTCTCTTCTCGGGACAACCGGAGCCGCGTGTTTAGTATTGAAATTTATTTCAATAAACCATTCAAACAACCGACCGGCGACCAAGCTTTGAGAACGCTCCTCGAGAACTCCGCTTCGGCGCCGGAACTCCCGGCGCGCGGGATGATAGAATATGGAGATAGCGAATAAGGTGCGCTCGCCGGGAACTACGGGAACTTATTTTTCATTGCGCGCCCCGTGCGATGTGCACCCGTAAGGCGCAAGCATAAATAAACAATTGTTTTCCGATTGGCATAATTTACAATCCGATAGCCGGTGAGGCGCTGCCGAGACTTCTAGCCGGACATGCGGCGCGGCTTCTAGAGCGGCCTCCCGATAGGAACATTGAATTGTAAATTCGCCCGCCGGGCGGTACAAATCTTGGTCGTGCCAGGGCGCCCGGCCACCACGACTATTGGTACTATTTTTAGTCCCGTAGTCCCGCAGGACCGTCGGCAGTCGGGGTGGTGGCGAGTGCATCTGCGAGTCGTGACGCCGCACGCATCGCCGACGCCGACGGTGTTGCGAGGATATTTGCACCCCAAGGGCCACAGACAGAGAGAGAGAGAGAGAGAGAGCCCAGCGTCCGTCAGATTGATCTGGGTTTGACAGCAGTTTGTCACTTTTGACCAACCCACCCACCCCGGGTTGGACTGGGGAGCCAAATGAATCATAAACTTCGGCCGAAGGAGGGGAGAGCACCCCGGGGGGGAACTCCGCCTGCCGCCGGGGGCCAGAGCGCCCCGATCGATCGATCAGTTAAACTCCGGTGCCCCACGACGGGAAGCAATAAATATTTAATAGGATCAATTTATTGCACCCAGCCCGTGGTACTATTCCCACACGCGCCCATCGACTCCCGGGACTGAGACTCGTTAGCCCTTGGAGACCTTGGCACGCCACGGCAGCAGTACTGCGTCTTCGTCTGTGTGTGTGTGTTCGGTAATGTTTGCAGAACAATCGAAAGATTTATCAGCACCACTCCACTCGGCTGCAGGGCAGGGCCAGTCGGGACTAATAAAACAGGCCCGCGCAGTAGCTAACTGGTTCATTGGAAGGGCGAGACTTACGGCCGTTTCCATCCAAGGAGCATCCTCCCGCGGGGTGGTGGTGGCTGATACGCGCCTCTCGAGCCGGGCAATAATCGCCAGTCAATTCCGATGTTAATAATTACTCTTTTAATTAGTCCGAGGCTCCGCGGACGGACGGAAGGCCCCACGGTTTTGAAGGATACACCCAGCCCAGCCCAGCCCAGCGGGTGTCCAGTCGGGGAGGCTCAAGTTATTCATTAACAATTAATGTTAATGATAGGCCGTTGTGCGTAATTATTTAAATCGGACGACAACCGGAACGTTTGATGCCGCGCCCATTAAACGGGTGGGCTGCTTATTTTTATTTTTTTCCAAATGCCTCACTATCTTGTCGCGCGCGTTACGCGACCACTGGTCGGTGGCCACGGCCTCGCAGGGAGGGGATCAACTTCCTAACTTCGTCTTCCAAAGATCGATGAACTGTCGCACGTTTTATTGTTGCAATTAAACGTTGCTTAATTATACTAATCAACCCAACCATTAAATGTCGCGGAATCGGTTCGCGAATCGGTTCTGGAATCGGAACGTTGGGGTCGGCATGCAACGTCGCCATGGTAGCTAGTCGTAGTAGTCGTAGTAGTAGGATTGGACGGAGGCCTAATCTTTTCCGATTAGCGAGTACGAGGATTCTTCGAGGGTTCACGAGTTTAACTTCAATCGTCTTCGCACTCGCTGACCTTGCAATATTTGTAACCTATTGATGAGTCTGTAATGGCTATTTTCCAAATTCTTATGCGCACTTCTACGCTCCTTCGCATCATAAATGACACTTTCATTTGGTTTCCTTCCTCGGCTTCAGCTATTATAGGTTTTTTACTGACTAAACCCCAGAGGCCAATCATAACATCACCTAATCTAGGACTCCGTTGTCACGTTGCGATGATCTCTAAGGCGAAAAAATCTTATCTAAGGCGAAATGGCCACTTAAGTGCATTATTTCGACCCAAAAGAAATGTTCCCCAACAATAACCAACGATTTGTTTTCTACACATTTATGCACAACATGTACGCACTGCCATACGCACGCACGCACGCTGGGCTCGGGCCGCCGGTGGCCCCCAGGAGGTTGATCGAAATAATGTGATTACCCGCCGGAATGCGTAGGTACAACAATCCTGTAATGTATTTTCGCACGATTCTTATCAATTAAAATCCAATCATTGCCAATTACGGTGGATTGTGTTTTTCACATCTCTGCGACCGACGCCGCCGCCACTGCACCGATGCATTCTCTCCGGACGAACGTGCGTTGCATCGTTGCGTGAAGTGCAGCGAGCGAGGACGACAGAGACCGGCCTCGGATTGATTGATCGCAAAATAATGACAACTTTTTGCGCTAAAAATAAAATACTCTCCCTTATCACCGGTGGCTTATCTTCGATCGGGCCGCTCATCAATCATGATGCGCGCCCGCCATCAGCTATGCGCTACCCCGGGCCGTCCGTCGGCGCATAAGAATCCGGCCGCTCCTGGTTCTATACTAGACCGGAGCCCTCCGCCCCGGGAGTCCAGCGTTAATGCAAGCAGCACGGATCGGCGCAGCTACTTCTTCTAAATATAGTGTGCCGCGTGTGTGTGTGTGTGTGCATGTGTATGTGGCTCAATCCGGTTCCTGGGCGCATTTGTCCATAAATCCCTTGCGGCCACGTCAATCGAAATTCGAGCAAAAGCGAAAACGTGAGAGAGTAGAGAAGCAAAAACATGGCGGCCGATCACGGGCCGTTGATACGATCTCGGGCAGGTAGCTCTCGATCGGGGATCCCAAACTCGAATCAAATTGCATTCTTCGGATGCATTCCCATTGTACGGGCCCCAGCCACCCGAGCCGCCGTCAAGATCCGCGAGGCTCTTCTCCGGCTGTCCGGGGAAGTCCGGTGATGGCGATCGCAAGAAACCTAGAAGTGGCGACACAGAAAAAAAAGGGCAACTCGACGACGACGACGTCCAGCGTCCAGTCCAGCCGCTAAAGACGAGCCAATGAAGATTGATTTGACTGATATGAAGTGGACTCGCCGAAGTACGTCGCGCACGTCGCGCGCAGCAGCCGCGGCAGCAGCGGCAGGTCCGAACTGTTCCGCAGGAATGCAGCTTTTGTCGGTTCGCCTGATGGCCGGTCCAGACATCGGGGGATCGATACTCGGCCCGGCACCGGTCGAGGTCGTGTCGAGGAATCAATAACGCTGCGCGGCTTATGATGAGTGTCTGTGTGTGTGTGTGCTGAAGCCATCGTCGGGGTCTTATTCTTGCACACGTCCGCCGACGAGACCTTTCCGCAAGGGGTGCGCGATCGCGATCAAGCGAACC
Organism: Anopheles cruzii; assembly: GCF_943734635.1. Lineage (NCBI taxonomy): Eukaryota > Metazoa > Arthropoda > Insecta > Diptera > Culicidae > Anopheles > Anopheles cruzii. Next base: position 15,781,847 of record NC_069144.1, on the reverse strand, counting down.
GCATAATGATCTACCGATCGGGCGCTGATAGGAGGCCAAAGGACGATCAAGGGGCCGTAGCGAAATGGGAGCGCAGTCCACCGGTGGCGCGATCTTTTAGGTGAATCCCGGCGTGTCTCGGGCCAACGTTAAACGCCCAAGTCCGCCCGCGGTTGCGGTTGAAGGTGACGAGAAGAATGCATAACACCTGCGCAGCGTCTCCGACGGGAAGAGTTCAAGGATTCAAACGAAGAAACTCATCGCCGAGAACAGGGATCGAGGTGCAGGAGGAGGGAGCGGTTAGTGCACGTTCACGAGACCGAAGTTTCATTACTTTTAATTGCCCATTTCATCACCATAAACGTCGACGTCGGCGGGCATCTCGCGGGCCGTTCCCGAAGGGTCTTCACTCAGCATCCAACAGCCCCGAGAGACGGCCCTTCCGAGGTCTGCCAGACTGCGACCGCGCTGTGCCGGACCCGGGTGTGCTAAATCCGGAGCTACTGGCCACAATTTTACTAACCTCAATTTGCGACCACGCGGCGACCGGCCGGACGACGGGACCGTGGAATGTCGGTCACATAATCCCGACGCCGCGAGGTGATGTAACGCGAACTCCGCGCAGAAGCGCGTGGACCGCGTGCGGAGTAAACGAGTTTGTCGCGGCAAGTAGTGAAGTGGTACGCCAAATCTCTCTGTCCGCTCTCTGGCGCTGCGCTTACAATCTTGCGCGGATTAAAACCGGATACCCGGGCCCCGCTGACCACGCGGGCTAAAAATTACAGTTGCTTATCCTAAATTCCGCCGAGACCCCGAGCCGTGGGTCGGCGCACTCTCCGTGGCGCCCCTGTCCTGTCATGGCCTGATCGATTCGGGCGGTCTCGAGCCAACAATGCGCGGGGCCCCATACCGATTGCCGACACGACAATCTGTCAACCGACTCCAGACTCGAGGCGTTTGCCCGAAGGGTGGGTCCCACGGCGCGCCACGGCAATGTGTCAAAACGGGCCTCCCGGGTGTTAAAATGGCGTACGAAAACCCCCTCCCGAGCGAGTGTGTGGGCTTTTAATAATAAATAATGCATGCTTTCGAGCGGCCCATGACCCATTTTCGCGCAGTGCGCTCCCTGAACGCACCCACCGCCGAGGCCCACGCCGGGTGCGCCCAAAGTGCCTGACGCCTAAAATTGTTCCCTCAAATATGGGTGCGCACGCGAAAACTGTCAACTCATTGTGGTGCCCAAGAAAAGGCTCAAGCCCAAGAGCCACGGCGGATAGGATTGGAGGCTGTGAAATTAACTTGGCGACGGCACGGACTCCAGCTGCTGGCGGGGCCCTGGAGGTGGAGTTAATTGAAATCGAAACCCGCGACTCGCGACGGCCTGTGACACGAGGCGTACGACAAACATAACACCTGCACACTCCAACCGAGGCGCGGCCAACCTTAAAAAGCTGGGCGACAAGAGTAAGTGCCCACAAAAAGTGACGCCTTTCTTCGCCGGCCGGCCGGCCGGCGGCGGGGAAGCGAAGAAAGCCCCTGAACCGTTAGCGTTCCACTCGGTCCACCCCGTTGGCGAAGAACGGCACGAGAACGGCACGAGATTATAATGGAATACCGGTCCCGTTGCAAATTGTTTTCCTGTTTTTCGGTGGCAGTCGGTCTCGGTTTTCTCGGTATGAATTTCTGGCCAAGAACCAGAACCTTCCCGAACTACTGACCCACATCTCAGCGACGGGGCCGGGAAGGGGGACGTAATTGCACCTTCAACACCTTCCACGCTGGCAACACCCGGAACGCAGGCAATAGAGAAATGGCCTCTGCGAAGCCAGCCAGCCAGCCACTAACTGTTTCTGCGTCTGCCGCTGAGTTTTCCCGATTCTTAACCAATTTCCTTTCACGGATGAGCACATTAACAGCGAGCCCGCCCGGCGGAGCCCCCCCCCCCCTCCTCCTGTGGTGGTGGCTGAAAGATTGAGCGTTTTAAAAACGGTTCGCTGACACACCGAGTGCCCACGATGTTTTGTGAAAATTGTGATGCGTTGGGTTCTATTCACTGTTGAAAACCCCTAATAGAGAGACTGCCAGAGTGCTAAGTACAGAGAGTGCACTGTCGTCGGCTGTGGATTGGACCTGTTTTACTTTAACGCACGCACTGTACTGTCATTAGACAGGTTGGCTAAGGTTGCTGCGTTCCAGATTTGATATTGAAACCAACCAGGATGGAATTTACTACTGTCACCAACAAATATCGGGAACTCGCTTATAACTCTAAACTTCTACACCTTTAAAGTAATCCCTACCCTCTACAGTATATCTATTTCTACATTTGATCCAATTGAGAATAGATCCTTATTTTGGGAATAGCTTTCAACACACTCTTCGTTTCGACTCTTGAGTTTAAGGAATAACCAAAAGTCAGGGGACTGCGATGATTATGAAACGATCTGGATCTGGAATGATCGTTTGTGTCGAAATGATCACTAAAATGTGATGCAAAAATATCACGAGGAAATAGAACCAACAATTGTCTCTTTACAAATCCGGTACTTTTTGACGCACAGCAATACGCAAACCACGTATAACACTCAAATAGTATTTTTTGTTCGGATAGTCAAAGAAAACTGTTTAACTTTGGGTTTTGGTCACATTACTACAGTGCAATACTTAGAATCAGAATATTTTTTCGCATCAGAAATATATTTTTCAATTTGGTTTTAAAAATGGAGTCGAGGCCGCAACATGTACGTTGAAAAAATCTGCTCAATAGTGTTGGAGACCCGTTTGGGGCTCATTACGACGTTATGTATTCGTTTAGAACTCGTCAGTCGATTTTTTAAGTTGCATTCTGGAACACTCCCTTGATCGTTTGACAGTTGATGGTGATAAGTGAAGAAATTACTTAAAAACGATTCAAAATTGAAAAGAAAGCCCAAATTATGAGAAATATTTTATCTCAAATATACGATAACGTATCCAAAATAGATACTGTACACGGAACACGGAAAAGCAAACAAAAGTTATGCTCCACGGACGGTTCTCTGCATTCAGCTCCTTGAAAACTGCTAGAGTCATTTACGGAAACTTGCTTGATACTCTCTCCCATTTCTTGATTTGCCGGGTTATTCGAAATGTATGCTTCGTTACTGCGATGCGTTGCGACGGACAGTGTTTATGCCCCGAATACCCGAACACCGTTGAAAACATAACCTAAAACATTTATTTATGTTCAATCGTCCAATATACCGTGCGTTCGTGTTTGGAACAAAACGAGTTCATGCGGCAACAAACCGCCGCAACTCGACGATCGATGAATTATTCAACACCGAATGGAACCCAAAACATTGAACGCAGATTATTGGAAAAAAATCATTGGATTAATGTTTAATGCATGCGACTACTTACTAATTTACCCACAATGCCCCAGTCTGGAGCTTAAAAAATCCGACTGTGCGCACACTTTGGTTGTCCCCCGGGCCGAGCCGAGCTCCATCACGCCACAAATCACGCTCCGTTTATGGCCCGTACCCCAAAGCTCCGGGACGGGTCCGTCCAGATGATTCCCCCCCATTCCACGCACTCCCGGTTCCGCAAACAAACGCCCGGCAATTTGTCGCCCTGCGTCTGCTATGCGTTGCGACTTTGTCACGGTTCGGGAACTATTAGAGCCGAAGACACACACGCGGGACTTTTTGCTCTGCCGGCACGGTCCTCCGGAGACAATTAGATGCCCCGGCCCGGCCCTGGCCCCGGCCCGTGTCTTCAGGTGTCGAGGAGCTCGAGGAGCGTTTCCTTCATCACCCTGGAACCCTGGACCGTGTGGCGGGCATTAGAAATTCTGCGCCTAACTGTTCTGCGGCGCGGCGCGTTGCGGTTGGCGAAAGCGAATCGAAGCCCGATTTTTCCGATGGCCACCCGCGGGCTGGGCGCGGGGTTGGGTGGCGCAAAACAGTTAATTGCCAGTCTTTTGAGTTGAATTTACACTATGCGTGCGTGTGTGTTTTATTTTCTCTTCTGTCTATTGTTACGTCCGGCGCTGATGAGCGGTTGGCCGGACCACCCGTCCAGGGTGGTGCGCATCGGAATTGCACTTCCGACAACAGCGAAGGAGCCAGCCGGTGGTGGGGTAGTTGTTTTGAAGTTTAGGCTCAGCGAGCTTGCGGTTCTTTCGCCTGATGGCATTTAAATGGCCACTTGGGCGGCCATCAACAGGATCGCAGCCCGTCACGGGCCTTACGTTGAATGTTTTGGTTAAGCTTAGACTTGCGCAATCGATCTTGTTCTGTGCGATCGGTGCGGAAGTAGGCCATCACCAAGGGGCCGCCGAGAAGGGCCTCCCATTACTCCGCTGACGGGCTGACCGCACAATCTCGTACACGCATTTCTCATTCCTGCCCCGGTGGAGGCCCAAAATTTATGATAATGTCCGGCCAGCGGGCGGGTGGTGGTGCAAGCGGTCCCCATTAATCTTCACCTCTGGCGCGGGGGGCGGGGGTCCATTAGATTTCCCCGCCGCCGCCCGCAAGCCCTTTTTGGGGAGGCGCCACACGAAGCCCTACTTTTCGGGGGCCCGATTTCCCAGAAACATTTGGACACTCTCCGGGCGTGCGCTATTTCGGGGGGAAAACTCCGAAATTACCCACGCATGCAAGTGGTGGCGAAGGAGGAGACGACCAACTAACTTCATTAGCTGTGACGAACTGCCCGGCGGTGGGCGAAAACTGTGAGTTCGCAGCGCCCAGGCGCGCAATGTGGACCGCGAGGAATCGATTGTAATCGGTGCGTGGAAGTCGGGGATGGCCAACGTGCAACGGTGAATCTTCTACATAATTCCGGTCGCCCAAGTCCGGAGAAAGTTTTATCACCCAAAACCAACCCAAAACCGGCACCAAATGCGCGCACCACGTGGCTGGCCGTGTTGGACTGACTCGCGCTGACCCTAGCGCATGCGCCGGACCTAACGGGAATTTCGGGATCCCGGACCCGAAGGAAGCGGACGGGCGAGCGGACCGAGCAGCGAGACCGAGTGCTCCAGATTTCCGTGGTGCCGCGGTTATTCGATCTGACTCGCGGAGGTATCCTTTTATCGTCGGGTGACGCCCGACAATCGATCAAGCCCAAATCAGGTTTACGGTGGACCCACAGTTCGGAAGCCCGTCCCCCGGCAATAGAACTCGGCCCGGTTTGACCCACTTCCACCAATCTACTCTAATTTGTCACAACCAATCCACCCGAATCCACCGGTCTGTGTAGTAGCGTGGTCCGGTCCGGGGGGAATGTCCAATTCCGTGTTTTTTCTTCTCCGATGCCGATTCCTGCGCTCGACTGACGACCCGCTTTTTTCTGGTTGACCGACCCCCAGAACCCAGATGCAGAGTGAGATCGTAACGAACGAGCCGTAAACGAGCCGGGAACAAACCGATTCCCGGTTGATGGTGCTGGGACCTGACACCAGCACCACCACCTGGATGCCGCGCCGCGTTAAAGTACTGTTATCGGTTGTGCTACGCGGTTGTTACGCGGGAGGAACACCACCGGGAACACCGAGAAATCCGGTACCAGTACACTCCGCCAAACGGCATCATGATTATTGGTTGTTACTTCTCGCAGTTGTTCGCTCGCCTTGCCGCCGGACCCCGGAGCGGCCTTGGCCACTTGCTGCGGGCACTCCAAACAACTCCACCGGTCAATCTGCCGGCCAGTCCATGGCATGTTTTTTGTCCCGCTCGTCGTAAACCCGCCCCAAAGCCGGCCTGTTGCATATCGTTACCGGTTGGTCCCCCACTCCCCGGGGTTTCGAGGTCCGGTGTCATTGTCGGGGCCGGTTTTTATCGCCCAATCACGCCCCGCGGTTCGTTATCAGCCCGGAGTCCCAGAGGCCACATTAAAAATACAGCCAAATACTTCGACCCTCAGCCAGGATGCCGGCCGCGACCGCTAATAATCACACCGAAGGGTACCACACCTGTCCGTTATGGCCCGTTGGACGGCGAATGGACATAAAACTCTCCAATACCCGGGATTGCCAATATATTGCCATAAACCATCAATCAGAGGCGTTCGTTGGCCGGTGGCGGCCTCACACAATTAAAGGCGATTCGGGACTTCGGGTCCCAGCAGGGCAGGGTGTTAAGTTCTCGCCATAACCGCAATTCGCGCGCCAACCACAACAAGAAACTGGGGGTGCCTCGGGCGTTCCCGTCCCGATCGACTGCAATTGGCTGTGATTCGCTTCATCAAGAAACCACAAGGCTTCCCGCCCGGGTGTCCCGCCGAGTCCGGCGGTCCTATCAGATCTCGTTCTCTCTAGGAACGATCCCTGATTCCTGGTCCGATCTCGATCCATCCATCTCCGAAGTCGAGTCGCGCGCTATTATTCTCCGTTCTCGGCCACTTCCGTTCAGGTTCAGGGTAGTATCTACGATCGGCGTCCGTCGGCCGTATCCGACAGGGACCAGTTGCGTCACCGTCGTAGCGTTGCCTAAGACCCATGCCTGTAACTGGCTGGCCCGGTGAAGTAATACCCGGTCACCCGGTTTTGGCACGTCGCCGCCGAGCCAACTTTCATCCGCACACAAAGGCCTCCTGCCATTTGACTTCACGGCCCACATCCGCGACTCATGTCGGATCAGCGCCTCACGTCAGCGTTCCGCTTCCGTTCGACCGACGGGTGCGTCCAGAGGGTGCGTCCCGAACGACGACGGCTCTAACCCAGAAATGCAACGGTGCAGTGTGGCGTAGCCACTCCTTACTTTCTTCTATTCAGCCTTTCTCTGGATGGAAACAAAAATGGATCCCCCCCCCCGCAAGAAGAGCCAAGCATATTATGCTGGCCTTCTGTGAGTGGCGCACGAAAGCCAGCGACGACGGGCAGGCAGGCAGGTCATCAACCTGGCAGCGGAGCAGTCGAAAGGCGGAGAAAAGAAAACACGAAACATAATAATTCACGTCGTCAACATTGGGGAGGCGTGAGAGGGCGTCACGGGGCGTGAAGGCGTGCCCGGGTGGCACACCTATCCCCTTGTCGTGGCACGACGATCATCGAGACGCGATCGTTCGCCCGAGTGGAACGGGAACTCTCCCAGGAAGTCGATGGGCCGATGGCCCATCAGTCACCTAGGGACCTAGGGAAAGGGGCACATCAGTCGGGTTGTTGATAGCCTCCAAAATCATATCCTCGGCGTTTAAGTACCCGCAACTCACGTGCCCCACGGGACAGGATGGACGACCTTCGGGACACACGATCGCACTCTTCAGCACTCGACCACTCGACACTCGGCTCGCCTTGTGTTCACTGACCTCCTGCAGGGGTCGCTGTGCGTAATGCGTCAGGCCGAAAACGTGCGCGTTACACGATCGTAAGACAGAGGTTGCTGCGCGGCTGTTTCGGGGGCCTGTAAATGCTACATAAATTATAAGCTCACTTAACCCGATGGCGTCTTCACGCGGGGAGTTTGCTCAGATTGTCATTCCGAGAGGCTCCGTCGCCCGTCGGGAACGTGTGTTCGACACCTTTTACGGGGCCGATCCGCATTGAAATGCATCGGACGTACGCGATCACGCGCGAGGATGCATTCAGCCGGCTCGTATCTCGATCAGCGACGATCGGTTGGTGGTGAGAACCTGCGATGGTGGTCCGGACCCGTCATCAACCCGTCCCGACCGGCACCGGAAGTCGGTCTGCAAAACGTCTCCGGGACGGTCCCTCTTTGGTCAGTCACTTTTCCTCGAAGGAACTTGCACGATCGTCGTCGTATCTCGATGGACCACGGCTAGAGTCGGGCCGGAGTCGGCAAGAGACCACACCGAGTGGCCCCGAGCGATAGACCCCACCGATAGGCGAGTCGTAAAAACGGACCAACGGCACCGCCGCCCGATGGTGTTAATGGTTTTTCGGTGGGGAGGTCCCTAATGGAATCGATGTATCATTACTCCGGCTGGCCGCTACTCCATTGACGGTGACCGGCCGGTTTTCATCTAGAAACGAAGCCGCTCTTTCTCGGGTCCCACACACACAGCGCGGTGCATCCTGTTCGCGACGCTGCGCCACGCGCGCTGTTTATCCGAAATGGGGTCGCTTATCCAAATATTGACCCCTGCGGAAGTGCCTTCCGATCCGGGGAGGTCCATAGCCTCGTGACCCACAAAGGAGCGCACCTTCTCTCTCGCGCGCGCGCGCGACGCGCCACACTCACGACCGGCGGGCGGCGAGTGGAAAATTACCATAACCGTAATTTTCCGACCATTTTTCTGCCCGCGAAGCCGCGTGGGCCGTTTGGCCCACCGGTCACCGATACGGACCATTTTCGTGTTAGACCAAATTGAAGGGCAACGGCGGCCGACAATGTTGCAGCCTAGCGGACACCGGCGGCCCAGCATAACCAAACAATCGGGCGACGCAAACATAATAACGCCGACCGATTGCGATTGGTGGCGCAATTTGGCGCTTCCCATAAATCACAGCTATCACCGCCACATTGTTGCCGGCTGGCAGACTGGCTGGCTGCATTCCTTTCTTCCGCCAGCGGAGTGTGCAGCCAACTGCAGCCAAAACCGCCCGCCCGCCCGGTCGGTGTAAATAGGCCAACCGTAATCGGCGTCGGTTGCCGGGACACGGGGATTAGATAATGGTTGGGCTGGCTGGCTGGCTGGCTTCGGTCGGTTGGTTGGTTCTTGGCGCAATGCCCCCGGTCCGTGGTGTGGCGTTGCCGTTTCCTTTGGCCATGAATTTGCTAGCAGCCCTCGCAGCGTGAAGTCACGCTTCTCAAGAATCCGCCACTTCCGGCACAACCGGCTGGGGAATAGAATTTTGAAATGCTGACGCTTTGGGTCGTCATAAAAATGCTTGCCATAAAAATGGTGCCATAAAAAAGCGGCTCAATCAGAACCCCACAACTTGTGGTGTCTGTCGGAAATTGAAGCGTCTCAATTCGAGGGGGCGCCATTTAACGAACCTATTTTTTGTGTGTTTAGCTCGAAAGCCCCAATCCTATAATTAGTTGAACGAGAATGCTCGGCGGACTGGCCGCACCGGTGAATGGATGGGCAATGCGGAAGACATCAGAAACCACTGACAGGCCATTTAATCAGGTTGATACAAAAAATCCTTTCAATCGGGGAAACAGGTCTTCGTTGGATCCTTTTGATGCATCATCAAACTGCGCGCCAAACGGTCAATTTGAAATGGCTGTCAGTCATCACCCCAAAAAAAAACTAACCCCAAACCTTATGCAATGGGGGGGCTAGCTTTTACGGCACCGTGTTCTGGCTGGCCACCCGCCCGGGTATGGTTTCTCTTTCGTTTCCTGCACACCGAGCCCCACCGGCGTCCACAAATTTGCATTCCGTCCGGCGGCAAATGGCCGTAACACGCTCAACTCATCGCCGCGGCTCGGTACGATAAGGCTTATCGAAAGTTTTACGCTTGTTAGAGATGCTGCTGGCCGACTCCAGTCGTGCGTAACCGTGCTGTGCCGTGCCTTTCTCCGGTTCCGTCCATCCTAGCCGCCGCGCATGATCGCGTTTGCAGCGCAACTGCACAACCGCCACGCGGATCGATCAACGGAACTCGAGATGTCGGCGCGGAGCCCGTGAATCATCCATTTTGCATGAGGCCGATTTATCACATCACATCGGCCAAGCCTGCAGCGAATGGATTTCACCGCAACCGCCAGCGTGGCGTGGCCACGCGACACGCGCTCACAGCACGCCATCTGTTACCCTCCCCAGGGGCCAGCATCCCACCCACCGGCGGCGGTGGTGGCGTCGCAAGTAGAGTGGAAAACAATTATCCCCTACTCGCGACACCGCGCGCCGGGCTTGCCGTTTCTCCGTGCCGAGTGCCGCGTCGTCATTACCACCACCGTCATCATCATCAGCGTGGTTGCGGTTTAATCGCTTCACGCAAAACCGCTCACAGAACACGAAAACAGAGACACTCGGCGCCCGGCCTCCCGGTGGCCTATGTTCCGGGTGGCACTCCCGGCACCCCGGATGCCGACTGCAAAAGGTTCAGTCCTTGCGCCTCGGTTTTCGCTTTGGCCGTAATTTGTGTCGCGTCGACTGCTCCGTGCCTCGCTAAGCGATCTTCATTAGCCCGCCCGGCGACATCTTTATCCGTGCGGTGCGGCCCGTGCCCGGGCTTCGGGTCCCACAAAGTTTGTTTGCCTAATTGATCCTGCTCTCTCATTGAGCCATAATTCACGTGCCATAATTACTCTCTCTCTCTCTGCGTGCGAGTCGCGTTTGCTTTCGCACGATCATTTATTGCGCGCGCTCCTTGGTGTGTGTGTGTTGGTGAGTTTAAATGGTAGCTTTCAACACCCCAATCAAGCCCCGAATCGGGCATTTAAGGCAAGCTGTCTTAACTCTGGCACCACACACCTGGGTGGGAAGACCTTAAGCTGAGGATCGGCGATCGGATCGATGCTAGAAACATCTTACACCAAATTACGCGACTTTTCTTTTTATTAAATCTTAAAAAAACTCAGAATACTGAGACGAGACATGTGATATTGTCCTTTTTTTGACGTTTGACGTTTCGAACGTCACACAGCCATCGGGTGCCTCGCAAAGGACCTGCTGGCGTCACGAAGGTCACAAACGACGTTCGAAGACGGCCAAGGCCAAGGTTGCAGCTCCGAGAGCACGATCACCCACGATTTGGGCCCCTAGGATCTAGGAGGCGCTCCGGATGGAACCACTCACCCTGTTGCGACCTTTCGCGCCGTCCACCGGTTCACCGACCTCCGAACCGGACCCTTGGCGGGGGTTGTCAAGTAAGGCGCGAAAGAACACGTCGCCGCCGCCGCCGCCACCGATTCTTCCCCTCGGGGGCCGCACTCCGGTACGTTATCTGCATTCTGCGACGGGGCACCCGAAGCCGGAACCCACCGCCTCCCGCTAGCACTAGTTTAGGGTAGGAACAATAAATTATCCTCTCGCGCGCTTCTTGAAAGCTAAAATTATCGCAATTTTTACCTCGCACCGTCAGCGGAGTGAGCGGAGTGTCAGCCCGCAAGCGCTGACCTCTCGCGCGCGCTCCGTCTCTCTCCCTCGCTGTCGACCGTTGTGGAATTTCATCCTCACGGATAAGCGGCCCCAGCGCCGATGTGCGGTGCATCGGCGCAATGAATAATGTTCTTGCCATCATCAGCGCCCGACCCGAGATGGTGTGGGCCAGCAAATCCTGCCCGGCATCGCGCGACGGCCTGGCCCGGAATGAAAGGGAAGACGAATTTCTGAAATAGTTTTCGAGGGTTGCGGCCACCGTGCCCCGGCGGTGCGCTGCTTCCATTCCTATGCAAACACAGCCTCTCAGGGCTCTCTTCCCGGGGGCAACGGTGACAGTATTGGAAGCCGAACAAGACGGCACGTTGCGGGGCGCGTGAAGATGCCATCTTCGAAGGAATGGCCAAAGTGTTTTGCACCTTCGCACTGCGTCTGTGTGTATGTGTGTGTGTGTGTGTGTGTGTGTGCGTGTTTGCGCAGCTCGACAGCACCCGTCCGACGACAGGCAGGGTTCGTCGTCTGCTGTTGCACGCGCGTTGTAGTCTTTCGATCGAGTGGCGGACTTTCTCGGCGACTGTGTGTATTGATTATCAGCGCATTATGCTAATGCACCGATGGTGGTGATGGTGGTGGTGGTGGGACGGTGGTGCCGTATTGTCGCCGCACAATCCACCGCGCAAAGAGCAATAGTCACGCTCATTATCTTCTCACGCGGTCCACCACCGATCTAACGTTCGCCCGCTCGCCGCAGATCCTTACCGAACGGGATGTGTATGAGGCCGGCCGGCAGGCGTACGTGCGCGTATTTGCATACACTTTTACCCCGCGTTCGAACGATCTCCTGCGGAACAGCAACGCGCACGCGCAGAAGGACCACCGCATATTAATGTTCTTCGCTCCTCTCGCGTCGCATCGCCGGTAAACAATGCGGAACCGAAGGAAGTCGAGCCGGGTTCGACGTAACACGCGGGCAGATAACACCACCGCCGCCGCCGCCACCGCCGAGGGTCCCGTGTAGGAACATGGTAGAGACGGTCACGGACCTTCGGACCCGCGGGTAAACATGCTGCTGCGCTGACAAGAAGGGCCCTCTTTTCTAAGAACTCGTACCCAACTCGGAGTTGACAACCCCACCTGAGTGTCCTGTTCTGCTGCTGCTGGCGCGATAATGAAGCAAATGTTTGCGCAACCGGCCCGTGGATGCGCGACGCACAGGGAACGATTGGGAAGCGAAGCCTAACGGCTTACAATTTAATAACCACCAGCGTTCACCGTTCGCCCAACCAACCAATCATCGCTCGCTCATTGACCTTTGCCGTAAAAGTTCGTAAGCACTTTCGCGCGAAACGTTTCGTTCTAAGAATTAACAGTTCGCGGGCCACGAACAAATGGCTCGTTCGCCAAAATTAGCCATTAACTGGACGCCATTTCGATCCTTATCGATCCTAACGGGCTCGTTAATGGTCGCTGGGACACTCCCGGATCGATTGCTGTAAATAAAATGTACATAAAAAAGAGTGTTAATTCGGTCGGTGTCCGGGAGTGTCCACACCGTATGTGTGTCGATCGAGGTTCGAATTGATTGCGAGAATTTTAATGCCCTTTAACAGACGACTTTGATGGTGTTTTTCGTTTCAGGTATTATGTTGTTTTTTGCATGTTTCTAATTTCCGTTCCTATTTTAATGCTTCATCAAAGTAATACACATCAGGGAATTCAGTGACGTTTGTACAAATTCCGTTCATCTCACCAATCTTCATCCACATTAATGCACACACACGCACCGCAAGAAATGGAAGAAGGATTGGCACATTAATCAGGAATTGCAGCTTCCTGATTGTTGCACCACTCGCACACGCGCACACACAATCGGCGGGTGATTCTCGACCGACCGCGACCACCGCGTGTGTCGTAACGAGGATTCACCGCGAGCCCCGGAAGCCTCGGTCCCAAACGTCCCACCCGAAAACGCTCTCTATGACTGCGCAACCAACCGATACCAACCAATACCGTTGTCTGTCTCTCTGTCTCATCTAATTTTTTAGATCGCGTTGCACTGGTTACGGCACCACCGAGCTATACGCCACGCATGTATCATTACTTTCCAGCACACATGACACACCCCTTCTGTTACTACCCCTCACTGGCACCGCAACAGGCGCGATACCCAGGTACGTATACCGACCGCCCAAGGGCGGCGGTGTTTCGGTCAGCTCCGAACGGATAGCCCTTCGCGGCCGCCGCCGCCGCGCACATTCGTAACACTATGCGCGCCAGTATTACGCGAAGCATACGCGCTTATGAATGTACGGCCATTTTTATTCATTTACCCCTGGCCCCTGGCGACCACACTAACCCGCCCATTAGCATAGCTCGTAACTAACCGGAACACGCTCGGTGCATCGGCTAACAAAACCAACGATCACCATGGGGAGATCGATTCCTTGCTCCTAACAGAGAGAGTAAATGAAAGAGTGATCTTTTCGGTATGTTGATGAAGATGGGAGTGGGTTGAACTCTAGAACTGTGGACAGCATCTCCAGCTGTCGGATCATTTAGATGCAAAAGATCACCCGTTCACGTACTCTCTTTGCTCTCTAATCCATCCTCTCGCTTCATGGGTCGATCTCACCATTCAATCTAACTGGTAATCGCTTTCGCTAAACGCCCTAAACTGACCCCAAATCGGCCAAGGAATTAACGCCTATCGAAACAAAAAGTGAGAGGATCACCATCAACAACGATGACCGACGACGACGAGCCACAGTCCGTTGGCGTTGGCTCGAATAAAATAAAGTTCTTCCGTCATTCCATCGAAGCAACATTTATTTTTTATCCGCGAGAGAAGAAAGCATAAAGAACCCGACCCCACCCGGCAAACGTAACGCTTCATTATACAATCCGGGGCGGGATCAAGTTTCACTTTCTTCGCGCTGCAACGCGCTGACATTCGGCTTGCAGTGACTCGTTGCTTCAATTTCTTTTCTCGCCCCGTGTGGCGCACGATGTTGCGCGCGTAATCGAGCGCATTTGTTCACCATTCATCGCCCGGGACTTTTATGTTGTCTTCCTGACTGTCTGCTGATGCTGCCGCGCTACTGTGGTCGCCGTCGTTGCCGTCTGCTTTATTGTTGTCCCAAAGCGCCTTGTTATTAATTCCAGCAGGGCCGACAATAACAATAACAGCCGGCAACAGCGGCGTGCTCGGATTTGCACGATCACTCTCGAGTCACATCTCGACCGACCACTAGGTTGGAAACTGTCTCTTTTTCCTTAATTTTTCCTTTCGCCCGGCCAGATCGCTAGATCGGTGCGGGCTAGTTTACGAGCTTTTCACTTTCCTCAACTCACTTCCCAGTTCGCGGTGCTCTCGCGGTGAGATGTAAACCGTTTTTTTGTGTTTCTTTCCAATCACCGCCGCAATTTAATTATAAAACGGTCCCCTGGCAGCTCTCACGTGTCGTGGCGTATCGTCCTCCGGGGCTTTCCCAACTTTCCCAACCCGTTTGTGATCTATTGGGGACCTGTCTTGGGACGCTTGGTGTGTCTGGTATGCAAAAATGGGTTACGCTGCTTTTGCTTAACAAAGAGCACGTGTTTTGGACATTCCGGCTCATTCCGAAGCGTTAGCGGATTATGGATGCCCAAAAACGGCCATCAAACGGTGTATTGTGATGCAAATGCAGTGCCAGAGTGCGGAACCAGTTCAAGTCCGGAACCTGATCCCGAAAGCTAAAGACACCATTAGGGCCACTTAATTGATCGGCTGCATTTGAATAATGTTAACCGCCCGGGAGACGCCGCGGTCTGCGAACAAAACGCCGATAAACGCTGGACGCTGGACGCTGGAAAAACCGTTCGAAGCCCAAAACTTTCCCTCCGCCGCGTGGAAAGTGGGTTTAATTACTTTGTATTATGTTTTGGGCCAGTCCGACCGTCCCTCGACCGGAAAATCGCTGCGGGCGGCGCCGATAATGCGAAAAGCGTTGAACATATCGCACCCTTTTTTCGTAAATCGATCAAAAATGGTTGGAATATTTCACCCAAAACGCACACACAGTGGCGTGGTGGAATTCGGCCACTTTTCGTTTGAACCTCCCCCCACGGCCTCTCAACACAACGGCGCCTTAATGTGCTTCCCTATCGCCTTTGCCGCACGTGTAATTTCACTCACTTGCTCCCGAAACCAAACGTGTCGGTAACGCAAAATTTAATTGTGCTTCAAGCTTGAACAACGGCCGGCAAACGGATGCCCTTGCGCCAAAAAGGCACGCCAAACGAGGATTGGGTTGGGCTGGCGGGCTGATTCCGAGCCTGAGCTAATCCGTAAAGCCGTGCCGTCGCCATCGAATCGAGAAAAAAAGCGGCTGCAAAAAAAGTACGCAAGCAATGCGCAACTGACCAATTAACTGAAAGTGAAACCGCAGTCCCGGCCGGGGGTTTTTCGGGGCCCGGCTGGCTGTAAAACGATCGGTCCGATCGGTATGGCTCGCACCGGCAACCATCCACCGTAGTAGTCCGTAGTCCGTAGTCCAGTAGCCCCCCACACCCCGCCTACGGGTCCGTAGTCGTAGTAAAATTTTACTTTCCTTAATTAACAAGCCGCCGGGCTCATTTGCGGAGAGAAAATTTCGCTTGTCAAAATAATAACTACAACTAAGCGGCCAAGTTGGACATGGCAAGAAAACCGCCCTTGGGCCGCAAAATTGGCGTGTTTAAATTTATCCCCCTCTCTGTCCTCTCTCTCTCTCCCCGTGTCTGTCTGCTCTCTCTTTCTCTCTGATCCTAATCCGTTTTCGAGCTTCAAGTCGAAGTCTGACATCAGACTCGATCTTACGCGCTGTCTGTTATGTTGAGCTACATATTACATCGTTTCCCCCTTTTTCTTTTTTGTCCCGTTTCCCCATCATGGCAGGTTTGTTTATGCGACCGGATGAGACGAACCTGTACACCACGCTCGAGCAAACGATGAGCAGCAACCCGAACGTGTACTTCCAACGTGGTGGCGGCGTCCATCCGGGAATGATGTACTGAGGGGCCCACCGGCGCCAGGAACGACTACTCTAGACGAACGACGAGAGGTTAGGTGGCGAACGGTACGCGGACGCCCCGGAGACTAAGGACTCTTCCGTACGCGCTACCGTGTTGGCGGAAGTTGGTGATTTTAGATGCTAAGAATCGAACACTCCACCGGAAACCCTCCGAACTCTTTCAACACAGCAGCAGCGGCGGTGGCAGGAGTGGCAGATGCTCCCCGGCACACACCCGGAACTCGCCACGGAACGAATAGTAGCGATAGTTTTCATTTAGTTAACTTAGTAAGTAACCACGCTGCGATCGGGCTGCGCATTGATCTTAACCAGCTTGTTTTGTTCTACATTTGCAGAGTAATCGAGAAAATTGTGATCTCTCTACGGTAACTACTATAATGGGGGTGAAAAAACCCGAAAAAACGGTGGCACAGCGGAGGACGGCTCCCGGCGGGTCGGGATCGGTGCGCGGCAGCAGCAGACAAGTGGCAGCATGTGGAGTCACCAGCGGTACAAAATGGTCACCATATTCTGGCAGCACGGATTGCTGCGAGCTTCGATTGGACGCGTGTAGTAGACAATTTCGTGCCCAACCTTCTCCTGTATCACTGTAACAGTAGCCGGTTCTATCCCGCGATTTAGTCCACCCCAAAAGCAGGCCCCAAAAACAACCGAACGGAAAAATTGTCCATCTGTGCAGCGATCAGTAGGCAACTAGCAAATGATGTCAGTAGGAAGAGCAACCGATTGCTCTCACCCAAACCACGTCCTCTTTTAGTCCATTCAGCCCGACAACAGTGACAACAACGATTCTTTTATGGTTTATACGTAGGTTAAGCAAACTAGAATATTTCCCACAATTTTAAAGGAAGAAGCGCCCATCTCGGGCACAACGAGCCGCACGTGTCGTGTTAGACTTCTAGCAAAAGATGGAAATTTCGTCCCGCAGCGCAGCCAACGTCCATTCGGAGACGGTACGGGCTGATGCGTAACCCCCCGACTGCTAATCCCATCCCCACGGAAGGACGGGCGAGTCCGAACGTAGCAATGCGCGGGCCGGTACACTGTGTGTAAATATTAGAATTTATTAGCGGCCAATGGCGGCCCTGCGAAACGGTGCCCTATTGCAATGGTCTGCAACCCGCTTTGACTTTCACTTCACTCCGCGCGGTACCGAGAGCGATAGATTTTAAGAGATTAAGAACCGAACCGAACGAATGTACCCCGACGAAAGAGAGCGGGAGCAGGAGAAACGGAGAATAGTGTTAGGCTTAAGGATTCTGTACGAGAATAAATACTGACAAACGAAAGCTAGCGTTGTTTGTGTGAGTTGATTTTTTATTTAAGCAGCTAAAAATCGAAACGGCTAAAACGTGCACCGATTTAGAACCAACCGTGCAGCGCCATCTGGTGTCAAACCACTAGGCAGCGTTTGCGGGCGGCACGCAAACGTTCCCGAAGTTCGGGAAAGTGTGTTTGCTGTCAAACGCTGGTTTATTTGTCGTTCTCGCTCTAGCGCTCAGCTATCCCTTTCCCGTTCGTAAGTAACTTTTAGACTTCGGGTCGAAAAACCAGAGAGCGTGCAGAGAAACGAGAGAGAATAGAGAAATACAGAGAGAAAAGAGAAAACATCGACTATCTCGCTCTAGCGTCATGCTGTCCCGTTCGGCACATGGTCAGTTTCGGTTAAGAAAGGTCAGGTTCAAAAGTGAGGTTGTTCTAGTTCTTGATTTTCAGGTGCAGGTTTCAAAACTAGTTAGTCGACGGTCAGAAATTCAAAAAAAATTCAAGCGGTATAGTGTTAAGTACGTAAACGTAATACAGAAATGTAGAAATGTAAATTGATCTGATCTTGATCAAAAAGTTTGGCCGAAATTTGCCTCCAACGGTCAAATTGAAAAATGTGTGAAATATTTCATAAACAAACAGAGCTCACAACAGAGTGACGAAAAGAGTGACAGTTGCTGGCCTACATACACTTTTGCACAGTTTCTCAGAATGTTGACGCCGGGTTAGAAAGGATTTCGTGATGTTGGGGCCGTTTCGTATTCTTTTTGCTCCTCTAGTGTACTCAGCAGTGGTGTAACCCTTTCGTGCGCTGTGTGTACGTTTCCGCGTGGGGCCGCGTGATTCTTCTAAACACTCTCCCTCACGCGCCCTGGCTGTCCATCATCACCCGTGATCGTGTTTTGGGTTGTTGTGTTTAGAATTCCCCATCTCAAAGCATTCATTAGCGACACGCGTATCAGCAACCGATCGACAGTGGGTGGAACGGGCGGAGGTAAGGCATGTTTGTGCATTCCGCGGGCTGGTTTGTGTTGTCGTAAGTTCGTGTACTGGCCGGGGCTGGAAGTAGGTTACCACCGCCGTCGCCGTTCTGTTCCGGCCTTTCCAGTGAACCGACCCGCATAGGTTGGTGCCGTTGGGTGGGGATTTTTTATGCCCGTACCGTACCCTCTGCGTGTCTTTCGGTACGGTACACGGATGGCGAGTGAGTTTAATAGTGACAACATTAAAAATAGATTCAAACACGCTGCCGCTGGTGCTGCGGCTTCCAAACCGTCAATTTGGCGGAACGTCGTTCCCTTGCTCGTGGTGTTATAAATTATCAATGCCTTGTGTGTGTGTGGTTAAGTGAGTGAGCACCGTTCAATTAAAGAAGCAAGGATCAATCCGTCCGCAAAATGTTGCAGAAAACTGCGATCCGTTCTTGTCGCACTGAGCCAACTCTACCGTGAGCGGCACGATTGTACTATAGCACCGCACAAAAAGGTGACAACGAACGATAGTGACAAAATTCAACACAGCAACCCTGAAAAACCAACAACACATTTTTATGCTGGCGCTACAACTGCACGCTGAAGGACTAACCCTCAACCCCCCTAGCAACGGTGCGATAGCTGCTGACACTGAGTTTTTTAAGGGTAAAACCACCAGAACGCGATGGTCAACTGTCTGGCAGCGAAAACGATAACGAAAGTAAGCCGCCTTGGCTGAAAGCCCGCTGTGCAGATATCGTAAAACACTCGGTAGGCTTCTATCGAGACGGCGAGACGAAAAATGCAATGTCACGGAGACCTGGTCCTGGTTTGTAAAGTAAATTGATTATTACGATAAAACTGAGTACCGATGAGAGATTTTTGCGCAAAACATAACCCTTTTGCAAACGGCATTTACTGTAGCTTCAGTTTTAGGATGCGGAGCTTTAGTAGCCAGCTTTGATCTGGGCAAAACCACCGCGCAATAGTGTCCGGTCCGGTGAGCTTGAAGCTCCCGCATCCGTCGGGTGTCAACGTGCCTAGTTCTCACCCACCTTGACTCACGGTGCGCGCTGCGATGACCGCCGCCTCGCGGATCGTGCCTCAGTCCAGTTTGTATTCAGCGAAGAGAGACGCGGATTGGTCGTGCTAGAAAAGTCGTGCTGCAGCGGCAACTCGTAGTATTAGAGGTCATGCCAACCCGCCGCGGTTGATCGCGGTGAGGTGACGGCCGTTCAGCGGAACCTGTTTTCTGCTGACACACAGCTGGAACAGGGCTCCGAAGTTTGGCGGGTTTTTTTGTGGCCCACCGCCATTTGGCGATAATTGTGCGGTGATAACGGCGACCCGGTCATGACCACAGCGGACGATAAGATAACAGCGTGGCACAGTGAGGGTGCGAGGTTTATCCTCTCTGTCGGTGAAGTAGACAGAAAAAAATTGTCCCAACGCAACCGCGCTCCGGATCAGAACCCCCGGCTCAGATCGAACGAACGGAAGGTACCCGGCATAACCGCGATTCCATCTCTTAATTGTGGCCGTTTTAATTTGCAGTGCCGTTTGTAGTGGTTTTTTGTAAAACCTGAATCGAATCTAGTGACCGGTTCGTGGTGAATTGTGCGCGATAGACGAACCGGATTGAATCAGTAGTGCAACACGACGGCCGACTGTGTGTGGAAGGCGGAAGAAGCATCCCCTGATAGAGGTGCGATAGTCATCGGTACCAACGGGACGGCCAACGCTCGTTCGTGAAGCAACACCATGAGCCACACTGATAACGGCTGGAACGTAAAGTGAGTACCGATTGATTGATCTAACGCCGATTTCTTTCCATCGTAGTAGCCTACCATCGAAAACTCTCCGGAGGCGATTCGGAAGTTGTGTAACATAACCTCGAAAAACGACGGATTCATAGTGAGGGAAAAGGAAGAAGGAAAGAACCCCCACTACCTGTGTGGTCTGATCCTTGTGCGCGACCCGGTTTGACCTTTCGCCGGTCAATAACGGGGAGCAATCGAATCGAACCATTCATAAACGATATCGCCTTCTTGACCGACGCTGAATATCGTCGTAAAACTTTGGGTTACACGGCTTTCCGTTTCTGTGTAACCCCAAGTGGCCTTTACGTTAGTTCTTATATCACCTGGCCGTCATGGGGGCTTTTGAAACTATTTTAAGACTACTATTCTGGTGATATTAATCCATGCTATGGGTAGCCATTGTGGTGTATTTCACTCCACAGTCGCTTCCTGACTTATCGCTTTATCTCGCTAAATTCCGCCAACAATCATTAAGCCGATATCATAATTCCTGGTACCACATCCCTCCGGCGAGGCGTGCCATCACCGAAGCTCACAGTAGCTACACCGGAGCCGAAGGGTTCTTATCTCCACAACCCAGTTACATAAGGACTTCCTCTCGTGTACTCGAGCTCTCCTACGTGACGTCAAACTTACTCGCACTCCACCAGCAAGCAGTGCTCTCGAGAGAGCTCCGTGCTCCATCAGGCTGGCTGCAGTTGCACTCGGTGCATTAGAAACCGGTGCCGCGCCTTTGAGAACCGCTCTGATGGATCGTGTGATACCCCCAGTTTCGTGCAATCTAATCTATCGTTTTGTAAACCCGCGATGATGCAGTCGGGCCCTGCACTATCAATCGGAGTGACTGATGACGGCACACGTAGCGTAGGCCGTCCGGTTGAATAGGCGGAAGCTACTATTTTTCCCACCCGACATAAAAAATCGAAGCCACACGCCTCGATCCACCTTCGATTAACGCGGAATCTAACTGTTTTTAAAACGCCTTTTAAATAGATTTGACCCGCTGCCAGTGGTAATCCAGCGAGCGACAACTGACGCCTGGCACGAAACGGGCTCCCAATATCGATCATGACCTCGCACACCATGGCGTTTTGTAGCCTCTTTCGCTGCGCGAGGCTTCCGACACGGGCGCGCGCTACATCACGACGCCTTTTGCTGTGTTATGGTGCGCCTTTCGTGCTGTGTGGCCTGGAGCTGCCAATCGGCCTTCCTCCACCGGGCCAGAAGATTTGCCAGACGGCGGCCACCGGTGCCCGAGGTTCGGAAACGTTTGCCGTAATGCCAACGCCTCCGGACGGCTGGTGGCATTTCCACTGTGCTTCAGGGCCGCTTTCCGGTTCCGGGCTTCGGCACCATCTTTCATTATCGAGTTGCACCGGCCACAGGGACACCGTCGTGTGGCCACCCTTTGCAAACACACATTCGTAATAACAGTCAAAGGGAAGGGCGAAAGTATTGATTTTGCATATTTTATTTTATTTTCTGTGCTAGCGTGCCCGTCGTCATTTGTCGTAGGCATTGTCGCCCGGTTATACGGAGCCCGGGTTGGCGGTCCAGAGCCCTAGACCACTTTCATCAAATAACATAAATCACATACTCACTCAGTGGGTTCAGGTGCAAAAAACCAAACCCCTTTAGCAACAGGTCGATGAAAGTATAGCTCTCTGCGTGTGGCGAAGCTAATCAAAACCCACAAGTTTCACGCGAAACTCCCTCGCTGGACAATGAATTCATTGGCCCCAACTAGGCTTGTAGCAGTTCCTTCCAAACCCAAAGTTGAATGGAATTGTTAGTCAAAACGATCTCTTACATATGCCATCGTTTCTTCTATTTTTAACGAGGCACCTGTTTTTGGACCACAATCGGTGACATCAGCTCTCGTTTATGCTACGTTATCGACTGGAGTCATGAATGTCCACCACGAATATCTTGCATCGGGAGCACGGTTCATCTCAACACGTTTCGATGATGCCCGTGCCGTTCCGTTCTGTGCGACATTCCGATTGCTATCGCGAAAAGGTCAAATGCACAACATTAAAGTGCAATATGCGCGCCTCTCTACGAGTGACATTTCGCGATGCTGGGCAGAGCGAACATTTTAATCACGCGTTCCGACGCAACACGCGTCATACCCGGGTGATGGGCCATAATAAACCTTGCTTGGGTGGCACTGTTTGCAACCTCCGCGAGATGGCCTGCAACTTGCAAAAGATCCCTTCGATTTTCGATTTTGCCACACAGAGAGCGAGCGAACAACAATCATAAAAGCCCCATAAATTGTTTTACACTCTCGGCCTGGTTTATAGGAATGGATGAATAAATCTATTTGCGGTCGGTTGCTGGCGTTGCTTCCTGCTGGCGATGGACAACGCCTTCGAATCGGCTGAAGTTTATCGCTCTTCCTTCATTTGCCAAATTGTTTGCGTGCCACCCAACTGTGTCATTGCGCAACGGAAGCGCTCCTATGCTGCGCGAATGTTGGGCCGCCGCCCCAGCCCGGCTGCAGCGTGATTGCAGCACGGCACGACGGCGCACTAGTTTCGGGTGATGGAGCTCACCTTCGTTACGGTATTTGACCACTCATTCGGCCTGTGGGCGAAGGTGGCGCCTTGGTTCGCGGACACGACACGTTTCGGACGCAACGCGCAGAAATGTGCAACTTCCTTGAGTATACGCAAGAACGATACTCTTTCTTTGATCACCGCAGGTTCGCCGAAAAGGATCGCATGATCGCCGCTCGTTGGTCAAACATAAGTTTGCGCTGGAAAGAATTATTGGTAAGTTTTTGGTCTTATGAATTCTAGCGAAGTGCAACGAGAACTGGTTCTTGGCTTTAACCGCTCGTGCCGCTCGGAAAGTAAAACGAACCCCAAAAAACAACCCTTAACCGTTCGCGCCTAATGGCGGCGCCATGCGCTATGCCTCGTGCCGTGGCGTCTTAATCGTTCGCGCCGCTAGCGTACGCCACCGAACGTAAACAAAAAATGGGAGATCAGCAAACGTAGAAACGCAATGGACGCACGAAGCCTACTTTTCCACCCGGTGTCTATCGTGTTTTCCGCTTTCCCTCTCGCTCTGAGCGATGCTCGATGGCCGCGTGCGTTTTTGAGGTTACGGCTACGGGTAATTGCTGCCCCGACAGCTGATGATAGGGGCTCCGAGGAGGGCTCTTCGTAGGCCCCGTTACGATTTTCAACCGATCGCCGGAGCTGGCCGAGATCGTTAGTTCGCGATCGCCAGTGCTCGGGTGAAGTACGTACGTCCACGACGGAGAAATCTGGGACACAGCTTTGTCGGAAGAGGGATTTATTCGTTTATCCGACGACAGAGTGGAAGTGTCATTTTAAAACATTGTGGTTGCGGTTGAGACATCGCCTGGCGATCTGCCGGCGGTCGGCCATGTTTGGGCGTAGGACTTCGAAACGGCGGCGAAAAAATCACCATCCCAGGACGGAGTATCGATCTGCAACCGGCTACAGGTATGACAAGCCGTACACTGCCGGATCCTTGGGTGACATTGGCGCCCGGTTCATACCAGTATCGATTGCTCTTATCGTAGTGGAGTGTTTTCCTTTGGTCATCGCACACCCAAGTGGGGGTCATTACGGTGCCGTGTTGTAACAATAAAGTCGGCCTTAAATCATCGCATTAATTGGCCGTAATAAAAGTTGCAAAAACGAAACGGCTCTCGAAAATCGTTCGTGAATGCTTCTTGGCAAAGAGAAATGCAAATTATCGTTTTCGCTGCTAGTGGATGTGGAATTTCTCCACGACGCCGACCCTACGGCATTGCATTTTGGATAAAATGGCTTCTTATTAGGCAGCTTTCTACAACAATTTCAAAACAGCAATGCAAGCATCTCATTACTTTGCCATCTGTGCCGACAGCGCACGTCGAACAACTTGCTTAAGTTTAGTAGGCTACGACATGATACTCACAATCTCTCAATTTGATTCACACAATCTCTCTAATGAGCAAAAAAGCAAAGTAAGCCTTTTAAAGTACTCTTTTAAAGATGGCGGCCACTAGGGCACCATTTTAAGGAGTTGTTTTTGTAGGTAAAAACCAAGGCCGGTTCCCCATCGCATCACCATTGACCCCCCAGTCTTCTTCGGTCTCTTCCACTCATCCTCAGAATCTACGTCGTAACATGGAACGTCAGCACCAAGTTTCCGGAAAACATTTCCCTTAACAAACTACTCGGCTTAGAGACGCGTCCAGAGCAGGACACCCATCTGCCGGATTTCTTTGTCATCGGGTATGTGTCCGTTCGACGTTCTGAGAAACGTATAAGTTTTCAAACTCTTCTCGCTCTTCGCACGCTGTTAGGCTCCAGGAGGTGAATGCGCAGCCACAAAACACACTCTTCAACCTGTTCAAGGATGATTTGTGGACGCAAAAGTTCAAGGATCTCCTGAAGGAGCGCGACTATGTGGTCATCAAGACGGAACAGATGCAGGGTTTGCTGCTGTCGGTGTTCGCCCGCCGGAAACATCTGCTGCATCTCCGGCAGGTTGAGACAGAGTACACGCGGACCGGTCTCGGTGGAATTTGGGTATGAATGGTGTCTCGACAGCTACTCGCGGCACGCCTTCTAGATCCTGCCCTTCTGGTTGCTACATTCTAGGGAAACAAAGGTGCGGTCAGCATTCGAATGAACGTTTACGGGAGCTCCATCTGTCTGGTGAATGCTCATTTGGCGGCTCACGACCACATGCTGGAGGAGCGAATAAACGACTACGAGCGCATCGTGCAGGAGCAAAAGTTTCACGTAAAGGCCAAGGAAGCCATCTTCGATCATGAGTGAGTGCCAAGATCCTGCAGTGCGCCTTACATCCTGCAACGCAAGCCTTCAATCCCCAACTCTGTTGCAGCTACGTGTTCTGGTTCGGCGATCTAAACTTCCGGTTGACCGGTGAAGCGACGACGTCGGCCGACGAAATTCGGACCATGGTGGCACGCGACGAGCTGAAGCAGCTGATCGAGAAGGACCAGCTGCTGCTAGTTCGCCGTGAGGGTCGTGCGTTCCAGAAGCTACAGGAACGGCTGCCACAGTTTCCGCCAACGTTCAAGTTCGAGCACGGCACCAACGATTATGACATGAAGTGAGCCACAGCGACGGTGATTTGCAATCGTTTGTGCTTGACTCGATCCTTTTCTTTGTAGACGAAGACCCGCCTGGACGGATCGGATATTGTACGCGGTGAACGAAACCAACTATCGTAACGTGCGGCTCACGGTGGAGCAGACGTCCTACAAGAGCCATCCGAGCTACAGTATTAGCGACCATAAGCCAGTTACCAGCGAGTTTACACTGAAGGTATGTGGACAAAAGGCTTCTACAATGTCGCGATTCGGTACATGGCTCCCAAAGCATAAACCTCTCATGCGAAACCCATTCGCCTCGGGGCGGCTCATTATTGTACAAAGACATCCCAGAGAGCCCAGCGATCGATCATTCTCTACGTGCGCACTCTCTCATTCCCATTCCGACCCACCGGCAAAGTGATGCACCCGGTCCCTTCTGCTATTAATTGGTATCGATTCTGTCGTCGGCGTCGTGCCTGTTCGCAACGCAAGCAACAAGAAAATTCAATTTAAACCAGACGCTGGACCACCGATTGCGACGCCTAGCCGCTACCCACTGTGCCAACCGAAAAGGGAAATCTAATCACTTACGATAAGAGACGATGCGGAAAGCCGTCGATAACACCCTTCTCGACCTAAGTCCCTTGTAAAACCCGGCCCTTCATGGCTTCACTGCTTCCGACACGTGGATGTGTTCGCTGTTGGTTCCTCCATTTTTGTTTTGCTCCTGCTGCTCCGCTGTTGTGTGACTTTCTAACTTCCGTTTCGTTTTGGTCCATTCAAACAACAACCACACCGACATACACAACCTTACACAACATCCCATCATTAACCCGCACACGGCGTTGGCGATGGTGGCTGTGGCAGTGTACGCTTGCGCTTAGTAGCGATGAGAATGGGAATGCGTATCCTGTGGCTGGAACGCGGCACAAGGTGATAAGGCGCAAGAAACGACGATTCGCCGCGGTGTCGGCGATCAGCAGGACAGCGCCGCCGGTGGCTTTGGTGGACACCGAAGGGGCCTCTAGGGGCGATGCAAGGGTGAGTTCCGGTAGTACCACGGGTCACAATGCCAGTCACGTCACACGTGCGCTCCTGTTTCATGACCTTTTGCTATAAATTTTAATTCATTGATGTATGATTTCACATTCAGTCATCGTTTAACGGTTTTGAGGCAACGTTTTAATGGTTTTGTTTTGCATTTCCATAGTTCAATTTTTCATTTAAGTATTAATTTATCCTTTCACTTTGCTTTCGGTACATGATGGTACACGGTGAACATGGTTAGACACATTCATTTTATGTTAATGTTCTTCATATTGCCTCACTTTCACATAACTCATTGGTTTTACTTACTAATTGTAGGTATTTCAGTTATTTTGCCACACTAATCGAAAACAATAAGCCACTAAAACTAACGTTCGTGCTTAAGTTTGGTAATGTCGAATGTCTTTTTCTTTCTTTCATTTCTTGACTCTATTTGCGCGCACTGCACATCTTTCGAACCGATTAATGGTGTTTTGGGTGATACTCGTCGGCACTCGTTATGCACGCACTCACATCTAACAACACGCTCTGCGGAATGCATTTGCGACGTGTCTGGCCCCTTGTGCCGCCCGGCCACTGCGATCGTCGCCTTTTCGATCGCCGCAATCGTCCTCCCCACTCTGTGTCTGTTTGATTTTGTGCTCGGCTCCTCCTTTGGCGGGAATGTCTTCTCCTACTCTCGATGGGCGCGCGTGCAGGTTCAACGGAAGTCCCAGTACAATTCTGAGCAGTTCCGAAAGCATTACAACAAGCGGCTAAGCTACAAGATGGCAATGGCTAACAATTCTGACGTTCATTCTTTCGACGATATCGTTGCGGATCTGGTCGACGATGGTGCCCAGGTGTACGAGGATGCGTCCGAGCGAACGATCACCTTCAAACCGATCGAGCTGTGGCATATCGGCGAACCGAACACGATCGAGTACGTCATCCCGGCCGGGTTCGATGAGAGTAACGCCGACTGGATCGGAATCTATCGGGTAAGTTGTGCAGTAAGCGAGGGCAAATCAACACGAATCTAACGTTTCATCCTTCTACGTGTGCCTTTTAGGAAAACTTTACTAGTCTGAACGAGTACCTGGCGTACGAGTACACGGAAACGTACAAGGATAAGCAGCATCAGCTGAACGAGCAGCAAGTGCAGCACCTTCACAACACGCGCACGGTGGAGCTAACGTTCTCGGAGAACGTTAGCCTTCCGCTCGGCGAACAGTACCAGTTGCTGTACTTCCAGAGCACGGGAACACGGGGCGTTACCGGACTGGTCGGTATCAGTAGCCCGTTCGCGGTCGAGAAACGGTGCCCTTCGCCCTCGTTCGACGATATCGATTGATCGTGGCCGAAACGCTACTAGGATAGTCCGGGCCATCACCACCGCCACCGCCAAAACTAACAGCCAAAGCCCGTGTTGTGGCTTCCGGGTGGTAGGCTACGCCACACTCCTTCCAAAGAATGCCGTTGCGGGGACCTGAAAGTGTGTTCGACGCCGCCGGTCGTTCCGCTTCGCTTTTTCCTGCAGCCGACGCAAACACGAGATGCGCAGAAATGTTCTCTCAACAACCCTTTTGCTTCCTCCGGCGAGAGTAACATGGGAAGACAAATCATCGGTTTGTGATACGTGGTCAATCACTAGCACTAGCGTTGCCCAAGTGGGTGTTTCATTAGTTACGAATACAATCACCAGTTTCTAGACGGCGCCACAAAAGTTCCGGATGTCTGAATGTGCACTTCATAGGAGAGGCCTTATAGCTGGTAGCTTATAGTGCAATAGACACGCATGTTAACACACGCAGTGCAGTTCCATTGTTTTTGTTATCGTTGTTGTTTTTATTTTACCATTGAGTTGTATGTAAAGTAAATGATGCCGTGTGCTCTGGTAGTACTGCTAGCGAGACAGGAAATGCGACCTGTGCGAAGTCCGTGGCTTATTTTATAAAACTCGTGTTATTTTTTTATTAAAGTAAGTACAGTTCTAGATGGTGTGCCACCGTGGTTTACCTTTTGTTATTTTGTACAGTGTCACAGTTTTGTTTTCAAGTTGCACCGTCGTGTACGTGTGCAGCCCGTTGTTGGTATGCTTTCTTGTTTATGCGATTGTTGAACAACTTATTTGCTTCCAGTTGGACAGACACACTCAGACACAGACACATGAAAATGCACGCCCGTACGACTACCACGGGTACGATTTTAAGGCTAAGGATAATAGGCGGCGATAACTACAGTGAAACTTTCTCTCCGCAAAGTTAATCGTCGCCGCCTGCAAAGCAATTTGACTTACAAAATGGCCACCATTTGGCCAGTTTACGAAATCCTTTTAGATCGAAACCGTTCCTAACGTGTCTAAATGTTATTGTTTTGTGCATCTTGTTAACGGGACCGTGTTTTCTTCGCATCGACGATTGTGACCAATAAATGGAACCTTAATGAAAACGAACAATAGTTTAATCTTACCGCGCAAGTTGTGTTGTAAATTATTTGTACGAAGTCTTGGGGACAGTAAGCGTTACGAAAAAGGTATGATGCAAAATTAGAACCGAAATTTCAGTGCTTATAAGATTAGAAAATCCCCCCACAGGTAAAGCTAGAAAGAGAAGAGTTTGTATTCGTTGAATACCACCACGAAACCCGTATCCGTTTTTGTAGTTGTTGACGGCAGTGTGTGACCCGGCAATCTAACACCCTGGCACAGCATGAGCGCCGTGTGTACAGGATTCGTGCGCCACGTACATGAACGGATTTTTGCTCCGAACTCGTGGTCTGCCGCTCCCTGCGCCGCCTGGCGTGCACGGTATCGATTCCGTCGTCGATATGGACCGTGCGGGACCGTGCATCATCAGTGGCTGAAGGACCGTCATGACGGGCTCGCCGTTTGGCACGGAGCGGGCCATCATCATCGGTTCACTGCGGTTATTCGGCGACTGTGGTTTCTCGTCCTTGTAACAACACGTGGCGCAGTAGCCGTGGCGGAAGAACCAGTTCTGAACAACGCGGAACGGCTTTCGCATACAGACAAAGATTAGGAAGATGAAAATGCCCTGGAAACCGAACAGGATGTCGAAAAAGATCGGAATCTCGCCCGTCGTGTAGTAGGTGAGGATCGTAACCATCCAAACGGTGGCCATCACCAGAAACAGCAGAGTGGTGTACTTATTCCTGCCAAAAAAAAACAGGGACGCGGTGTGTTAGTCAAGCAACCGAAACGTTAGACCGTAGATTGGGGGACGTACATGTAAATAACCTTGTTCAATCGGTCACACTGTATCATGGGAACGGAAGATGTCTCCGACCCACGGTTGGCTGCTATCAAACGATGTCGGACATCTTTATAGTAGTAGTGTAGCGCTATGACCCGCCGCAGACCAACGACCGTTACGAAAAGACTTATCATGTTGAGGATCAGCGTAATGATGATCGTCCCGAAGAAATAGTGCTTCACGACGCGTGCGCCTGCGATAAGAAAAGGGCAATTTACGTAAAGCCACACACGCACACACTGCGAGGATGATAACACTTTGATCGTAGCTTACCATGTGCGTTGGGAGCAAACGTTAAAATGATCCAAAGCGGAACCAACTGGGCTACGGCCGCGTAGATAGCGAATCGGATTTTCTCTCCTCGCTGGTCTCGGTCACGTGGCAGGAAATACCTTGAGGGACAACGGCAACGATCATTTTATGGTTCGTTCGGACAGGTGGGACCCTCCTTCGGGAGTAACTTACCAAGCGTGTAGACAGTTGTTGACCAGATTCACCATAAGCCAGAAGAACGTGGCCAGTATGAAGTACTCGGCGTAGCTTTCCAACACAATCTCATCCGAATCGGCCCGTTTACCGTGGGTTCGGTGCTGGAAAAAGGTTTCCAGCAGCAGCGCGACGGCAAAGTTGACGCAATTCATGGCCAGCGCTTTCCCATGGATATCTTGGAGTTCCGGTACGACGCTGTATAGAACGGCCGTCACCAGCAATAGTGGCACCGCTATTATGAGACACAGCGTCAGCATCACCAGCTGGCCGGCAATGATGTCCGGCAAGAGTTCCACCTCCGAGACGCAAACGTACGCCAGCATTGACCCATCTTTCGCGTCGTAATCGAGACAGTACGCATTGTAGACGTGAAACTCGTCGACCGCGTTGAAGATTACCAGCAACGATCCGTTTTGAATCACGTACAGGGTGTCGTTCGATTTCGCCCCAAAAGCCAACAGGCCCCGGTCCATCGGGCACGGGTCACCGATGGCAACGCCCAGCTGAATGTCCTCCTCCAGATCTTCGATGCATCCATCATAGAACTGCGCTACGATGGGTCGCACCTCAAAGCTGGGACTCATCGGGCCGGACGGGAAGTCTTCCGTTCCGCAATCCACATACTTCGTGCCGTCGCGCAACAGGCGCTGGCCGATTGGGCAACACTTGCGGATGACGTTCGCGGTTTCGCTGCGAAAAACGGGCTGGTTGGCAAATTTCTGCGAAAAGCACATGAGACAGACCAAGTGACGAACGATTAACGATACAATTCTCCGAAAGTTGTATCCAACATTTTTGGAGTGACGTCAAACCGGGTAGGCTCCTCTTCTTCGAACACGATCTAACACCGGGCCGTACACTATTTGCACTACTTTCTGTCATTTTAAAACAATTTTATCTTATCACTAGTGCGCCTAGGGCTTACGATCGTCCTCGCTCCGGTGTATGTGGCCATTACAAACATGCACTTCAGACAGGCGCTTATCGGAAATGGTTTATTGATATTGATTGAATCAACCCGGCGGTAGTATAGGGATATTTTAACGCCTTCAATTAATCTTATCCCAAGAGGATTGGTGGGCTAAGATCGTGCGCGATCGGAAGCATTTGTGAACGTAAGATAGCAACTATAAGGGTTTTTTCAGCGTCGATTACGCAAACCCGTTTTGCATAATGTAATACTGATGCCGGCGATGACGAAATCATATTATTCACACTTCCTATCATGCTATGTAATATTTGTCACCTACCTGATAGCGTTTGCAATTATTTTCGTCCTCGCCAGTCATTGAGGTCGGCGGCATTTCAGAAGAGCCAGATGGTGTTACGCTACTGCTACTGCTGGTGGTTGTGGACATTTCAAAAACCTTCGTTGTGGCAGCATCTTTAAGTAGCACTGCGGCAGGTTGAGGCACCATGATCGGATTGAGCGTAGTTTTATTATCGACGGCACGATCGCTATCACTCGGCTCGAAATCATGTCGAACACTGACGGTGGCGACACTGTGCAGATCAGAGTCCGGCGAGGAATTAACTGGCACCGGCGCTACTTCCGCTGGCGCTGCATCGGACGAATTGTCCGGGGGCTCTTCGTCGTCGTAGTCTCCTGAATAAAAAATGTCATCATCAGTGATCGGGTCCAGTATGTCGTACTCCAGCAGGCCGGCAGCTTCGAAGCTTTCACCTTCGTCGCTCGGGTGCTCGATCGGTCGATGGTACGGTGTGTCATCATCGTACTCTTCGTACGTTTCCTCCGGTAGGCCGCTTCCGTCTTCGAAGCCACTTGCCGCATGCTGCAGCACACCGCACAGCAGCACGATATACACGGTCATTAGGCACGATCGAGCCATGCTTCTTAATGTTGGTCTGCGCGAAGATCGCACTCCGTTCACATGCTCGCCACCAAGTCTACTGACCGATTGTCTCTCTTCGTGGCTTTGGACCTCGAGATCACTCGGCAGACGCTTCGCGCGTCTTCAAGGGTAACCGTTTGTGGACTGATTTTTCTCCGCAGAACAATCGCTCCTCTAGCCCACGGAACTAGGCGGCGCAGGTTGTTGCACACTATCGTCGGGAAGAGACCGTCGTGGTCGTAGTGCCACTATCAGCAAATCGAACACACGCACCGGCGGTAGATATGCTCCGAGGGCGCAACGTTGAACTTCGGGCGAGTCCGAGTCGGTCCGCGGCTGATAAGGCAAAGCTGCCGGGGGTATACAGGTGTGTCACACTGGGTGCACGGAATTCACAAGTTATGAAATTGAACCGCGCGAACTAAGATGTGTTTCCGTTTAGGCAAAATTCCACTGTAACCCGATATCTCATTTTACAGTCGCCAATATCTCCGGGCAGGGTGTGTCCCCCGGAGACACACGATGTCAAGTTAGCCCGTGGCGCGGCTAAATCCGAGGTTGGGCGGTGACGATAACGAACGCGGAACGCGAATCTCAGTATGTGCACACGCGCGCGCGCGCGAACGCGATGGTGGTGGCGATGACCGAATCACGCGACGACACATCCAAAACTGATCACCGCGGTCAGTTCGCTGGCGGCAGAAACGGCGTGGACATTCCTGTGCGGTGCATATCGATAGACTGCAGCAGGCGCGATTGTCAGTTCTGCCGCACGCCGGTCGATTGGTCCGACTGACGCACACCACACCGACGACGACCAGTTCGGCCTATGTTATCAGCGCTCCGATAACACCGCCAGGTATCTGCCCGGTGGAGACCCCGATGGAGGTATCCGACCGCCGACAACGAGAATGGGTCGTAAAAAACGCGAAACCTCTCAAAAAAACATTTGGGGGGTCGCTTCGGCTTCCCTGAGTTGCCCGAGGCTACGCGTAACCGATTTCGGTGCGGAAGTCAAGTGTTTGGACAAGTCGAAAAAAAGCCTCCCCACATGGTACTTACCTAAGGCCACGGTGTGAATCGTGCCGTGTGGCCGCGATATTTGCGTAGCGCATGAGCTAATCAACCCGGCCAAGGCGGGCGACGATGCTCGCTCGGTACGTTCGGACACTGGACTACAAAATAGATGATGCGTACCCGGTGCTATAGGTTGCTAGATTGCCATTTGCTCCAGCAACTTGGCCCACTGGTCATAGCGTGTTTCAACGATATTTAAGAACAGGGTGCCCGTTGATCGAAGATAGCGGCAAACCTTTCATTACGTCGCGGAGAGACACCAACCCGGGGCAGAGTTGTGTGCACAATTTTCCCCACACTACACAGCACTACGGTATCGTGCCGATGCATTCTGTTCCGTTATCAGTAATCGGCATGCTTTTTTGGGCGTGATGATGATAAACATAAAAAACAAAGATGTTGTCGCTTTGCGCACTTTTTTTTTGACGGTTTATTACAACATTTATTCGCCATTCTCTTCGTTCCTTAAGTGTATAAAAAAGTGTTCGTTGACTACATTTCGACAAATTTATAAATATACAAGACGTGCTAGGAGTTTTTTTGTGTGACACCCGTGATGAACTGTGTTGCTGCGAACTGGCACTCGTCCTTGTCTTTTTTGGCACACGATAGAGGATCTCCGTTGGGGGGTGGTGTTGCTCGCACCTCAATCGCAACCCGGCGTTCGGCACGGCATTTGGTAACTTCTCTCTACTCTCTCTCCCCTCTCTCTACCCTAAATCGACATACGTATTCGGGTGGCGCGGTTTAAGTTTTCACGGCGTGACACCTGGCGACGAACTCGCCGCGGCAAAAATATCATCCTCGCGAACATCACAGATTGTAGCAAATGGCGAACAGAGGCTTCTGGCACGGCCACTACGAGAACCTAGCCACTCGGTCGCCGGCGTCGTCGTGGTGCCGTAGCCGCTTCATCTCGAAACCGTTCTCCAGCACGCGCAGATCGGCCGAGCCCGAGTTGCTCCAGCACTCACGGATGATGATCCACTTCTGGCTGCCGGCCACAAACACCACGCCAACGAAGAGACCCTGCACCACGATGCTATAGACGGCGGCGATCCGCGGGAAGTCGGTCATGTTGCTGGCCAGCATCAGCACCGCGAAAGCGACCCAGCACACGACCGAGAAGCCGGCCTCCATGCGACACAATCGGGTCCTGTACGGCGGGACGGTGTATGAGTAATGATTTGACGCTCCCTACTCTCGGTGGCCTCGGTGGCCACTAGGTGTCAACTTACTGTTTGCTTATGTCATTCAATCGCGCGTGATTAATTTTCGTTTGACCGCTGACCGCGGTATCGTTGATATGCAGATAGATGCCCGAGGTCAGACGTCTCGTGTAGTAGGTCGAAAGGGCGTGCGTTAGGGCGATCCCAGCATAGTAGATGAATACGATCGATATGAGTCCACCTGATGAAGGAGCAAAACGAGGAAGGTAAATTAAAAGCGTGACCGTGATCGACAACCAATCATCTCATCTCACCTTTTGGCAGCAGCACCAACGGTATTAGACTGATCAAGTAGAGCACTCCGATGAATACGTAAACGTCTCGCTTGTTCTGGCCATCGTACTCAAGCCCATTCGGGATGTAGTATGCAACGTAGGCGGTATTGAGAACGTTCATCAGGAAGAACATAAACACCGAGGTACCGAGGAACGCATTGGCAAACAGTTCCACGACGACGGCTAGAAGAACCAGCGCACCGCATGTTTCAATTAGCACCTCGAGGAGCGTGATTACATCTGCAATCAAAACCGCGCATTCTGCCGCTCTTACCGTTGGTTCCTTCGCCGACACATTGGTCACCGCACCGAGCTAGGCCGAGAAATATCGTTCCGATGGCGAAGGTACTGGCGTGGCCCGCGATAAGGTACCCGAACGTGTCATTCAGCTTTGGCACGAACGTGTAGCTGAGCGCGGTAATGGCCAGCACCAGGCTCGCTACCGTGACGCCAATCGCGATGATCACACCTAGGAAAGCGATCTGGGGCTCGTGCACCTCCTCGCACACCTTCGCCAGCAGCCGGGCATCGTTGGTCATCTCCACGCAGTAACTGTCGAAGATGGACACCAGCGAACCGTACTCCAGCACCAGCAGGGACCCGTTCTGCATCACAAACAGCTCGTCGCCCTGGTCCGCGCTGTACATTAGTGCTTGCGGTGCGTCGTGGCATAGGTCCTGTGACACCACGGGAAGCGTCACCGGCTCGTCGCCCACCTCGATGCACTCGTTGTTGCCGTAGAAGTGCGCTTCGATCGTTTCGATCTTCAGCTCGCGGTTCCCCGGCACGCACTCGTACCGAAAGTTGCTGAGCGGCTGTATCATCTGGCCTGGCGGGCAACACTTCTGGATGCGCGCCCTCTCATGGTAGACGAGCTGAATCGGAGATGCCTACGGAAAAAATGGGGGAGGACACCACACCATTCATCAGTAGAGCGCGATTGACTCCCAGATTACCCCACGCGGTGCTGGATCTATTCATTCCGGCTGCTGCCGGCGTCTGGCAGTATGTTCTAATAATGGCCAGCGGGGTTTATGCATATTCATAGTTGAATACTATTAATAAGGCAACAAACCGAAGCTGTTTGAAATAACTTATCTAGCTAACCTAATTAGACGAAACATGGGTTTTCATGGTCGCCAAGCTTGATGTAGCAATCTAACGTAACGGAGCCTAATTTTATGTTTTCTGCCACACGCAAACGGAGTATAGAACAAGACCCGATTCAATGCGTGACTGCCCGGGCAAACCACAGCATGCTTCACGGTATGCAAATATCTAATCATTACACTTTGGCTCTGCCCCATTTCTAATCACAATGTCAACGATGACGCCAGACTGGCGACGGCGGCGACGACAACAATGCCGATCCCCGGCCATCGTCGAGTCTAACGGCCCAACGGGCACGACACATCGTTAAACAGCAATTAGGGACGGATCGCAAAACATTGCTCCGTGACCGTGATTGGTCGAACCGGGAATCGCGTTCCCGCTTCTGAGAATGTCTCTTCACGAGGGCGTCGAACGTCGGGCGCCGTGCGCATAAAATCTTTATCATCTTTCTTATCACTGCCCGTGGCCGCGATGACGTCGCACATGCGGTCTCATCGCGTAGGAATGCGAGAGCATAATGTAAGCCCTGGAACCTTGGAACGGTACCTACGTTGAATTCCGAGCAATTGGAGGGAAAATCTTGCACCTGCAGATGAGTTTCTTGTTCGACGGTTCCACCGGGTACGGGGTTTTCTGTGGCAGGACGCAGGCTGGTTGCTGAGGACGACCCAGCCTCGGTGGTCTCGGGCGCAACGGTCGACGTCGATGTTGCAATCGATAACGAAGTTGGCGTGGTCGTTGTGGTGGTGCTGGTAATCGTTGTCGTTGCACTACCTTCGCCGCTCACCGTTGGCCGGCCGCTTGATTGATCAATTTCGTTCGCGATTGAAGGTTGTGCCGCAGCCGGTGTCGATGGCGGCGGGACGCTGGAGTCTTGCGGTACCGGTGCCAGAGAGTTCTCTCGCACGACTCCGGTGCTGGCGCTGGCGATCGTGGCACGGCTACCGTCAAATATCGGCACCAGGAGCGACAGCGACAGTAAAACCAGTGACAGCGAACGGGATGGGCCCGCGGGTGGCGTGGCGCAATGCATGGCGTTTGTTGCTCGGTTCGAACTGCAGAACTCGGATTCACCGCCGGCCTGGCCACACCTCGCGATCGGTCGGCTGGGGTACGGTCAGCGGAGCGTGTTATTAAATCACCACCACAAGCAGCACTGACGACGGTCGCCGGTTCACGGGTTCTGTACCTCTTCACGGCACGCAACAACTTCGGGAGGGTTACGAGAGAGAGCGAGCGAGAACGTCGTTGAGTCATGTCACGTCCACATCGGCCACCGTCAGCGGTTTCCGTTGTTGCAGCAAATCCGGTAGCTTGCTACCTCACAGAACTTCACGTCTTCGTGGCCACCACCGCGCCCTGGAACCGGCCGGCCGGTCGCCCGGCGCGTTAACAGGTAGTCAACGGGGCGGCTCACAGAAATCGTGACCCACCTAATTACGGGCCCTGATACGCAATCCACCGTCACAGGCGACACATGTGACGCCTCCGGAAGGCCATACGGCGGCGGCCAGCCGCGCGCTCAAAGCTTTCGTGCGGTCCGGGGACGTATTCGGGGTTGTTTGTTTACTTTTTCTTTTTCCAACCGGAGCACCATTTACGTAACACTCACGCACACACACACCACCCTGGGGTGGTTTCTTGATCGTTTCAGATCCTCGACCGCGGCACCGGCTTAAGATTTCGACGGGATGCCGTCGGGACGCATCTCGAACTTCGACCCGCCGGTTCCAGGATTCGTCCAGCACTCACCACCACTAGCAGGACCCCAAACGGACGACGCGAACTTTGCGCCGATCACTTAACTACTAAGCCCCCAAGGGGTTGAAGCGCGCGCGCGCCAATACGCGCCAGGTATGTCGTCCGAATCTCTGGCCGCGCGAGTTCGCTCGCGGATTCTCGCGGGGCCGCGAGTTGCGTCGAAGCTTTACTCCCTAAAAGCGCCTCGCTCTCGCTCTCTTTGTTTCTTTGTAGTCTGCCTGTGTTCGTGTGTGTGCAGAGGGCGGAATTCGATAGTCTTCGGAATTAATTCACGGTTGGATGCCGGATCGTCACCCGGAATGGGAGGAGGGAATTATATTCCGAACCGGTCTCCGCGGCGCACCACTGTACTACTGCCGATTGCCTAGCGGTCTGTCTCACGCGGCTTGTGACACGACCACCATCACCTGAACCGCACGCTGCTGAGCAAACACTGCACGCTGGTGCGAATCTGGAGCTCCGTCGGGATTGATAAGGTTTATCATATCTCGAACCACGCGCGCCCGCCACTAGGCGGATCTACTGCGTAACAGGTTGTGTTGCGGGGCCTGCCGAACCATGCTACCTCACCACTACTACTAGTGGTCCAATTTGCCCATAACGCCCATATTTGCAGCCGGTTCGCTATTTGATGCTATTTTTCCGTTTGTCGTTACGCTCGCGCTCGGCCTCGGTCGGGGGACCAGAGAGTGCGTGGATCGCAATATCCGGCCCGCCCGCTGGCTAGTCGTCAACGCATGCTTCCGGTGTTTTATTGTCCGGGATTATTGCCTTCTTATGCTGCTGGGCGGCGTATTCGCATCGGCACGGCACTTGGGAGCGAGTAGAGTCACGCATAACCAAGCAGGGTTCTAACTCGCTACATTGGGTGTTTAGTTTCGATTGTTTCGTCTTTTTATTCTCAGAGTCACATTTATGCGGCATGCGACTCGTCCGTAGATCATCCGTCGACGCTGACAGTGAGTGGAGTACAAAACTTTAATTTGCTGCTTATACCAATCTACTCGTTCCAACTTTTAAACGGGAATAAGAATCATCATATTTATGGCAAAAATCGGCGAGTTTTCTCATAAATGACAAATCGAATGCAGTTTGTAAGTTACCGCCCCGATGAATCATCGCCCGGTGAATTCCCGGTTGATCGCGGTGAACGATCTTTCTTTAGAGGACAGCAACTAGCGGCTGGCCGTTAATTGTCTTCATTCCATGGGAAAGCCATCTAGACAATCACAGCGCTGCAATCCCCAAGACGACGATGGGGTTTTCCGTGGTTCAGGTGATTTTTTATGCCACAAAGTCTATGGCCAGTCTGGGCTCTTAAGTTGCAACCTGATGGCATTTAATCGAAATGTATATGGCCTCAGCGTCCATAAAAAGAGAACCACACGATGCTCTCATTCTCTCACGGCACAACAACAGAGAGTACGAACTCTTCAGAATGTAGATTTTTATACTTTTATTGCTTGCATTGATTGTGCAGTGGGCCTTTTCCATCCAACTTCTTCCATCATAGAAACAAACAAAAAGTCATCGAGGTAATAGCAACCCCAAGCGAGAGAGAGAGCGCAGAGTCGCTAATCACAGTAATCCTCGACTAACGTTATGGAAATTCCTGTTAAAATGGTTCAGCAAACCTGAACCGGCACAGATGAAAACCGGACTTTGGGTCTTACGGCAAAAGTTACTTTTTCCCTCTCATTTTTGAGGTTTTTAAACAAAAAACAAACTTTCTCACAGCACCCAGCCGGCCAGCGCAACCTCGAAACGTCTTCAAGGTCACGAGGCTGTCGGGTCTTGGTTCGGGACTGCCACCGCCGGGACCGTAAGTCGGTTTCCCCTACGACATTCGCTAAAACCGGTTCTGAGCGGCCCGCTTTCGGAGACAGTGGCCACCCAATGTAGCAAGATGATCAATTGTAAGGCGTGTGTTGATTTTGGGTTTTATTTATCGTTCTCCGTGGCCGCGCTTATAGGAGGCGCTTTAACAACTAAGGTTCGTGTTTGAGTTTTACGTAATAAAATACACTAGGAATTGCGCT
The DNA here is from genome assembly GCF_943734635.1 of Anopheles cruzii. Lineage (NCBI taxonomy): Eukaryota > Metazoa > Arthropoda > Insecta > Diptera > Culicidae > Anopheles > Anopheles cruzii. The sequence goes on along the minus strand of NC_069144.1, from coordinate 15,742,527 downwards.
ACCGAAAGCGGAATCGTTGCCTCTATCCGGACCGGATGGCGAAGACAGGGCGTACGTAAGAGGTAACAGACCACAAGTGAAGAAGCTAGGAGGAGCATAGGGTGCGGCAGCTCGAGGTGTCCGAAGCCTTACACCACACGCAGTTCGTTTTCGCCATCAGCGTACGGTGTTGTCGTCCCGTCTTCTTCCGGGAATTGGGAGATCACCGTCTGAGTGTCGCGCGGAACGACCTGCTCCGCGTAGGGATTTCCGTTGGCGGGACCGGATCGCTGGTGCTTCAGCCGCTTGCCCACGTTGCAGAGCCCGATCGAACGGCGTCTCAGGCCCACAAAGACGACGCACACGATAATCGCGTTCCAGGCGAGCACCGAGAGCAGCGAGTACTTGTCCATCGAGTACGGTATCCAGACGATGATCTGAGTGGCACAGGCGAACGTTGACACGATCGTTCTGGAAGCAGAGAAACGGAACCAAAATCTTAGTACAGTTCCCTCTAGGGGCTCGACACCCTACTCGGCTACTTACAGCTCCCTTCGCTGACCGATTCTCTTGGCGGTACTCCCTTCGTTGATCATTTCGAACGGATTCTCGTTGCTGTTGAACCCGAGATGGTTGCGCCCGAAGGACGAGTAAACGTTCGCCCCGCTGACAATCAGGGCCACCGACAGGCTGGCGAGCACGGCGATAAACAGGACACTTTCGAAATAGAGCGTCAAGGCCATGGCAACGAGCGAACAGGAGGAGATGAAGAACACCGCCACCAGCAGGAGCCGATAGTTGATGCTGGTGGTCCCGGTGGCCGACGAGAAGAACAGTATCAAGCAAAACAGCACGAAAATGGCGTACGACATTTCAATCAGCACCTCCACGATTGGCCGATATTCACCTGCAAAGCGGATCAAACGGGGGAATCATTACATTCTACACATACGCCCGAGATCCTGGTGATCCTACCTTGCTCAAGTGCGACTAGAAACAATTCCGCCAGGATGGCGGCGGCCAGCAGTCCGGCGTGACTCCCGATCAGTGGTCCGTACCGATGAGGAAGCGTACGGTCGAACAGGTACGCCAGCACGGTGACGGCCGAAGCGATCAACGCCAGCGCGATCATCGCCGTGCCCAGCCAGCCGGAGAAGAGATCGGGTTCAGATTCCGGTTCGCAGATGTGTGCCGCCAGCACCATATTGCCCGACTCTTCCACGCAGAAATCGTCGTAGAACTCGATACGGTCGCCGCGCGTGACGACCAGCGAACCGTTCTGGATCAGCAACATCTGCGTGCCCCGATCGTTGAAGATCAACCTGCAATGTATAAGTCACCGTATTAGTTCAATAACTTAAAAAAAAGCAAGCTGCAACCCTACCGTTGACCGACGCATTTCTTGTCGATCGTGATGTTGTAACGCAGGTACTTCCCGTATTCATGGCAACCCGGGCCGTAGTAGTCCAGCTGGCGGGCCAGTAACGAAAAGTGAGTCCCCTGTGTGCCGAAAGGATCCATCGGATGGCAGGTGGTGATACTCAGCCGGTGAAACGATTGGCCCTTCGGGCAACACTTGCGTACCAGCAGCTTGCTCGCGCGCTGGACGTCCATCGGCTGGCGAACAGAAAGATCAAAACGAACATCGAATCATTAATCTAGGGATTTGGGATTTTTTTGTTAACCTTGATCAGGCATTTTTGTCTGGAATTGAAAGTATTGTAATATTATCTTCAAACATGCGGCCTTTGCGTCGTCGTAATTTTTGCGGCTTATCATAATTTTTTTTTGTCTAAAAAAATATTTCTTACATTATCACCGTCTTCAAACTGTAACTCTGCAAAAAGAATAACGTTTTTCGGCTCCCGAACAACCGCCACACTATCGCGAAGATCAGCATAAATTATGCAAATTCTAGTCACATGGCATAACTGTACTGTGTCCCATTTCAGAGTCTCGAATATGTAGCCGGCCGTTCTATGCACTATTAAATTGCTTCTATCCCGAAATCGTCAGAATCAGACGTTTGATATCGTGGTGCGTGTTAGCTTTTATAAAACTGCGAGTTTTGGCATAGTGTATCAATCGCAACGCGATATCCGGTTCCCCAGGAGCTGTTTAGCGTGCTCTTTTACCCTTTGGTTCGGGCGTTTGAATTTGAAACTCAATCCCGAAAACCGGTACCCAGGGAGAGGATCATTCGTCCGAAAAGACGAAGCAGATGCGCCCAACCATCCTACGCCCAGCTGCTCCGTACCGGACGCCGCAGCCGCCGCTGCCATGATTTCGTGTTATACGTATGTTACCGACACGATAAACTACATTAGACAGACGGCCGTTGCAACCGTTGCAAATGCAACGGACATAAACACGGACTGCACCACGGCGCACTCGGCGCCTTCGCGCTCAAGAACAAACATCAAAATTAACAAGCCGAACCAAGCGAAATAGTTTACGTGATTTCGTGAACGATGACCGCCGAAGGCCAACTCGATTGGGCTGGAAAGCAAGGACCTTCGGAAGTGGAGTGTTGAGAAATTCTGTTTCGGCCGGCTTTGCAACTGCACCTGCCACGTCAGTTTCAGTGTCCGTGTCCGTGAGTGTGGCGTTGGTGCATTTCATTCCATGGCGCTAAATTCGTCAGTCACCTGCCAACTTGCCATAAACTATTCAATTAGCCTATAGCTTTCCGAATGCCCAAAAATGACACAAAAATCCAGCAACCAGTTAGAATGTCCCGGAATTAAGAAGGAAAAAAGTTTGGGGTAGGCGTTTCGAATCGATATGAATAATTCATGGCAGTTGAAAGGCTGAAGTCGCCGCTGCCCTACCACAGATGCAGTGGCCGCCGGCTGTTAAACCTCTTTGTGCAGAAATCCAGAAAGTTTTATGGCGCAGCAGAACAGAACCTGCGCTCCGTATCCTCACATCCTTGAACCCCCTGGTTTGCTGCATTTTTGCATGCAAAAGTGATTGTAAAATGGAGAATGTTTATGACTTGCGATAGCGCAGCACAAAGACACCATAACCACCCGCCATAAGTGCGCTGCTAGCGCCGGTTTCCATCGTAAACATCAACTTCACATTTGTTTCCATTTCCGGCCTGGACGGGCAAGCGAATTGGACCGATCTGTTCTAGAAACACGTTAGGAGCACGTTATTAAAACAATTATACAACTCCAGCAGTCTCGATCGCCTACGGTGGCGGAGTGGCAACAATAATTTCACTGCCAACCTAGGTGAAGGCGAAGAAAAGTCGTCACCCGGCCAGGCAGGACAGCAAACCGGTCAAGGCAATTAACAGTCCCCATCGGTGGCTTGATGCATGCTAAATGAATCACGCCTGACGTGTGCGCGTGGACACAGTGCAATGAAGCGTTTGGCGATGTGATTTGATGCGCCCGAATCAAGGTGTGCAAGGCGTGATGCCATACCGCAAAGGTGAACCACTTTATGGGCCGCAAAAGTGACTCAATTCGCCCTCCCTCGAAGAATTTGCTCTCAATTTGCTATCGCTTACCGCGCCCGGTGGATGTTGATGCGTGCGGTAAACAACAACAACAACAACAACAACAGGCCCGTCTCCGATTGCCAATGTGCAGCCAGATGCGAGCCTCAGTTCGCTTCGCAAGGCCGGTAACGGAGCTGGTTTTTGCTGGCTGGCTGGTGGTGCCATTGCCAACAAATCCACACACCACCGGCACGTCATTAACGCGAGCCGCGGCTAGACTGCGTGCGGTTCAAGGTCAACCTTGATGTTCCTTCTCTTCACAAAAGCGCGCGCTCGTTTTTTGGGCCGGCCTCCAATTTGTCCAGTTCGTTCGTCGATTACAATCTTGCCTCCCCAACAGGCACAGCTGAGAGGCCCCGGTTTGGCCACCTTTGGGAGCCATCTGCTCCGGGGTTTTTCTTACCTTGCGGCTGCCTATGCAAGCTATGCTCTGCTCGGCCGAACTTGCCACCATCGGGGCCGCGGGTCCCAAGGACCGGCCCGACGCACTGTTGGCGCCACTGGGCTGCGTTGGATCCGTTTGGTTGAGCGCCTTCGAAATCAACCGATCGAGGGCCTCGTTGTAGTCCTCCAGGCGCTCCTTCTTCGGCCGGTGCTGCTCATCGATCACGTAGTCGTCGGGCAGATTCTCCCCGGAATCGTCGACGTACGTAATGAAGTTACCGCGTGCTCGATCGATCCCGGCGAATAACAGTGCGCACCAGGCGGCCACCAGCCAGAGTGTCCTTTGTGAACTCATACTATTGGCCTGGCGTGTGTGTGTGTGTGTTGGTGTTGCTAACTTCCCTACACAAAAGTGTCACTTCACTTCACGTGCGAACTATCACAGGCCGACGATCATTCTTGTTCACGATCTGATCACAATCACTCCACCCGCGTGTGGTCGAACTGAACCGAACTTTCGAAAAATTTGGGAATCCTTTTTCTACCTCTCGCACTACGCACACGCGATCTCGGTCGGCTGTTTCCGTTGCTGACAGCTGTCTGTGAACGGACACTGTCCGGCTTGCTAGTGCGCCCTGCGCCGTGGCTGCGAAGCGTCTGAACCGTCTCGAGGTCCGAACGTCTCGCGATCACGGTGCTAAATGCAGATCACACTGGCGCTGCCATTTGCCCACAGTTCTCCATGCCGGTGTGCGTGGATTGCCGCCACCACCACCGCCGCCATCGACGCCTCGCCGAACTGGCCGTCAGGTGAAATCAGGTTTTCGGTTTTCGGATGAGTGGCTGCGACTGACGCAACACCGAAAAACCCATCCGCCCTTGCGGAAGTCGGGCGCGATCGGAAAAACAAGTTCTAACGATCGGCCGAATCGTGCCCCGGGTAGCCGAAGGCCAGCAACGGCGCGACCGATAGCTAGCTTCACGTTGCAGGGCGCTTGCAAACTGCACAACGACACGTGGAAATTATTTAGTTCACTTCATTTAGTGGAAAAAAGGCAGGGAACTTGAGAGGCCCATAATGGGAATCGGTCCAGGTGACAATGACTTGGAGAAACACAGGCCCCTTAATGATCGCGCGGGTAATCCCCGGTTCTCCGGTTTTGGTTAAAACCCGATTCTCGATCGTCTCGGTTTTTGAAATGACGAGTGCTTCAATTTGCATACTTTTAGGCGCACACATTTTGAATCGCCCCGCGCACGTGACGCGTTTCCATTTTCAAACGAAACGTGAACAACACGCCGATGCGAGAGTGTAGCTACTAAATTATACAACACAACTATTGTATTATGGAACTATGAACATTCCAATGCTCGCTCCCATTGCCCACAGACTGCATTTGCTTGCTACACCCTTAAAGCTTATCCAAGGTGGTAGACGGAACGGAACGGTGCGGTGTGGTGCGGAAGAGATGATGTACAACTTAAACCCACATTTGGTTTATGTTAAACATTGGTTCTACATACGTGCAAAACACGGTGTCGTGAAAGCTTTTCTCTCGACCCGCCTACATCTGTTTCTGTTTGCTGCTTCAGCCTACGCTTACGGCACCACTTACCCCACTTGCCATACCTATCGTACGTTGGCCGGTACACACATACACTCGCACACAAACGAGTGTCCTTTCACACACACACACACACACACACACGCTGATATCGTTTTAATGAGAGTCTTCAGCTTCGGGTTCGTGCCAGGGAATGGTTTTCCTTTGGGACGGTCGGTCGGTTGGTCTCTCGTTTATTTTTATTCCGGGCCCCACCCGACCACCCGCCCACTCACCGAGAAGCGGGATGCTACCAGAGGAAACAAGGACGACAGTGAGTGAGTGGTGCTGGCAGGAAGCACGAAACACACGCTAACGAACGAACATTCATTTCGTGCGAACGCTTTCCTAATGCCGTAATGCCCGGGGATTAGGGCTTTTAGTGAACGATGATTGCGATCAGTGCGTCCGCCGCCGCTCGCCCCGCGCTGCGTTTGCCGTGAAGTCCGTGCCAAATTTCGAGCTCGAGTCCATTCGTACAATAATGGTGCGAGGCTTCTTGTTTTTGACATTCAATCATTGCTCTGCTGCACCGCACACGATGTGAGGATAGTCGCAAATCTAGCAGACGGCGAACGACCACCTTGCTGGAAATGTCAATCAAATGACCCACGAAATGCGGGCTTCCGTGTGCAGTTCAGTAGCATACGTTTGATCGCTAGTGTCTGTGGTGCGCTTGGTTGCCAAAAACCGATCAATAAAATGGCCCCGCCAAGCAAAAACTGTGTGATAACGCTGTGGGCTTTCCCCATTCCACTAATTTTTGCTTCACGAGCCACTTCGAAAGTCTCCCGGCGCAGCGCTGTGCTTACGCCGAAAGCTGCCGAAAGCTCACGGAGCTTTTTCTCGATGTTATGCTGAGGGGGGTTTCGCACTCCACGGACCCCAATAAAAGGACTCGGTGCTACAGAAATGAATCGTGAGCCCAAAAAATCACGTTTCTCGGGAAGCCACAAGACGGAAGTGTTTCTTCGTCGCTTCAATTCGAAGAATTAATCACAGCAGGCCCACGGTTGTGGCCGTGCTTGGGACGGCTTTTTCCGGGAAGGAGTCATTACGTTTTGTTCGCCCATTTTCCTAGCGGCCGGCCAGCATTTCCACGATTTCGTCCAATTACCTTTCGGCGCTCGGGTTGATTGCATTTCCCTTTATTTTCACCCTTTTGTGTGTACGGTCCTTCCAACGTCCCAAGGAGCCGCACTTGAAACAGATAAAGGAAGACTACTCGAGCCCTATGATTTCGTTTTGGCCACAAGTTTAGATTCATGGGAAAGAGAGTGAAAGAATGCGTGCATGTGTGTGTGTGTATGTGTCCATAAAGAACCAAGAACCAGACGGAGAAGCACCCTATCGATCATTGTGAGGCACCTCAATTTTTTTTGCTCTCGAAGGTGGAAGAAAAGAAACTTCTCCACTAAAACACTACCACCCGACGGGAGGGAGCCTGACTAGTCTTATAAAAAAGTCCGGCCGGCACGGAAGGTACGCACCGGCCCATCGGTTTCTTCTCGAGCCTTCTTGAGTTTCTTTTCCGAGAGAGGGATGAAAAATGTACGCGGAAAACTTTTCTCCATCTCCGGTGTGGCCCTCAGCAAAATAGCCCTCCGGTCGTAAAAAAAAATACGCCAAAGGAGAACTTCGTATCGCCAGTTATTATTAACGACTACGCGGGAGCAGTGGAGAAAGAATAGACCCACTGCCGTCACTGCGGACACCTTACGGCGCTGGCCAGTGCAGGAAGACCCTCACCGCATGCTCACACACACACATCCGGCCACATCCACACACCTCTTGGGGTGGTAAAAAGTTAAAATTAATTACATTTCACTTGGCACGCCGGGCGGCCCCACCGAAAGGCGCGTCCGCCACATGCGGAGTGCGTGTGTGTGCGCGCAGGCGCGTCCACTTCCGTTCGCTTAACGCGCTGCCGCCCAGCCGCGACGGTGATGGGTTGGGTGAAGATCGATTTCCGATGACCCCGCACACACGGACCACCCACCCACTGGGGGCGGCGAAAAATTAAATATTTGATTCTCGGTACAATCCGCTCGATTCGGATCCTAAATCCGAATCCACTGATTTAGGGGTTGGCAACACGTCTGTGTGTGTGTGATTTTTCACTGCTGGAGAATGCTTTCACCGGAAAAACGGTCTCACAAACATTGGATCCCCAGTCGCCACATAGCGTGACGCTAATGAGACTCATTAATTCAATATAATTTCCGCACGGTACATCCGCTGCCACACTCTCCGGATTCCGGCGCTCCTTTTTTTTTGGTTTCGAAATGTCCTTATTGTTGTCCTCTGGATTGGATGCTCGATTTGCTTCTCCGCCTTCGGTGTTTCCCACGCAGAGTTTTCATGTTTTCGGAGAGTTTTGCGATAAATCACCCAACGCCCAACATCCTGCTGCAGTTGTCCGTGTTGTGCGTCACGGGTTTGTACCATCGTTCGAGTGTTTATTTTCCAGTTCGTACAGAGATTTCGATTTCGTTTTACGCCCTACCGACACCACGACCTTCCAAAAGGGGCCGAAGTAAATTAGCATTAGATTGCGCAAATTCAGTTCGTGATATTGGGTTTTTCTTTTCAAGGTTTCTCCGCCTGGAAGGTGCATTTTTGATTACGTTTCATGCTAAACATGACTAGTACTCATACGCTACTCGTCAAGCGTGAGGGACATGATTCTGGTGGAGAGCAGACCCATCAGATCTCCTGAGACTGTACAAGACAACGATCAGGTCCGTCTTGGAGTAGGGTAGCTACTGCTTCCACTGGCCGGGCAAGGCAGCCTACTACAATTTTGGATACATTTAACCCTCCGTAGGATTAGGATGCACAGATACTTCCTTGCGAGAGGAAAGCAACACTATTTCTGAAAGTCTTCGCGAGAGGGCAATTCCTGGCCTGTTTATGAAAAAAGTTTACAGAGTGCTCCCTACAAGAAAACGGAGCAGGTTTCGGAGTCTTCAACTCAACAATTGAAGCCTGTCTCAAACCGGAGCATTCTCCATCGCAGAGTTGGCTGCTATTTTGTACGCGCTAGTGTTAATCAGCCCCAGACCCTGCGGACATTTTTATATTTCCACGGACTACAGCGAATCCGAAGCCCTGCTTGAAGGCACTACGGATACCCCGGACTACATTCCAGGGATTCTAGAGCTCCTAGCCACTATGTTAGAAAAGCACTTCCGTATATCGCTAGTGTCAATCCCAACCCACTGGATGCCACAATTTGAACCACCTTCTCTGGCCCAGCATGGAGTTCAATGTGACGCGGCCGGAGTTGTCGATAATGTCGAGTTGTGATGTTATGTCGATAGAATTAAAAAAAGGTATTAATAAATCCGTTCCCAGTCCGTTCTTGAAGAATAAAAAGAAAACATGAATCTCCGGGTCGGGCCGATAAAGTGCTACGCCACCGCCCGCCCCCGTTGGGGTGCGTAAGAGCAGCATCCGCGTGGCACAGGAGAAGGGGTTCCGCGTGGGCGCCGCGTGGTTTAACATTTGGGCGAACATCTTCAAGATGTCCAAACCAGATGCGATTGCATTGCGTTTGTGCTGGGTGAGTCGCTCGCGTCCGGAAATCACCAACACACACACACACGCACACAAGCGGACCGGCCATCGATTCGTCGAGCCAATCTCTTCGGATGTTCCCGATGTCCCGGGCTCCGTCTCCGTCGCTGGCTGCAAATTTAATTAAGCGACCCCCCCGATTCGGAAGGGATGGTGGTGCGTTAGAGTCGGGCGAAGATGTGGAGAAGATTAGTTTCGCGCTGCTTCCAGCGGCCACCCTCCCAAGCGGCTCGTGACCTATGGCAAACTGCTTGCCATGACTGTCGATGGCTGGAAAGACAAATGACTAACATCGCGACCAGAAACTGCAAGAAACAGCACACACACACACGTACACCGACAGGGGCAGAGTGCCTGTGTCGAATCAACCGGCACGCTAACAGGAAGCAACTTAGCGCTTGGTTAGTGCCGTCGTCGTCGGAGTTTCAATCACGGAGATCTCCACTCGACGCCGCCATGATGGATGGCCGGGCACCGCGGGGCGCGGAGGTCGCGTGCTGCGCACAGTCCTGAGCAGTGCACACGGTTGCAGCTGCACCTTCCCGCGAGAAGCTGCACCTTCCGTTTGCCGCGCACCTTCGGCTGTGGTTTTAGTGCAATGTGGATCAATGCCAAGTAGCGCATACGTAAACAGCCTTCACACTCGGCCCGAGTCTGAGCCTTCGCTCTGCTCTCCTCTCGTCGCCGGCAGGAATCGGTCGGCTACGAAAGGTCGACAATCCGGTGCACGACGGCGACGGCGTGCCATATGCTTGGTCGTCAAATTTTATGCGCTTTAAACGCACGACGTCGCGACGGCCGTGGATCACACTATAGTTTGTTGCGCGAACTGGCGCGGCCTTCAAATTGGCGCGATCGACCAACGCCCCGGTTGCGGTTCGCTGTCGCTGCGGCGGCCGCAGGTTGTGTTGCCAGCAAACCATGCTTCCTGGTTTGTGGAAGAGTTTAGCAATAGCCAGGGATGCTTGCCAAAGAGAATCCTCTCGGTGGAATATCTGTTTTGAGCACCACAAAGATGAGATGAGAATCACATAATTGACACCAAAAGGACAGCTACTAGCGAGGTTGTTAAGCACGCTACTCCGATCCCTCAGTAACCTTTCCATCGCTCGAAGTTCGAAGAAACTCGAATCGCCAAGTAATACGTTCATCAAACTCCACCGAACGTAGTCTGCAATCGAAAGGACTTCAGCTTAGCGGCCGCCATATGGTTTCGCCCGAAACAAAATGGCCGTACACTTTTATGTTCTCGCTTTTCTGCGATGTCGATGTGAAACAGATTTATGGTCCGACATGTACGCTGTGCGCCCTCTTCGAGGGCCCCCCCCGAAAACATACCGTATAAGCGCTCGGTGTAATTACAACAACCGTGACATGGATCGCATGGCCCAAGTGTAGCCCTTGGCATGGTTTCTGCATTTTAGTCCGCTCGCTTGCCAACATACTCACCACTCAGTACTCCTCTCAGCCTGGTTGCAACATTTCCCTGGTTAGCGAGTTTTATCGTCAAAGGATGTCCCACTCTTTTTTTCGGTTTAATTGTCGGGTTAATCAATTATCCAACAAAATGGGGCGCCCCCGGGGGCGAGGGAGCAAGCCCACCGGGGGAACCTGGGGTGTGCGTTCGGGTGGGTGTTAATCCCTCAAGTAAAACCACCAACGCGGCGCGCGGGACGGCGACGGTGAATTGATAATTGCTCTAATTGGATATCGATTTTCAAGGATCGCGCCCATCGCGTCGGCCGCTGGTCGGCCACCGGGCGGCCGGATTCCGCGCATTCCGTCAATTGTTTCTGACGGAGTTTTCTGACCACCGCGCATAAGCAGAGCAGGAGCGGCCGGTCGTCTTCGAAACGACGCTTGATTACCACCAAAGGCTGTGTGTGTGTGTGGCGCGCGTTCATTTATTTTCGTTCGTCATTGTACTGACATTGGGCCCAACGCTACAACACAGGCCACAGAGGGGCGTTGTGTGTGCGCCCCACGGACGTGGTCGCGGTGGCCGCCGAGGTCGCACTGTATATGAGTTACAACCTTCCGCCGTTGAACCGTTTTCAAATGTCACTTAAGTTACCAAGCAAGGTGCCGGACCTGTTTCACGAAATGTGCGCCGCGGCCGTGCCAATAACCCGACGTTTGCCTCCACTTAGCTCCACGGGAAATCTAATTACTTTTTGAACTTCGACTCCTCGATTTATGCTAGGTGCTCGGTGCCTTATCGCTCTCGCGTATTACTTTACCATTACAGTTCGCCGTAGTGCCGCCAGTTTTCATCACAGCCCGAAGATGGCGAAGAACGATAAGAAGTACCCCGGTTGCCAGGTTACCACCTGAGGCACCTGTGGCCCACCGTTGGGACGCTTCTCAATCAGCCCAACCGGGGAGATGCGACACGTCGTGGTGTTCGTTCGGTTCGGCGGAACACGGTACGGAATATACATTTCGTTATCGTTATCATCTGCAAAGCTCCACTCCTGGGGGGATCGACTTTGTCGCCGCCGTTCCTGATGCCCAAGATGCTCGAGACGCCGTATCGATTTCGGCCGCCGAAGATAGGATGAGCCATCGCCTGGGTTGGTGGTGATTTTAATCCACATCGCCGAGAGGAACCCCCGCCAAAGAGCCGGGACTGGATTGCCGGATTGTAAAACAAAATGGCGAAGCAGAAGATTATCACCGAACGGTGGCAACAGGAGCCCGACACCGACAATCCTTCCGATTCATCGACCGATTCCGCAAACGATTCGCATCGGAAAACCCATTCGAATGGGGAAACCCAACACACAAAAGACCATTCGAGGGCGCGCGAAAGGATGGGCTGGGCAAAAGGACGAAAGCGACTCGTTAATGCCTTTTTCACTCGAATGATTAGATTACGTAATCACCAGGGATGGCCACTCCGTCACGGGGTTTAAGGAGAACCTCCGGCCAGCGAGACACAGAGAGAGGAAGAGAGAGATAGAGCGCGCTGGCGAGCGAGAGGGTTGAAAAGCTTTCCCCACCGCGAAACCCTGACAGCGTCTATCGGTCATCATTGAATAGACGTTTTGGGCCGCGTGTGGCCCAACCGAAAACTTAATCGATATCTGGGAATGCGGCCTACGCCGACTGGCTGGGCGCGTTCGTGCATTTTACGACATTTTGTTTTGTCCCCCGAAAATTATGATATAATCACCCACGGGAGGATGCCGCGGAGTCCTCCCGGGGGAACGTGTCGGTTCGTTCGTTCGGGGCGACCTGTTGAAAAAAGCTATCATTAGTGGGGAGGCTATTAACAACGGGATTAGGGAGGCGAAATGTAATTATGCTTGGACGAGTAATTGCGTCAAAGAATCAGCCGCGCGTGATTAAGCCCGGAGCGGCCTGAATATCGATTTGCTGCCTGGGTATGGCCCGCGAATGAAAAGCATCGATTCGTGCCACTGGCCGTCGGACGGAGAATGGAAAATGCATTTTTTAAACGACGGTTAACGACGCCAAGACTGCCGAGTGCAGCGCACACATCTGGTGCTCATTGAAAATTTCATGACACTTCCGCCAGTTCCGACGCACACCGGCACACCGGATTCCAAAGTCCACCCCACCCCCGAGTGAGTGAAGGCCCCGAACTGGGTCAGGGCTGTTTCGCTCGCTCTCCAGCCTAAGGCTGGTAGTTCGTGTATCAAACTACGGCGTATACCATAGTTTATGGATTCGTCGCTCCAAATATTCTCGCAATGACGGAATGATATCTTGGAATGTACTTTTCGTTTGGCCAGCGCAACTCGGAACGCATGTACGGTCCCGTAAAATAAACGCCAAACTCCCACTGGTGGTACTAAATTTTATTAATAATGCAGCGTACATGGGGACACCCTTCTGTCGGCCCCGACCGGCACCGTTATTTGACATTTGTTTGCTGAGCAAGGAGTGGCCACTAGCCGGCGCCCGGGCCCATGGTCCAGCGTGGGACATTAAAGTTCGAATGATAAATGGATGCCGTAAGAAGCGGGGGCCTCATGCTGCATCGCGGAAGCGGACCAACGATGTCGCAAGATGCTCGAAATATATAATTAAACAGTGCGCTATAAACAAAACGGTTGCGTCAGCGATCTCCGCCATCGGCACACATCGTAAACAAACGCTCATCGGGTCGTTATTAAGTTAGCCATTAAATCGCATAATTTTCTCAACTAAAATATCGCCGCACTGGATGGCCCAGCGAAGCAGCGAACTCGCGAATTTTGGTTTCAACTTTCAAGATTTAGAAACACCTCGAGAGGCGCCGAAAAGCGTCCGCGAAACGGTCAAACCAGGCAACCGGCTATCGATCGTGCGGAAAAGAATCGATTCAATTTTAGAATTGGCATTTACGAGTAAACAACGTGCCTGCCACGGCCATCATCATCACCAGAAGCGTCAGCAGCGACGGCGGCGGCAGCGGCAGTTAGAAAAGGCACAAAACGCACGCCAAAAACGAGTAACACAACTCCAATAAGCAATAGAGTAAACAAACGAGAGATACGAAACGGGGAAGCCAAGCGACCAAGCAGCACCGGCAGCAGCAGGGGCAAAAAATGTGTCGAGGACAACAACATTGAAGATGTTTTATGTCGTGCATTCCGTGCATACGGCTCGCAGCCCCCTTCTATCGCGCGCTTAATTTCATTTAAACTTCCATTTCACAACAGTCCGCCCCGGTTTTCGGTTTTCTTTTTTTCGGGAGCTTCTCTTTCCGTTTCTTAATTCTTTTTGAGCGTTTTTGAAGTACTCTGGCTTTGTTGGTTGGTGGAATCGGGGAAAAAATACGGTGCCCGACAGCATCGGGCCCGAATCCGGACGGCAGATGAAGTCATCGGGCACATTTAATTGGATTTATTGAAGGAGTTGTACAATTTTAGGGTAGTATTTGTTATGGCCGGTGGTTCATCTTCACTCAACGCCTCGTTCGCCAGGTTGCGTGGTGTTCGTAGTCGGAGTGTGCCGGAATATACCCGGCCGGCCGGCTGCCACCAATCGGCACCTAAATCCTAATGTTTGCACATCGAAAATCGATCGATGACGGGAAGGAAATATGTCCCGAGGAATAACCATCTTTCCCTCGGGACGGCGCTCGGTGGCGCTGTTAATGGTTGGCGAGGCCGTACTGTCCGCGCAATCGATTCCGACCGCTTTGAAGCCTCGCTGGCGTTGGGAAATCAAGAGCACATAAATAAGTTTGTTATTAAAAATTCCTATTAGTATTACTAGCAGTCATCAGCCTTTCTCGTTTTCGTCCCGGTCCGTATTCGGGAAGGCAATTGGAACCGAAAACTTCACAACGTGTCGGGTTGGACCACAAGGTTCGCTCGCTTCACCCGAAAACCGATTTCTCCAACATGGAGAGCGCGGCGTGTTGTGTCGTGTCGTAACATTTATCTGTATCTCTCCCGGTGCAATCTGCCGTCATCTGCCTCGCGATGGCCGTGTATCGATCGGTCCGCCGTTCAAATGTCTTAAGTTATGCACCACCTTCCCGGGCCGAGGGAGATTGAATCGAAATTTCGTTTCGTTAGCGCGCCGGGCACCAGGCATCTCAATCCCTCACGAGCAGCCTCCGGAAGCCTTGCGCGGGCGCGCGACGATAAATCTCCTTCGGCCGTCCGTTCTGTTCGGCGCTGTACGGTGCGCTTGCCGCTCAGGTCCTCATACACAGACACACACACACCGGGACGGGTTTGGGATTTGGTAGACGAAAGCGAAAACTTTGACCGGTAAGCCGGGCATCCGGAGCCGGCACGGTGAAACGCGGGGTACTCTGGGCACCCAAAGCCTGAGAAAATGCCGCGGTCCCGGAAATGGAAGCTCTGATTTGTTCTCCGTTTCCTCCGATTTATTTCAGATTTTCGATTCCGATTCAGGCCTTCAAGAGTTCTGGGTCCCGGGAGCCGCTGCCTCCGATAAGTGTTTCTGGAGGGCCACGACCAACGCGACCATGTGGCGTATACAGTTTCCCACGTGAACGGCGACGCAGTCGAGGTCTACGCGGGCTGCGATGATACGGGGGATGATTCGGATCGATCGGATCGGACAAGTTGACAGGTCCGGGCCACCGGGTGGGGCTGGCAGGTAGTAAACGTACGAGCCGGAAACCAGACACACATTAATGGATCTTCGTCCACGCTTTGCCGACACATCAAGGCCCATCCGGGTGCTGTCGGTAGTAGCGGTGCAAAAAAACACGTTCTCCACGCGAAACTTGACATACTCGACGTTCTGGAATTGCAAGGGCCAGTCCGCGCAGAGAGATGCACTCGATCTCGCAAACACGTGGCCACGGCGCATGACTAGGGACGCGCGCGTGGTGGTCAGTCGGTCGTTCGAACATGACGTTCGATTTTAATTTCTAATCCGCATTCAGCGGAACCCGTGCGTCGCCCGTTGGACAGCGGCCAACACGGTGGCGAACGGGTTTTCGGTGGACACGAAACACGTGTTCGTTGGGAAGCAAGGATTGCCAACTGCGCGCGGTTTCGCGTGCGTTGCTCGGCGAGACGGTGAATTTTGGCACTAGATAGTCGCAGTTTTTGGGCATTTTCAAAATAGCGCATGGACAAACGACCTCGAGGCACGGTGGTTTTCAAGTTTTGAAGTTTGAAGTTCTATTTTTATGACCACTGCGGAATTAAGAACTTGCGGGTCGAACGGTACCACCAGATTCCGATTCTTCTGCGCGGTTCTGTGGTTTACGATCTGAATACAACCTTCGGTGTAATTTATTCACCAACACCAGCAAAAACCGACTCAAAGTTGTATTTTTTTATGACGCTTATCGGATCCACGGATCCCATTGCGTATTCGGGCCCCGGTCACACAACCTGGCTCCACCACACACCACACTCGTAGTGATTTACGCAATATTAAAACCTGCTCACTTTGTGCTCTCTCTTGGTGCTTTAATCGTAAAATAATCGTAAACTTTAATCAAATTCGTACGCAACTCGACAAACAAAACTACGGCAAACATCACGCGGGCGACGTGGCTCAATCGTGCAAAAGTATTTTAATGGCGAACAATAATTCCATTCCGTAATTTTATTATTGTGCGCCACGGACAATTGTTGACGGTTACTGGCGGTGCATTTATCACTTTATTGCTCGCACGGGCAAAGGTTTTGAAATGCAGCGGCCCCCGGGGCACGAGCAATCCGTCTACGATTCGTCGGCGATACGCCGTTCTGGTGACGAGTGACGGAAAATTGACATTCATAATCGATGCGGTTTCATCTCAGCATACGGTACTAATTTTATTTATTCATCAACCTACACAGCAGCAACTGTGTAAACATTAATAAATTCGTGAGATATTTACCGAAAAAGGAAATGAAACTCCTTTTTATATGCCCATGCGCTCTCCACCATTCTAAGTAATTTGGCGCGCCTCGAAACGTGAGGCCACCGCAGAACCCTGAGCCCGAGCAACGATGTGGGGGCCACGAGTGAGAAGCATAAAACATAACTCGCACATAAAACAAGAAAAATGGAAACGCGAATCCCTGTGGCGACCCCAAACTGTCCACCGTGACGAAGGTAAATTCATAAAATTCGAACCATCGGGTTTCGGGAGGATTTTTATTCTTTTTAATCTTTGGCCCGAAGGTCTGAGGGCAAAATGTAACGGATTGTAATTGACATAAAGTGAACGAACGAACGAACGAACGAACGAAGGAAAAAAAACACGGTTCCCGGTTAACAACCACCACATCCTTTCTTGGCACGACCGCAAGAACCGTTTGGTATAAAAAAAGGCATGACACTGAAATGAGCTCCGTTGACTTTTCCAACTCTATCTCACACTCTCTCTGCCTCTCTCTCTCTAAAGCATGGGAGAAGAAAATCGCGAAGGTATGACGAAAAGACGGACACCGACCGATGACAGGTGAAAAATTCGATTTCAACAAAATCGCCCAACACATCACACGAACACCACCGTTGGGCGTTGGGTTGGGAAATCGAGCACTTCAACCACCACCGACACTCCTTTGCGACATCAATCAGAGTGCTGAAACGGCCCCAACAAAGTGTCGGCGACGGTGATGGCCTTTTTAGTCAACATTGCTAAACTTCTCGCCGTCGTCGTCGTCACCGTCCTCTGATAACCAACAACGAATGCTAAATCAATTGTTTTTATTTCTTTGCCACTTTTCTTGCAGCAGCCATCAGAAAGCTGAATTTTGAATTTCGCACCGTTATGCACAGAGTTCCGTTCCGTGCGGTGCCGCCAATTTCACGCCATCAAAGGAGCGCGCGCTAGCACTTCGTAATCTTTCCCCGATCGAATACTGTTCATTTATTCATCGCGGTAACTGTACCGTTGGCGCGAGTTGGCCGCGGGTCCGGATGAAGCCGGACCGGAGCGGCCGGAGGTGTGCCAAAGTGAACCTTTCTTCGGTATGCTTCACGTGCTGGCGGCATTCTCTCTATTTGCTTCAAATGTCGAGCATCAAACCGATTCGGGAATTATTTAA
This sequence comes from Anopheles cruzii, assembly GCF_943734635.1. Classification (NCBI taxonomy): domain Eukaryota; kingdom Metazoa; phylum Arthropoda; class Insecta; order Diptera; family Culicidae; genus Anopheles; species Anopheles cruzii. The sequence goes on along the minus strand of NC_069144.1, from coordinate 15,724,984 downwards.
AGTTCCAGGAAAATTGCGGTTGGGTTGAGACTATTTCATAGCCGTAAACACATGAAATGGCTGCTTGAATACGATCGGTGGCCATTAAATTGCGCACACTATCTATACAAATATTGTTTTTAAGCAAGCGCAAACGATAAACGCGTAAGTACGCTATCAGCCGCCCATAAGGCTGGTTGGCTGGCTCCATGCCCTGTGCATGCGTTTCGAGTGTTGTTCGGACAGAACCATCACCCCAAAACGGTGCCATAAACAAGACGCTTATCGCGCCCTGCCATCGCCTTCATTAAGCTCGAATTTCAAATAAACACACTGCCCGGCTGCCCGGCTGCTGCTGATTGCGGGCCATTGCGCGGTTATGTCGTGACGACAACGAGTGCGTGTGTGTGTGCTTTACTTGAACCATAACGACCGGACTGAAAACTAGTTACTCTGAAATAACTCTCCTAACACTCTTTATTCACACCCGAGCTCGAACCTGCCGATGGATGGGCGATTGAGGAGCAATAAATTGTTTTAGCAGCGCTCCTTAGACGCCAATAGTGCGAAGGAGTTGGGTTTCGCATCAATAAAATCAGCCATCAGCCAGCGTGTGTGTGCATCAACTGCTCTCCAGGCTGCGGCTCCGACCCGCCGATAAGTAAATAAATCCATTAGAATCCCAACCTAGAGTCGGAGCCGTTGTTGTGCATCTCATTACCGGGGCGCCAAGTTGCACTCCATTCTAGTCGGGGCCTATAGTCTGGACTTTGGCCAGTGTGGAGCAACTGCACCTAGTGGTGCGTTCGCGGGGCACCTAGCTTGAGCAGTAGAAAAAGCAACACAATTCTCAAGGCGCCATTCGGGCCACAGGTTCTGGACAAGGACGAGCCAGAAGGGCCACTTGGCAATTAACATCTAGCCAGCCATCGGGCGTAGTTGTTTCACGCTAATCTGCAAAACACCTTACAGATTCGCTGATGTATGGGCCGCTGGAGTGCCGATGCGGAAATCGTTGGAATTATTGCGAGTTTCGTTCCGCTAGCACCGAGATGGTCGCAGGAACTCCAGAGAATGCGCTGATATTCTTCACGGAAGGATTTAGTCGCCTGCCGTGACCCCGTAACAAAATAAAGCTCCAGATGGTGAAAGAAGGCTTGGTGGCCGGGCTCTCGAAAGTTGGGGCGGCCGGTCTCGGAAGACCGGCCCCCCCATGCTGCGGCCGATAAGCGTGACCTAGTTGAGAGCGCTACATTTTAATGCGCTTAAAATCGGGCCAATGACCGATTTCGGTGCCACTGCCGGTCATTGAACTTCGTGCCACCCCACCAGCCTGCCATGCCAGCCAGCCAGCCAGCTGTATACACTCGGCCAGGTCGGCCGTTTTTTTGTTGGGTACAACTGTTCAGGCGTAGGGTTACCACCGCCGTGAACCCTCCGTCGTCGTGGTGTGTTAATTAGCTGCTCGATGATGACATCAAACGGCCCCTAGTATTTTGAAATCCGTTCGGTGCCTTTTTCCCCCGGGCCGACGCGTGAGCTTCGGGGAAGGAACATTTTCTTGAAAATTACGAACATACCGCGCTTAAAGAAACCCTCTGCCCTCTGCCCGGGGTTGACATCAATCGATCGATTGACGGAAAGAGGTTACCAAACACGATGTGTGCGGTACGAAAAGTTCCATTACGAACCTTCAGGGACCGGTGTGTGTGTGTGTGGGGGCCAATTTGAAAAGAACAGTGCCTTTGGATGGGATTCATTAATTTTATAAGGCGCCAGTAAAAGTCAAATTGCTTTTTGCGCTCGTGGCTCTCAGGAGCGGACGAAATATGGCCGGGTGTGGTGCAGCTTCCAGCCCCGTTGCAACAACCGGCCATTAAACATTCTGTTTCAACGCGGTGGTGGCGGCGGCAACGACGATTGCTTGCAGCGTCAGAGTCTTTCTTCGTCTCAGGAAAAGTTTGGTCCAGTCTCTGGGGCTCGTCTGGCGCAACATCACTTTCGAGAGTGTCATAAAAGACACCAGACACACACACACAAACCGTGACTAAGGTTTCCCGGAAAGAAGCGAATGCAAACGAGAGCGCAATGCATCAATCAATCGATTCTTTGCAACCCGGGTTGCCCATGGGGACGAGTTTCGGGTTGCCAGCCAGCCGTGCGCCATCTTGCTTTTATGGTTACGGCCTTAAAGCCGCGGGGGCCGTCATGTTTCTTCAAAAATTCAATCTACCACATTGAAGCAGTTGCTGGTTTAGTGAACCATTTTGTATTGTCACTATTTGTCTGTCGAAAGTTTTGCACTCAAGTGATGACTCGATGCGACTTAAATGGATGATCTACGGACGAGCCACGCATCAGCTTTTATTATGCATATATAAAGTGATTTCGAGCGATAAATGAGCATTGGAGGATTGGCTGACCTTTGCGTTGACGTAAACAGAAAGCCCAATCGATGCCCAGGTCTTACTTAAAACAATAAATCTTTGCACAGCTTACTGCGCAGCGCGAGGAGTAGTAATAAAAGGATGTTACGAAAATGCGACCCACAACAATCACCGAGCCGTTCCGATCTTGAAGTGCCGTGATGCAACTGCGGTGCCGCGATCTTGCAACAGCCAGCGATTCAAGTGGCGCGTCTCCGTGGCCGTCTTCCGTGCCGTATCATGTGCATTCCATCGAGAACCCCTTCTCGGAGCGTCAGAGTCCACGCGAATCGACACAATACCCAATCACTATCGATCACCTCCGTGGGACTAGCGCGTTTCAGCCACTTCGACACTCCGATCGCCGGCGTGCAAGGTTGTGCAATTATCACCTGAAATGACGGGCCCCGGGAACGTCGTGTCGTGATCTGAATTCGGAAATTGAAGCATGGCGCGGTGCGCGTGGTGCATTCCGCCAGGAGATTTCTGCAGCGATTTCGCAGCTCTTTAGGCAAACAAAGCGCGCGTTGCTCTGTTGCAAGGGCTGCGGTGCCTGGTCATAAATTATTATTAAAATAAAAGTAAATATTTGAAATTACACTCCACAAAGCTTTGGGACTCGTCGTTTGCGACTGCGATTCCAACAGCGCGCAATCCTTTCGGGCGGCCATTGCACTCCGCAGATGAGAGTGCTCATTTGGCGCCGCGTTTTGGAGGTTTTATGTTTTTTTGGGCGCTGCCGGCACACTCGAAACCGCCCCGCAGACACAGTGTGTCTCGTATGGGATCTTTTGTTATTTTGTTCTTGAAAGAAACGTTTCTTTCATCTTTCCACACAAAAAAACGCTATTCATTGTGCTCGAGGGAGCACACATACACCGCGGAACACTCCGGCCTCACACTCATACATACGTAATCCGGGTGGTTCGGCGAACAACACCTTCCAGGGAAGGTGTTTGCGGCGGGGCGAAGCAGAACTAAAGCAAGAATAAGTGCATTTTATTCTTTGCATAAATTAACTTATAATTACGTATTCAACCCGGTTGCTCGTCCGCCCTCCGTGTCCGCCGTCGTCGACCCGGGCGGATTTGGCACGGGTGACCGTAAAAGGGCACTCCACGGGCAACGCTCTTCGTTCGACAAATCCACCCGACGACGACGTTGGGCGGCGGACCGCTGGAGTGACCGTCCCGAGCACGAGAGCTCGGCCTTCGCAAACAGCTTTTCGATGAATTTAAATTCAGATTTACGGGCTGATCCCGGGAACCCTCGGAAGCAAGCTGAAGAATGGTCCGCGTAAAAGCGAAACGACAATACTTCAAATGCGCGTTAGTTAATGCATGTTCTATCGATGTTTTGACACCTCGATCGTTATTTAGGATAAGGAGTTTTTTGGCCACTGAAAACCCCGATAACTTCTTGAGGCCACAAAAAATGAGTGCTGGAGTACCGTCCCCGCAATCTTATCTGGCCCAACAGAAACTCTACTCGTTCCGGCGGAATCACAGATTTCGTACAACTTTTTGGAACAAACCGTGGAAGTGGAAAATAAAGAAGTTTTGCCAATAAAAAAGGAGCTCCAAACCGGAACGGGGCCGAATTTTAAAAGCCTCACCTCCCCCGGCCCGGCGCTGGGGTTAGAGTTCCTCCTTCCCCGAGACACACGAGAGTCGTTGTCCTTTCGGGCAACCGGCCGGCCAGCCAGGACTAGTTACGTGTGCGAGGCGGTACAGGAGGCGATTTATGAATCATGGCCCCGTTGGAGTGTTGGATCGTGTTGCTTGGTTCGGGACATTAATCATCGTCACATCTCTCTGCGCCCACTTAATTTCAGTCCCCGGAGAGATAGAAAGACAGTGAGAGAGAGAAAAAGTGAATTTAATGAAGAACATTCGGCCGGCCAACACCTAGAGGCCACGTAACGGCAGTGACCAGGGAGTCCACCCTAGAACCCTAGAGAGAAAACCAAAACGGAAAGCAAGGAAATAAACAAAAGCAAAAACATGCCCAGCAGTAAACGCGCGGTGAACAAAATGGCGGCGCCTGATCGAAGGCCACCGGAAGTCATCAATGGGAACGAGAGCGGGTCGCGTTTCGCGGAGCCTTCGTCGGTGGCCGCCACCCTGACCGGAAGTGCTTCTAGCGCTACTCTAGTAAACAACTTGTGCGTGTGCGTGTCAGTGTGTTGGCCCCCTAGGCGGCCGAACAAACACACGCGAGGGGGTAGAGGTTCAAGAGGTTTAACAACTTCCAACCAACGCGCCGTGTCCGCGGAAGGTCAACTTCGGTCAATCTCCGGATTGTGTGTTGGGCCGTGCATACCATTACCGGGAGACCTTGCCGGACGGGGTTAGGTTAGAGAGCGAGAGCCGGGAACCGCATCACGGGATGATGAGTGACACTACCTTCGATTTTGAGCCTCTTCGCTCCCTTAGCACACCCATTCTATGGTTTCTTAGCATTCATAGCAGAAACGAGGAAAAAAAAATCCAAAAGCGGAAAATAAATTTCCGGTCCGGGTTCCGGGAAGGGCCCCCATACCCCGCGGAACGTTGGAACAATTCCCACCACGACCCCTAGCGCTCTCGGGAATGACACTTTGATTGGCATCCCGGTGTGTTGTCAGAAGCCAAACCTTTTTTTGTTCGGGACCATTGATTAGATTGATTCCGGGGGAAAATGCGACGCCGCATCGGATGACCACCGCCAATGGGCGGCATCATAAAGATGTTGGATTGTTCGACACCGTGTGGCACCGATCATGTCTTGTCTTGGTGGCGCTGATGGATGAGATGTGAACTCAGATCTAGTAGCCATAGCGCGGAGCTGTCCAACAACCGGCAGCGATCTGTTTCGCACCGCCATTTTCAACTAAAAGGGGGAGCCTTTTCCTGGCGGGTTTTCTTATTTAAGTTTCCTAGGCAGAAAATCGATACAAACCGAAAGCGACGCCGAAACCCATCATATTTTACGCTTGAACCGCGCCCGCGTGGCGCAAGTATAAAGTTCTCGGTTAATTAATTCACCGCAAAGCCTTTAATCTACCATCAGCGTACGCTGCGTGTGAAGATGATTATTTTTTTTTGTTTTCAGCAGCGATGTGTATACCTTCATACTATCACACACACAGACACACACGAAGATCGTTATCAATCGTGGAGCTTCATATTTCGCTGGGCCCGGGACGCGGTATCTTCGAAAGTAACGCGGATTCGTGGAACTTTGTGTGGCGAAAAACTTTCACTCCGTGCCGTGATCGAAACCGTGATATATCACGGTGCCGTAGGTACTCGGCGGCGGCTGCTTGCTGCTATCTCGTGGTATGCCATCTTAACGGTGGACCGCAGTTCCTCCTCCACCCGCTGGCTCTTTGCAGGGCTCCGAATGACACACGGCGAGCACAGAGAGTTGGACAGCCCGATCTAAAGCACCGTGTACCGTCCGTGGTGTGGCTCACATGCTCATTGTTCCTCCTGGGCACACACACACCTACACACACACAAACAAGGACCCGGATGCGGGGCCGCACAAACGGGTGTGCTCATTTCGCATCACTCATGTGGATCTCTCCTCGACATCCCTCGGAAGGAAAGCAAAAAAAAAGAAGCGACTCGTCCACTTCCCAGAAACTCCCAGAGAATTCCCAGGGAACAGGTCGGGGGGCGGAGGCGGAGGCCGCTCTTCATCTGGTCACGAACGCCGAATTTGCCAGCTCGAATCCGCGCCCTTGCCCCCCGGTCCCGGTGTGTGTGACGCAGAATGATTATTATGCACTCTTTTCGTCCACGGCCACTGTATCATTTGTTTCGGTTTTATAAAACAGCAACAGCAAAAGGTAAGCAAATACGACCGGCGCGAGGCCGGAGGGCCGTCCCCTTGCGGGGGAAATCGAGGATGTGGGGTGGGGTGTGGTTGGCGGGGAAGGCCTAAAACATTAAGCCCGAAACGCGGAACACATGTCACGATGATTAGAGTCGGAGTGGGTCGGAAATGAACAGCAGCAGCGCGGCGGGCGAGAATGGAAATTCAAATTCCGTTCTTGCGCGCGGGGGTGTTTGAGGGCGATCGGGGCAATTGGGGGGTGGTTTGGTGTGGTGTGAAAACTGTTTTTCAACACCGCGCACACCACAATCCGGACACTCCATCGTTCATCGGGTATTCCGCCTTAAAACAATCAGCGTTTTGCGCGAAAGGTTTGCGTGTAGGTGTGTGTGTGTGAGGCAGGATTAAAAACAGGATGCTTTTGGGCCACGCGAGCTTTTTTCGGGCAGTGTAAAAATAAGGAAAATGTTCGCAATTAATTTAGCGACGGTTGGGTAATCCATTTATAACGCGACAAAGGTTTATGTATTATAACCATCTATCGGAGCTGCGCCATCTTGTGGTGGCGATTTCAGGGTTTGCAACTCTTTCACCGCCAATGCTCACCCGCCGCGGTACGTCACACACAGCAATTGACCTGCACGGCTGTGCGCGTTGACTTGTGATTCATACCCTCTCGTTGTAGCACCCACAATGGGCAATCGCAGTCGGCGTCGAACGAAAAGTTTCCTTCATTTCCAATCTCCCATCACTGTCGAACGTAATTTCGGTCGCTAATTGGGAAAAAGAAACTGAACGGCGAACTTTCTACTTTAGGCGCGCGCGCGCGCACGCGGATTTGGTTTCGATCCGCACCTCGGTTTTGCCGCCGCGGCAGTCGAAAGCGGAATTTGCGGATGTCATATCCCGCGTCGAATTCGCTCGGAATAGGGCGAACCGATGGAGAGTTCTTCGATGGATATTTATATTTTACCGGGACCACCTGCCACGGCATCTGTGAACAGCTGACGCGAAGGCGAAGCCTCGGTTGGCATGTAGCTCTGCAAAATAAGGGCAGCAAAAAACAAACAAAAAATTAAGCCCGAAACGGAACCAAGCGGCTCTTAATAAGCATTCCAAGCATAATATCGATCGTTGTTATCGATGAAGGGGTTCGGGGTTCGTGTTTCGATTATAAATAGGCATCGCCAGTGTCCAACACCCGCCCAACCCCGATGTGGTGACGATGATGGCGGTATGTACACAAGGGCGGGTTGTTGGCAACACGTATGATTTGAGTTTTGCTATTTTTATTCTACACCACTTGCCCCCCATTAGGCCTCGTGCCTCGTCAGCGTTCACGGTGCACAATGTATGGCCCAGCGTCCGGGGATGATATCAAAAATTGTACACCCCTATGTGCGTGGGTGTGTGCGTGTGTGGCCGAATATGTTTCCGCTTTCTTGCCGATTTCTCTATCGATTGTGCTGCTGTGCGAAACTTCAAAGGCCACCGTGTCCGGAGGCTGCGTTCGTCTCTTGGGGTTTGCTGGTTAAAATGCAGTTTTGAGTGCAGCTCACGCAAGAGGCCATCTTCCTTGCTCGCTCTTGCTCGCTCTCTCTCGTTTCCTCAGCCGGGCATCGGTCGCTCGTGCAGGCTTCGTGTGACCTAAATATGACGTTGCAGTGTTTTATGGCCGCACAGCAGCACTAGCCTAAGCACACCGTGAGCCCTGCCCAGTGAGTGTGTGGAGAAAATATCTTCTTTCCATCGCGGAAGCTTGCCACGTTGGCACTGGCAGGCAAAATGGCGGCAATTGTGGCCAATAAATACTATCCAGCTAAACCCCGCACGTGTGGCACACACACACTGGGGTACGGGGGATGATAATGGGATTAGCTGATGAAGCCGCGAACGCAAAGTGCGGCGCAATTTCGATTTGCTTGTGCGAAAAGTGCACGTATTGGTGTTCCCGCATCCCTCCATGGAGTTGGGTTGGCCAAAAAAAAATGGCAACAAAAACGTGAGCCCTTGAGTGTGTCCCCGTCAACCGGAGGAAGAAATGGAACATGACCGGAATGGATGACCGAGTCAAGGTCACCGGCGTAATGCGTAAGATTGGCGCGTAGTTCGTAGGGGGAGGGTGGCAAGTTTATGCTGGGGGGCAGGAACAGCAGGAACCGGCCACATCGAGGGTCGAGACAACGCAAATTGTGTGACACGCATCGATTCGCAAACGCAAAACTCAACACAGAAAAGGGACAGCATCTGGTGTGCGGCCGAAACGGCAATAGAGCGGCGCGGTGGGACGGGATGAGAGCGAGAGAGAAAGTAGCATCAGCATGGCGAAGCATAAAATGCCAAAACCTAAAACATCGCACACACCCCCCGGGGGGTAAAAACATCGCACCGGCAGCATATCGCACACGTGCGCAAAGTGATAATGATACGTTGCCGGAGCGCCAAGGGTGGGCCGCAAAGGGGTGGTGGCGCCTGTCAATTGTGTGACCAATCGCTGTGACGTCATCACAACAAAGCACTCACGCCGTCGAGACAGATATTGACGACGGAGCTCTCTCTCTCTTTTTCTTGCACTCCTTTCGCCGTCTCTTGTTCTCTTTCAAGGATGCAGCACTTCGCTCTCTCTCTCTCGCGTCGACCCCATGTATAGGAATGAGAGCATTGGTCGCGGCGATGAATACGTGTGTGTGCGTGCGTTGTTTGCGCCTGCTTTCGCTTTCTACGGCCAAACACTCGAGCCACGCTCGCTCAGAGATTCTCGGGAACGGAACAACGCCACACGGACGCTAGGGCGAGAGAGAGAGAGAGAGATGGCCGCAAAAGAGAGCACTCGCGGGCCACTCGACCGATTCTCGCGTTCGTTGCGCACGTTGCGGCTTCCCGTCGACAGTCAGTTTTGTGCGGGCAATGAAACGGTGAACTTTAAGAGCGATCGAGACACAGAAATGGACGTCCGGCGAGCAGGACATGCAGCGAGAAGCGCGTGAGAAGTTCGGTGCAATCAGTGAGTCGTGTCAAACACCGATTGCCTAGAAGTTGAAGACGGAAAAAAAAAATTTAGAAGGAAACAAATGGGTAAGGGTGTGGAGTTATTGGCCACCGAAGGATACGGATGCGATGTGGGGTTCATGGGTACGGTGGAGCAGCGAGGGAGTGAGCAAATGCGCGCATGAGTGAGGCAGAGGTAGATCGGAGCGAGAGAGAGAGAGAGTGAGCGAGAGACACAGAGTACGTGAGAAAGCAATACGAAGCAATCAAAACGCAACAACAACCAACAACAATAAGCAGCGCGTAGTAGTAGTAGTAGTAGTAGGCCTGTGTTGTTGAGCGATGTATTGTGCGCGAGTGAGTGAAACAGTTTCGTGGGGCTGGCGACCTTTCGGAGAGCGAAGAGAGAGAGAGAGGGTGACAAAATGCTGCGTACATGAGACCACTGGTCGTCCTCGCCGTTTTTCGAAGAAATGCGTACTAGAATTCCATTGTTGTGCTACAACCACCTGCCCGGTGAAAAATGGAGCTACTACGAGATTCGCCGACCAACACGACCCGTGTTGTTGCTATAGTGATGTGTGTAAAATTCGGTCATCAAACGTGTCGAATCGAAGCGATAGTAGATCCAGAGTTTGTAGTGGGCCTCGCCAATCGATTTTACGACGAATGCTTAAAGATGGGCCGCCTCGGTGGTGCTGCAAAGTAAAAAAAATCGGTTAACAGTTCCTGCGATTGTTTAACTAAGCTGCAAGCTGCAAGTGAGAAATGATTTACGACCCGTCCCCGCCATAGCACACAATAAATGAGGGTGTTGTTGATGGATAGTTAGGAACGGAAAGTGGTCGTGCCCCGAAGTGTTCTAATCGGAAAGCGAAGAAGTGAACAAAACGAAGATAAATTAATTCTTCCTGCCTGTTCCCTGATCGTGGCGGGCGTGCTGAAGCCGTACGGGTGTGTGCGGGTGTGCGGGTGCGGGTCCACACACCCAGCGGCGGATCTAGTGCTTCGCCCCCAAACCGAATGACCTCTCGCCGCATCGCGAGAATTCCGTCAAACAACCGCTGTCATTCTCGACGCCACTGACAGTTCACCGCGCTGGGGCACACCACCACACACACACACGCACGCACCCAAGCGCGTGTCGCATTAGCGCTGTCAAGTGCGTGCGCTGGTGTGTGTGCGCGAGTGAGCAGCAGCAAGTGCAACGGGCGGGCGGACGCGATGTTTTTCGCGTTCCGCGGCCAGTGCGTTCGTTCGCACGATAGTGTTAGTGGTGGCGGTCAAGCTGCGCTGTGGATAGAATGTTTTCAATAAAATCCAGCGAATCCAGCGGTGGAGAGCTTGTTTTGGTTGAGCGCGAGAGAGCGAGCGAGCGAACCTTCGAGAGAGCCCACCGCGGGATGAGAGCGAGATTGTGTGAGAAGTGAATAGAAAAAAAAAACGTCGAAATCGAAATACGATTTTGACAGCTCGTCGAGCACGAGAGTTTAGGGGGGCGCTTTGATGGGGACGGACGGGGGGGTAGTTTTCCTAATTTGTGTGTGCGGGACCACCATACGACGTAGAGAGAGGTTTATCGTTTTGTTTCGTGTGAATTAAGTGGCGAAAAACGCCATCTTAGTGGGGCCTCCGCACGGAAAGTAGTATTGAAACGTGTGCATCACAGCGGGCGACGCAAAAAGTGCCATTCCTTTGGATGCGATCGATCCGCCGATTCGTTGTGATCTGTGTGGTGTCGATTCGATCGATTTAATTTTAATTGGTTTTCTTCCCTCCCCCAAACAGAGCCGAGTGAGTGAGTGTTTTGTGTTGACCGACCGACACTCCAGGAACAGAACGGGAAAATCTCGGCGGCCTCAAAACGCAGCGCAGAGAAGAATTAATGACGGAGGTTTCCAGCGAGCCGCGAGCGCACATCATCGGAGAAGAGTAGCAGCAACTAGGAGCGGCGGTGGTCAGGCGGAGTTGCCGAGAATTTTCTCCCATCCGGGAAGAAGTGGCCGAAAGGAAGAAGAAAAAAGAGGTGCAAAATTGCTCTCACAGAGCGCTGGGAAGTGAAGAAAATGTCTTGTCTTACGATTGAATTGCGATAAAGCTGCAACTGGCGAGCGATTAGTAGTCGTCCGTCGCTTCGGTGGTGTGCGTTAGTAGTGTACAGCAGGCGGCCCGCGGTAGCGGTGTGTTGGTGAACGTGAAGCAATACGTGCACAGGAAATAAAGAAAGAAAAACAACGTCTGCTGCCGGTGTGTGTGTGTCATGTACAAGAAGCAATAAAAAGTGTGTTGTTCCGCCTAGCGTGTGAGAGAGAGAAAGAGAGTGTAGTGGGTTGCAATCGTGGGATTGTGTTTCGCGCGCAAGTGTGCGTGGCCGCAGCAATGGGTAATCGATAGTGGTGTTTTTATCTCTCTCTGAGTGTGTGCGTGTGTGGAAGTGGATCCATGTGCGCGCGTGTGTATGCGATGCAACGGGGCTCACTGGTGGGATATTGTTTTCACTAGAACCGCGATTCCGCGACCAACAACGACGAACTTAATCGATCCGGTCGGTCGGTGGGTCGGTGGGGGAAAAGTCGCTGTGTCCGGTGTGTCCGCGTCGGGAGAGTTCGACCGGAAATGGTCGCTAGTCGCCGGATATGAGTGCCGAGGTTAGTGCCCAATGGAGATCGCTCGGATTCAGCGGAACCTCGTCCTCGGACGGTTGCGGTGGGCCACAGCACCACTCGCCCTCGCCGGTTCCGGTGGTTCCTGAGTTGCTACCGATCGCCCCGGGGAAGCCCACAACGGCGACGACCAAGGCGAAGACGACGGCTGGGCCGGGCGGCGAAAAAGGACACATCAATCACAACAACAACATAATCAGCACAGCAGCAGCAGACCCATCCGCCGGAAAGTCGCGGAAGTTGGCCAGCGCGAGTCACCAAGATGAAGGTTGCGCCAGCTCGTCGGAAGAGTTCAACTGTGAGCTAGTGTTGCGCTCACTCCACGCAACCGACGATGGTGGTGGTGGGGTCGGTGGCGGCTCAGGGCGCGACAGTGCGGTAAGGATACTGACGGCCACCGAATCTACCGCCGACCGCGATTCCGGGTTCGAGACGCCCTCGCTGGACACCACGATTCTGCTTCCGTGGGAAACGGCGTCCCAGCGACCGGAAGTGGCCACCGGCGACGACGACCAGGACCAAGGAAAACATCGCCACGGAGATGCGCCGGAACAAGGACAGCACTATGTAGCGCACGTTGTTGCAGGGGAATGCAGCGACTCGAAGGACACGAAGCTGATACTGAGGCGACGCAACGTCACGCCGCCGACCGAACAGCAGTCACCGCGCTGCCAGAACGCCAACGCCGATTCGGTTCCGATGGCGGAAGTAGCAACAGCCGGGTCAATCGGATCGTCCTCGAGGTTGCAAACCGCCGTCGTGAAAAAGGAACTGCCGGATGAGCCACCGGCCGCCGGAGATGCTGGCGACAAGTCGTCCATGGTGGTGGTCAAGCGCGAACTGGTGCCGGATGCTGTCGCCGAACAGTCACGGGTTACCGTGCTGCCGCTACCACAACCCGCACCACCACCACCGGCGCCACGGAGGGCTCCCCATAAGGACGATCCGCTTCCGCTGCCGTTGGAGCCGAAGGAACACCGAAAGTCGAACCGGCGGAGACAGTTTACAGATCGGGTCGTCGATACGCTCTGCCTGCCGGAGATCTTCTTCAATGCCCGCATACGCCCGAAACCGAAGCCAAAGGGGCTGGGGGGGACCAAGTCGGGGAAGGTGGCGATCACCGTCGCCGCCACGACGGCGACCACCTCCTCCAAGAAACGTGCCATTCCTGCATCGGTGACGACGACCCCCCCGAGCAGTGCCTCGACGAAGCGTCCACCAAAAGCACCACAGCAAGCGCCAAGCGCTTCCGCGACGACCCCAACGCCGGACGTTGCCGTCGCCCGAAGGTCCCGCACGCCGGCGGCCACCCCGTCACCGGTTCCTTCCGCGCCTAAAGCCACCGGTGGTAGTGGCTCTTCGAAGGCGTCAACCCCGACGGGCTCGGTCGCCAGCGGCGCCACCGCCACGGCCACGCCGGTGGGCGGTGCCGCCGCCTCCACAGTTCCTAGAGTTAATCCCATCTTTCTGTTCGTCAAGCAGGAAGACACGCGCATCGTCGAGGTGCGCTGCGAGGACTACGATAAGCGCAACCGTATACGATTAACCCGCACCGGCACCGGAAGCTGGCGGGCCATTCCGCGAACCGACACCAGTTCGTCGGTGATGTTCTCACTGTTTCCGCCGGCGACCGGTCACGAGGGACCGGACCGGACCGACGATGAACAGGAGCAAGAGGACGAGGAGGACGGGGAGGAAAACGAAGGACAGACGACGGCCAGCGACAGCTGTCGAACGTCCACGCCGGCTAGCGAAACGTCACCAAAGTACAAACACTCGTCGAAAGCCCAACAGCAACACCATAGCAAGCACCACAAGCACAAGAAGTCGAAGAAGAAAAGGAAGCGCCACTCGGAGGACGAGCGGCGACGGCGAGGGTTGATGGACAGCAGCAGGAGTAGCAGCTGCAGCACGGCGGCCGCCGCCACCCCGACCACCGGTGGCACCCCGAGTGGACGCCGGAAGGTGACGTTCTGTTTGGGCGTGAAGCAGGAGAAGCTCGAAGCGACGGTGGCCCAGCCACCGGAAGAGCACCACCATCAGCAGCAGCATCCGGCGCCCCCGAAGCGCACGGCGGCGGACGTAAAAGCGGAGGAGCGGGAGCGCGAGGAAGCGATTGCCGAGCTGATACGAAACTACCACGAGCAGCAGCAGCGGCAACTGCAGGAACTGCAGGAAAAGCTCGCCGCCAGCAGCCGACTGGCGATGGGCGGGAGTGACGAGCCGATGGCGGCGGCCGGAAGTGGTAGCAATAATAATATCACTAGTTTTAGCGAATCCTCCACCACCAACAGTCTTCTTCCTCGTACTAGTAATAGTAGTGGTGGCAACCATCGCAACAGCAGCGCAGCAGGCGCCGACGGTGGCGACGAACACATAAGCAATAGCAGCAAGCCACGACAGGTCGACAACAATCAAAAGGTAGAGCTTCTCGAGCTAGACGACGACGACGACGAGGACGAAGTGCAGGAAGTGGTGCACCATGCCACGGACGGCGATGCGATGGCAGCACTGGTCGCAGTATCCCGCAGCAGCAACCGGGAGTGGCCTGGTGCTGCGATGGCAACGACGGCATCGACCCCGTCGAAAGCTTCTCATCTTGACGACTCCGGCGGTGGCGGAGGCCGGGGGCAACTGTTGGATAGCATCGAGTCACAGATACCATCAACCGTCATCCCGGTGCAACGGTGCAACGGACTCTCCGATGACGTCGGCGGTGGTGCGCATGTGCCAAACGGGCTCGGGTTCGGTCTTGCCTTGGCCTCCGGCTGCTCCCCGGCTGGTAGCAGCAGCCTGCAGGACGTCGTGCTGAGCGTCGACGGTAGCGCCGGCCCCGCGGAACTGATTGCACTCGATGAACTTGGGCTTGGGAATCAACACCAACACCAAGGCGACGACGACGACGATGACGACGACGTGCAGCTACTCGGCGTGGAAGGAGCATCCGGTGGTGGATTCCACCACCACCACCAGCTGCTGCACCACTCGCTGTACGACGACGACGACGATGATGTGATGCTCGGCGAGGAGATGCTCGGCACGGGCACGGGAACCGGGGCCGGGACTTCGGCCACCAACGGGCCCACCGCGGGCCTCGTTGGTGTTAGTGTGTCGGAAGCTGGGGAACGTGGCAGACGACCATCGGGACCTTCGGTGTCGTCGTCGGCGGCGGCGGCCGCGGGAGAAGAGGATAATGCGTTGCTTCTGCTGCACTCGTCACTGGCGCTGGCAGCGGCCGCAGCAGCCGCAGCGGCCGCCAGCGATGCAACACTGACGAACGGTGGCGGTGGTGGCAGCGGCGCAGTGGACGGCCGCCGCCCCACCGTGGTGGAGATTGACGACGATGAAGTGTGCGTTTTGGAGCAGCCCCAGCAGCAGCAGCAGCAGCTGGCACCAACACCAACAGCGGGGCAGGATCAGCGCCAGCAGCAGCCGTCGGAGCGCCGGAATGCTGTTGGTGCCGAGTCACAGAAAAGAGTTCGACGGAACGACGAGGATACGACGACGACGACGGCGACGGCCATCGTCGGGTGCCCGGATAGTGTAGCGACGCACACGGGAACCACTACGACGACGACGACGACGACGATGATTACGAAGGCGGCCACTGACGGTGCTAGTGCTGCTGGTGCTGCTGGTAGTAGTGGTGGGAAGACGAAATCGGCTTGCACCGAGAACGCGGAAGTGCATCCACCGCACATCACCATCAGTAGTGATAGTGAGCTCGACGATGACGATCCGAAGCACGGGCTGCAGCAGCACCAGCAGGACCACCTTCACCAGCAGCAGCAGCAACAACAACAACATCATCATCTGCATCATCATCAGCTGCAGCACCACCACCACCATCCCCTCCACCATCACCATCTGAGTGCGGAGTTTGGCGATCTGATCGACGACATACAGTCGGCGGCGGCGGCGAGTCCGCGCGAGGATCTGCTGAATGCGGCGGCAGCGGTAGCGAGCTGCGCCGCCGGCGGTGGTGACACGACGATGACCGGTGTCGAGCTGCTCGATTCTCTCGTCGTGGAGCAGCAACAACAACAACAACAACAGAGGTGCGCAGACAATCACAACAACATCGGAACAAGCGGTGCGACGGCAACGACCACGACGAGCGCAGCGACGGCGACGGGTGGCGATAAGGGGGCCGCTTCAGCCGCCGCCACCACCACCACGATCTACACGATCGCCGACGATTACAACGACGACGAGGAGGACGATGTGCTGCTCGAACCGGAACCGGTGGCGGACATCATCTCGCGGCTAGGCGAATCCCTCAGCACCTCGCCCAAGTGCCTGTCGTTTAACGAGGCGGGCGAAATCGAGGGTCTCACGGGTGATCTGTTCGATACGAGCATCACCCACCACTCGCTGCACGCCGAGGACATCCTGCCGAACCCGTTCGCCCCGTCGGCGATGGCGGCACTGGTGACGAGTCAGCCGCAGCCGGTTTCGAGTGGCACGGTAGCTACGACCACCTCCGCGGCAGCGGCGACGGCGGTGGCTTCCTCCTCGACCGGTGCCTCGCTCGAGGACGAACTGTCGATCACGATCAAGGATCTGACGGAGGCAAGTGAACACGCGAGTTCCTACTTTGCGGCGGCTACCACGAGCGGCGGCGCCGGAGATAGTGAAGCCCTCACCACCGAGCTGAAGGAGGCGTCGGGGACGGGGGGTGGAAGCGGGTCCCCAACTACTAGTGCCATCGGGGGTGTCGAAGGCGGCGGTGTGAGTGCGAAAGAGTTGCCATCGGAGGCACCGATCGTGATATCGCCCGACTCGTGCCAGGAGGAGCTACCGAAGGACCTGAGCTGCCGCAAGCGTAGCCTGTCCCCGTCGCCCCGGCCCGTCTCACACAGTTCCGATGCGATCCAGTCCCCACAGCCGAGCGGCCTGCCAGCGGTCCCGCCGTCACCGGACCTGTTCCTACAGCCCAAATCCGTGTCCGCGTCCAGCAGCAGTAGCAGTAGCAGCAGCAGCCACCACTCGGCGGCGGCGGCGTCCAGTGTCATCGAGGCACTGATGTCGCAAGCCGCGGCCGCCATTTCCGCCGTCTCGAAGGCTGGCAACGGCCGGTCCGCTGGGGGTGGCTCGACCACCACCAGTACCGCGACGAGCACGACAAGTTGTAGTTCCTCGGTGGCGGCCACCACAACCACCACGGCGACGGCGAGTGTCAAGAGGGCCGCGGCGCCGGCCATGGCCGGGCAAAAGGAGCCCCTCGATTTGGGCTCCAAGTGTCGCAAGTCCGCCAGCCCCACGGTGAGCTGCTCGGAGGAAGCGAAACGGCTGAGCTCTTCCACTCCGGTGGCCACCGCGGCCACGATGCTGCCCAGGGACGCCGAGGACACCGACAGTGAACCGCGGGCGAAACGGATCAAAACCGACCCCGAGCAGCAGCACCACTCATCGTCCGTGAAGGCGTCCGGAGTTGCGCTTCCGGTATCTCCCCTACTCACCACGAGTTCGAGTTCGTCCGCCAGTGCCACGATGACGTCAACCTCGTCCAGTTGTGGAAAGGCAAGCGGGACGGCCCCGTCGAGTGTTGCCTCGATGATGAACGCTCTGGGCGGCGCCTGCGCCGGTGGCAGCGGCCAATCGCTGGTTAATCAACTGTCGACGGCGACAGGCGGCACTTCCGGTGGGACCGGTGGCAATTCCTTTAGCAATCTGAACGACTCCGCCCGGCTGGTGGAGATGCTGACCACGGGCAACGATCCGGACGCGCTGACGCAACTGCGCCTCCTGGTGGGCAACCCGGCCTGGAAGGTACCTGATCCGCTGCTCGTGCCAAAAGATCGTCTCAACGCGGTGCTCGCTTCGCCGGCCCGCGAAATTCCGCTGCTGCTGACCACCCGGCCCGAGCTGCGGTTGCCGGAGGCGTTCGCGTTCCCCAACATCCTGCAGGACCCGGACATTCTGGTGATTTCGTTGCAGCAGCTCGAGACGATTCTCCAGACGCAGGAGGAGTTGCTGAAGCTGAAATCGAAATCCTCCTCGCTGGAGGTAACGGCGGTTGTGCCCCCGTCACCGGTTGCCGCTGCGTCACCGGTGACCTCACCGATTGCGGGCGCCCCATCGAGCAAGAAGGTCCACCACCACCAGCAACAGCAGCAGCACCATCACCATCACCAGACCACCCCACCGGTGCCGCCGAGCCCGCTCGAAGCGCTCAAACAGACGCTGACGGCCTCGGCGGCCAAGCAGAACCCGGTGATGAGCACTCTGCTGGCTTCCGGGTTGGCCGGCGACATTGACGCAGCGACGACGGCCGCCTTCAACCAGATGCTCTGGCTGCCGTACCTGGGCCAGATGGGCCAGTTTGCCCCGGAACTTCTGAAGGCCATGATGAACCTGCCCGGTGCTGCGTCCTCGGCGGCGACCGTTGCAGCTGCGGCGGCCGCTGCCGTCGGAGGAGCTGCCGGTAGTGGTGGCACCACCGGCAACGCCGCGGGACCGATGGGGAACAGCTTGGCCGACATGTTGCCCTTCATGGGGCCTCGGTTTCAGGACTTTTGTGGGTTGCCACCCGCCTCGGCGAACAGCCCGCTCGAGTACAAGCGGCAGCTGGAGCTGGCGATGCTCCAGGAAGCGATGACCACGGCCAACTTGCAGCAACGCAAGCAGCAAGAGGCCGCCCAGAAGAAGGCAGCCGCCGTGGCAGCGGCAGCCGTCCACATCGATCGCAAGCCGATCATCGGAGCGAAAACGCTCGAGCAGCAGCGCTCGGTGGCCGCGGTCACGGCCGCCGCCAACATGTTCCAGACCCAGCAGAAGAAGGCGGCTGCGGCGGCGGCCGCTGCTGCGGCCGGCATGATGAACCCGCTTGCGATACCTCAGTTCATGACGCCTCCAACGATGCCGCACGGTGGTGCAAATGCAACGGCGGCACGCTACGGAGCTGGCGGTGGTACGTCAGGAGCCGCCGGCGGCTCCCGCGCGGCTGCCCTAGCTCAATCGGCCACGCTACTACAGCAACAGCAGGCGGCCCTGCAGCAGCAGCAGCAGCAGCAGCACCGACAGCAGCAAGCGTTCAGCCCGAGTGGGTTCAAAAATATGGCCAATCTAATGAACCAAGCGGCAGCGGCGGCGGCCGCTTCCGGTGGAGCGGTCTCGATGCGCCCCGGTGGTGGCCACCAGAACACCGGAAACACTCACCGTCAGCAGCAGCTCTCGGCGATGCAGAAAGCGAAACTGCAACAGCAGCAGCAGCAACTTGCACAACAGCAACAAGCGGCGGCGGCGGCGGCCGCGGCCAGTCTCGGTGCGGCCGGGATGTTCGGTTCGGCGGCGGCCAACTCGTTCTTCAACCTGCCCACCAACTTCCAGGAGTTCCACGAGCAGCAGCAACAGCTGGCGCGGAAGTTGCAGAAAGAACAGCTTCACCATCACCAGCAACAGCAGCAGCAGCAACAACACCACCACCAGCAACAACAGCACCACACGCAGCAGCAGCAGTTGCAACTGCAGCAACAGCAACAGCAGCAGCAACTGCTGCAGCAACATCATCAGCTCCAGCAGCAGCATCATCAGCAGGAGCAGGAGCAAAAGCCTCGGGTCACGTGCAAGTCGCTAATGAATCTGTTGCAACCCGAGAAGCAGCACCAGCTGCACGGCAAGCATGGCGGCGGCGGCGGTGGAGCTGTGGGTGGCAGCAACAACAACCAGAGCACCTCGAGCAAGCTGGCCAACCTAATGGCCATTCCCGGCATGGATCTCTACACGGCCCAGCAGCACGACCAGCTGCAGCAACAAATGTTCCTTCAACAGCAGCAACAACAGCAGCAACAGCAACAACAACAACAGCAGCACAACAACTTCCTCCAGCAGCAGCAGCACCTACTCTCCGGTGCGACTGGCAGTGGAATGCACCAGCAGCAGCAGCAGCAGGCGAAGCTGAAGGTGAAACCGGGGCTGCACCTGCTGGATCCGGCCGCCGTCCAGCGGCGGTTGCTGAACACGGACGAGCTGGCCGAGGTTGGCAGCACCACGAACGGGCTGGTGGACGATAGCACCGATCTATCGTCGCCCCTCTGGCACCCACTGTTCGGCAGGTGAGTGTGGTTTCGATTGTTTTTGTGCTTCCTTTTTGGGTCGTGGCCCTTCGTTAGAGCAGAGCAGAGTGGGTCACCAAAAGCTACACGAAGGACGTTTGGTATTTGATACGTCCTCTTTTCTTGTCCGCCCCGATCATCCGTTTGGGAGGTCACGCAGCGGCACCAAAACTGGTCTTAGGGAAAATGGTGGACATAGCAGACCTTGGCCAAGGCCAAAACCTCACAAAATAATTATTTTCAAACCACGAATCATAAAAATGCAGACTATTTGGCATCAGCCAACTGTTATTCAAACCTTTTACAACCCCCAAGTCTGGTGATTTTCTAAGCTCATGCCCAGTAACTCGGGTTACTTGTTTTAGCAAAACCTTTTTCATCTTTTGCCTTCAATCCGACATAATTTTGGGGTGTTTGGAGAACGGCAATCTTTCATCAACAGTATCGTCAGTACAATTTTCTAAATCCCACTTCTGAGCTGTCTTTCCAAGTGGTTAAATCAGACCAGAACAACACATAACGTTTGGGGTTTTGAGTGGACTCTTCGGACTTGAAAGAGTTGCTATTATGGTATCCAATTTCTAAATAAGGTCAGCCAAGTCATAAATTTTTTATGCGATCTTCGCCACCCTTTTTTGTCTCAAAATAGTCGCTGACCTTACTGCGACGGAGTGCTGTGTAAAAATCATCCAGACCAGGTTGCTGATTGAAGAAGGCTTTGGCGATTGCCGCGTCATCCATTTTCAAACATTCGAACTTAGTTAGCAATTTGGTCACAAACCTTTAACACGGGTGTTTTTGCACTATTTACCTTCTTATCATTACGATTCAGCGCTTTAAAATGCATCGTTATCCTTTTTTTCCAAACATAAGAGTCGGAAGTTTTCACATTTTTAGTGACATTTCCCTTCGATTTACGGAGCTATCCATACCCTTACCGTCGCATTCTGGCATCCGATCATCGTTCAAACTATCGAGGAAGTGTTTTAAAATGCAACTTATGGTCGATCGATAAATTTTGTGTGAATTTCTAACACTCGTAAAATATAAAGACAGCAGATTTTTTGAAGTTATACAACTAAAAAGGTTTCATTGTAGGCATTTTAATAGATTATAGAAGAGATTACAACCATATTAGTTTTGCCGTGTCCATCCCGTATCCTGTTACCTTCGGGGGTAACATGATCGGCGACCTTCAACGGCCGAAAATAGATACCTACCTAGACCGTAGAAACCTTCGGAGTTTGGTGGTGATGTCTGCTAGCAGAGATGATTGATAGAGCTCCGAAGCGCGAGCGTTCATTAGCATACCGCGCACACGCACTCGAGAGCTGATGGAAACCCATCCATCGAGCACAGATGTTGAGGGTGAATTACTTGGTCGAGGAGGACGAGGCCAAAGCAAGTGTAAAGTGTCACGGACCAGTGCGGTGGGAACCATCTTTCTTCCTTGCCCTTCTCGCGCCAGAGTTTTCCCGGTGGAAGAAGCGGCAGGTTTTCCTTCCAGCCGAGTGTGTGTAGTAGGTAGCTGTCACCGGTCTGTCAGTCACCATGATGCTGGAAATTTGTCACGGGACTCGTGGATGGGATATGGAACCGGGGGCCGGGTGATCGTCGTGTGATCGTCGCCGTGATCGTGAAAAACGAGCAGATGATGACTACACGAATCCCTAAGACATGCACCGCCGCCGCAGAGTGGAGTGTTGTCTGTTTTCTGTCCCGGTCCTCCGTTCTCCCTGTTCGCGTTGCTCCTTCCATTCAAGTGGAACTCAGTGAAAATCTCAGCGTAGCCCTCGGAGAAGGCACGGCAGCGACATGTGGTACGCCGCGCGGTGTGTGAAGTGGAATGTACAAGAACAGGCCGCGAAGACATTCTGGTGCTGGTGGGAACTTTTCATGCATTGTGTTTTGGGCTGCATTTTCGAGGTGTGTGCGAGGTCGGCTCCTTCGACGATCGCGCGCGCGCACTCACCCAGAATCGGGTTTTCTGATCGGGCCGTAGTGTCTGCCGATGCCCCCGGAGGTGTCCGTGAAACCTGCCCCCGTGGGAAATAGCGCCGGGCGGAAAACGGTGCGCGGTGAAGACAAGCTGAAGAAGAACTAGTCGCCCTTGAAAACGCGAGGACCGTCGTTCGCTCAAGTGTTCGGTGTATAGTTCGGCCCCGACTGCGACCCCGTCGTTAGGTTAGTCAACGTAGAGATCCAGGGGGCAGCTTCTCGGGCTGGCTTTCGCTAATGAGATCCGGCGGGAGACACCGGAAACACATTAACTGTGGCGAGAATGATCCCCATTTCTTCGCTCCTTTCGGGAGGGCATTCAAAGCCCCCGGGAATCGTGCGGAATCGCTTGGTAAAAGACCACCAAACAACGGCTTGTGTTTGCATTCCCCTCACACACTTTCTCTCTCTCTCTCTCCAGGCGGGGCAGCCCGCCAAATTTCCTTCCGAGCGACGAGGTGGTGGGCCTCACATCGTCGCGCGCGGCGGTGTTCATTGTTCGCTGGAACAAGTTCTTGGCGCTCTCCAGCAGCGGCCGCCAAGCTGAGCGTCCGCCCGGGGCGGAAGTGTTCGGTAGGCGGAATCGTAACGATAAAATAATCTGCAATTCATGAAAAACCGGTTCGCGAAAGAGTGCGCTTACTTGCTTTTGCTGAGGGGGTGCCGGTCCGGTCCGTATGGACCCTCGCTCTAGCGAAGTGGTCCCGTCGATGCAGCCCCACGGAGTGTTGCGTGCTGCGTCCGTGTGGTTGCATTGCGACCGAGGAGGGGCCCACTAATACAACGCCGTCGTCGCGCGTTCCTTCGCAGATCACGGGCAGCGAAAGGTTCTTGCGACTACACAACTACCGAGTGCCGGCACTGCTTTCGACTGCGCCTCTGTCCGTGGAACCAGACTCGCTGGACGCTGCGCCGCCGTAGATGTGTTGTACCTTCCACTCTAGGCGTATGCATAATTGAAGTCCGGACGAAGGAATCCGGCATCTGTGGCTCTCTTTGTCGCTCTACCCGTAGTCTCTAGTCTGTAGAAAATGCAACGTACTCCGTTTCCCTGCCCTGGCTCTAGGATATCTGGCAGACTAGAAACTTGTTGCAACTCGCTACCCTGGGCCGCTGACATTCACTGCTGCCTCCGTTGCAACGACGACGACAACGGCGATGACGTGTGTGCGGCGGTGGTGGTCGTGTTCTGCCGGAGTGCACTTTGCATTCGTCGAACCCTCGCCTCCCCCGGTAGGACTTGTTGATTGAGACCCCTTTGTTTCAGGGGTTCCGAGGGTCCTCTACACTCCATCACTCCCAGGTCCGCCTTTGGTACTCCCCTGGCTTTTGGTGAATGGTGTCGTTTCTTCCGTTTTATACGGGACACGAGACATCCTTGTGTGGCCTTGACTCTACATTCGGGTGCACGCACAACTTGTTGGTGCTAAATGTCATCCGCTCAAGTCCTGCTGTCCTGCCCCCTATCTAGTGCGATGTACCATAATTCCGCAGTCAGGTGGCGTGCTGCCGAGAGAGGCCGGAAAAGGGGATCCTTCGTCCGAACCCGGTGGGATGCCACCGACGTCGTCGGAAGAAGACGAGAAGCGCGCCATCATGAACTGGCAAATGAATGAATCTGACGGTGTCTGGCGGCCCTCTCGCAGGACAGGGGCAACTTCTCGAGAGTTATGCTGCCGTGGCTGCGGCTCGTTGTAGTAGTAGTACCCGGGGTCGGTTGGTCCCGGTGTCTGTGCGCGCTGTGGCAACAAGTCCCAAACCCAAAGTGCTCCGCCCCACGCCACCTCTGGCGACCTTCACCGACGGTGTAGTAGACTCTCGAGCTCTTCTGCTTTGCTCCAGTGGCTACGAATGGCACTGCGCTGCCAGCAATGGTTCTCTGGGTGCCACGTTGGCCAGTGGCCTTTCCGGCCACACACAGACGGCAAAAACGGGGCCACAAAAAGCTGACTCGGGCGAAAGTAAATTCCAACGGAGGAGCGCAGGAAGATATGGCGTCCACGTGGCGAACGGTGCAGAAATGCAGGAGCGAAAAGTCTGAAGATGTCGCCAGTGGTGAGCTGTGCCAAGTGGAGGCTGATCGTGGAAAAAATCCCGACCACAACCCGAAAACAGAGCTTCCTCTTTGGCCGTCCTGTGTCCTCCAGAGGTTGCTCTCCATAGTTTCTTATGGGTGCCCGTGATGCAATGGTGGCCGAGAGAATAGTGAACCATTTCCGATCTGTGAAATAGGGACAACGGAGAAAGTTCCCTTCCCGGCAGTCGTGGGCTTCCTTCTGCTGGTTGGCACTTCTAGTTTTGGGTCACCCTAGGATCTCGGCCATCGGCGAGCCAAATCGGTGCACGCGATAGAAAGAGACAGGGAGAAAGAGAAAGAGTGTGTGTTAGAATCTCGGACATTGGAGGGAAAACCGTCTCGTCGTCGTACGTCGTCGTACTGGGTCTGGCAAGCCTTGGTGGTCTCGTCCGTCCGTACTTTCGCGCGCCTGTTGCGCGCGCCAGCCAACAACGAGTTTCCACTCGACTCGAATCGGGGTTAGCTCCGACCGGTGCCCGGCCGCCTGGCCGGTGGTCTCCGCGCTTCAGCTGTGAAAGTGCGACGTCGAGAAAAAGGGTGAAAGAAATCCAAATTTGTGTCATGGACGTTTCGCCGAGTCTGAAGGTTGGGCCACCGTTTTTCTGGTATCTCCGCTGTATTTAGGTTTCCGTGACCTTCCGAGCGGGAGATTTCGTCGTAGCCGGAAAAGAGTGGGAGCCTTGATCTCCGGCGACTACGTCTACCGGGAACCGCGGGATCCCGGGGATCTGGTAGAAGGAACCAAGACATTATCACCCGGCGGGTCACAGGTCACAGATTGAGCATATTTTGGACTACCTTCAACTTAAAACCTTTCCCGCCGGTTAGAGAACGGCTTCGTGCTTCTCGGAATGGACACTTTTCGCCGCCGACCCCGGAGTTTGGTGTCGTAAAACGTTTCCTTATCTGTCAATTCAATAGAACCTTCGGCTTCGCTTCGGATGACGTGGAAGCTAAAGCGCACCCGGGGCCAAACGTTGAATGATTTATTAGTTTGCAGTGTGTTAGTGGAACGCGCGTTTTCGGTCGGCTCTCTCCGACCACGAACCTATTTTATTACCACTTCCAATGATGCGTGGGTTGGATTTGTGTGGAGGAGGAAGATCATCGTTCGAATACCGCGCCGCAAGTAGGAACTACGCGCTGCTTGCTGGGCACGCCGCCGCTGACTCCTTGTCCCAGGGGTCTCTTCACACGCGACCGTGGCAAATTAGTTTTATGATGAGACTCATGGTTAAGCTTGGGACGACGACTCTCCCATAAACCTTTTTCACCCTGCCCTGCCGTCCCGCGACTGCTTCTTGGAGGCGATCGGCAAAACAGGCATTTCGAGGCGGGGGAAGTTTAAAATAGAATCCTCCCGAGGTTGTGCGCCATAAAACCGCCGCCATTCGATCCGGCGGCGAAACCGTTGTTGCTCAGGGTCTGCGCGGCTTTAAACAAAGTGCGCCGCCGCCGCCTGTGATATCCCACGGTCAAATGTTAAATGTCAAACGTATGTGTCGCGCGCGGGCTAACGGAAATCTCGTTGCGCCAGGCTTCATCTCTTGGCCATATCTTCGACTGTTAAAGATCACTTGACGTGTGAGAAGATAATGAAGTGATGGGGGGCGTCGTTTGGTCCACACCATCCACGGGTTGCTGTGATTGTTGCATGCCGCCTGCATGCAAATCCCTTCGCAGCTCACTTACTAGCTGTTCAATAAGTTCGTAGCCTCGACAGGGAAAATAAATTTTTATGGTTTGAAATACACTTTATTGTTCAATATGGCCTTCCTGAACATCGATACGCTTGTTCCAAGCAGAGTCCAATTTATAAATTCCATCCCTGAAGTGGAAAAATGGAAGACCTTCAAAATAAGCTCCCGAAGCTGTTATGACGTCATCATTTGATGAAAAACGCTTTCCAAGCATGATTTTTTGGCTTTGAAAACAGATGGAAGTCGCTAGGGACCAAATCTGGTGAATACTGTGGATACTCCAACAATTTGAACTTTAATTCATGGACTTTTGCTATTACTCTTTGCAAAATGCTCTTGTGAACGCGTGTGTTGTTCCATTTTTAGCGAATGCGGTACGCACACATCTTTTTGAAACCCAATACTTCAGTTAAAGTATTGGTTATACTGCTCAATGAGATGGCTAGGCCTTATACTAAATCTCTTTAAGTGATCCGACTATTTTCCAATACGATATCCTTTATTTTTTGTGTCTGTTTTTGACCTTTTTTGACATGGATCGTCTTGAAGGCTACCGAGGATACGAACTTATTGAACACCCCAGTAGTGAGAGTTTCAGCGCAGTGAATGAGGCTTGTCAAATTTCTATCAACCGGCTGGCATACTGAGATTTGCTAAACCGCGATTCGCGCGAAAGCGATTGACAAATCGCAATCCCGCCGCACACTGTAGTGCCTGGTTGGTCAAAATTTGTGGTAAAAACAGTGTCACCCTTGTTTCGGGTTGTGTTTTCGGTGTCTTCGGTTGGATTGTGTATCCGGGTGTCGCGCACGCTTTGCGGTCGGATGGTTTTCCCACCACCGGAAAATTACCTGTCAGTAAACGGGGGGCGCCTTTTTCGACGAGAACCTTCCTACACTCCTCTAACCTGTGCGCTGACCGCACCGGAACCGGGACCAGGTTGTGTCGGATGTCAAAAAACCACTGACAACACAACAAAGTTGTGTTAGGTCCGCTAGTTTTTACTGTCGCCGCCCTGTGTTGCCCTTTGATTGTGTCCTGCAGCGTCCTGACACGATCCGTGCGTGTCGATTCCTGCCACTTTTGATGGCGTGCTTTGGCGTAGCGAAAAAGCGCCACTGGAAGTCAAAAAGAAATGGCGAAGAGGAGAGCCACAAGCGCCCGAGGCTCTGCACCAGAGGAGGAGGTTCGTGAGAGATCGGCCAAAAAATCCGTAAAATTCACCACAGCCGGCTCGCCGCCGGCTTCCGCGCCGAAGCCAAAAGGCTATCAGCAACACAATTGGGAAGTAAATGAAACATGAAATGAAATAATCCAAAAACGAAAGACTCGAAATAAAATCCCACCCGCTGGTTGCTGCTGTCTCTCGCTCTGGTCCGTTCTTTCTCTCTCTCTCTCCTTTCCTCCTGCAAAGAGTCCTCCTGGGACCCGCTTGGTGGACCCGAGCGATTGATTCCGTCGTGCTGGTGATCCGGCGGCTGGTAGAGGTCCGAAACGGACGGACCTGAAACTGAAAGCAAACAAATGCAGCGCAATTAAGCACAACACAATGAAACAATTTTCCATCAATCATCAGCCACCCGCCGGGAGGGGGCGGCTCGGTGGCCTCCACCATCGCCCTGTGTGATATCATCGCCGCCCGCAGCTCTGGCGCAGCTTTTTTGACACTTTGTGGGGAGCCCATTCTGTCTCTCTCTCTCTTTCTGTGAATCCGTCGCCGCCTGCACAGCGGGTTTTCTTCCATTTCACTTCCGCGGCGCATCCGGCGAACGCCACACGGGGACTGGGCAGGATTTTTCTCTCGTTTTTGGTAGGAGAAAGATATGTTTTTATGCTGTGGCTTGTGGCCGGCGCTGGTGACCTCTCCGGCTTCGAAATTCGCCGTTCCCAGCGAGCCAACCCCGAGCATATCGTGTGCGTTTGATTGCAATTATTTTACAAAGTAATTTCGTTGGCAAAACTACACTGACTCTGAGTAACCACCGTTACAGTGTAGTCACCGAGCACTGAAAGCTTTTGCGTATTAGGTCTTTGGTTAGCCCTTTTTCTTGTAATCAATTTATGAAAGCTACTTTTCCGTTCTCTGTTGACATATTAAGCCAATAAAATCACTAAAATCGACAGAGAGACCGAAGCAATAAATAATGGAAGCATCCAATTGTGGCCAAATCTGGCAAACATGCGGATAGTCCGCGTGGGGCCAGGCCTTCGGCGGCCGGGATCGGGATGAGAGAAAAACCATTTTCTGATCCCACTTCCTCCTAACCACAGCAAAGAAAACCCACCGAACGAAAGGGAATTGGAAATCCGTACTCCACCGTCCCGCGCAGTTGTGTAAAGTTGACCAAAGAACGGAAATTGTAAAACCAGCCCACGGGGGGAGGGCAACCAATGCAATTGTATTTAACAATGATATAAAACACGCGGCCACGCCGTCGGTTACATTTCTTTCGTTTTTTTTGTCGCCCTAAGTGGACCTGCCTGGGGGTAAGGCCGGCTACATGCAGCAGCGGTGTCGGGATGGACGAAATAAAATAAAGAAAAGCTCATTATTTTCGCTCAATCAACCGAGAGAAGAACGTAGAGCAGAGAGAGCGGACCAAACGGAATGCTTGAAAGTACTGTACTGTGGCATCGGGAAACAAAAATGATAAAATCCGTCCCGGTGACTCATCATGGGGTCCTTTGCAAGGAGCTGGGCGAACGGTAGTAAAATTTAAAACAAGTGTCCTGCGAAGGCCACACCGATATGTGTGGGTGGTGGTGTCTCCAAGAGAAGAACTTTTTTTTGCCCCCTTTAATGCGAAGAGCTACTTTTAATGTCCTGACCCACCCGTCCTGTGGCGTCCTCTGGCGACGACAAGTTTGTGTCGCGGAACCGCACGGAGCACGGCGCATTAAACGTCAACTTTACGAGGTATTAGAGGCAACTTTTCAATAACCGCCCACCCAGCTTACAGTGCGCGTAACTTTCGACGACTTTTGATGACTTCCTGTGGGGGGCCGGTGCGCTGCGGTTCTTGTGGCGACCGCTGACTTTCGTCTTATCAAAACAATGAACCCTCCCCAAGTGTATGCGGGTTTATGTTTCTCTCTTACGCTGTCATGGGTTCAGGGGCCGGTGCCCGTGGTCCTGCCCGTGGCAGCATAATGAGACATCGTGCCGTGGTGGGAAGCGCACGCTGCGAGAAATTAAAAATCTACTCGCGCCTGCTGGCAACAAATTGGTCGCTCGCGTCGTGGCCTGTCAGTTGGATGCGAGGACCTACGCCGAAAAAAAACAACAACAACAAACCCCCAATCTTTACCGTCGTGCACTCGCCCCGATGATTGCATTTTTTACCGATGCTTTCTGCGCCTTCGTGTGGCCAAATCATTTCTGGAGCCACCTCACCGCCCCCCGGAATCTGTGGTGTAACGGCGAAGTGTACGGGTATTTGTCCGTTTTCGAAGGTTATACATTTAATATAGCACGCCTGTCGCCCTGCCGCGGACGTTGGTGATGATGACGTACCGAACCAGGGGAGGAAGGGCCGCTGTGGGCTATCTAGAGGGCAGAAAGGGCCCCGGTCCGGCCCGTCCCGTCCCGGAGGCGATAATTTATTCCGCCGCCGTATTTGGAGTACGGCGTCGGACGGGGTGCTCGCGGTTTGTGATAACGTCGAGAACCAGTTCATGTGCCAGAAATCGATCGTTTGCAGCACTATCTCCACATCGCACCACCACCCCCGATGGCCCTTGGCTATGCGGGCAGTCCGTGTATGTGTGTGTGTGTGTGTGTAACCTGCTTCTATCTACACGTCCCCACTATCGTTTTTTGCGGTTCCGTTTGAATGGAAAGGTTCAACTCACGTCATGCAACGTGCCCGTGCGGCGTGCACAAAACCCCCACGGAGGCGGCATCCGATGCACATATGAATGCACAAATTGAACAGAAAGAGATAGAACGAGAGAGAGTGAAGGATGCAGAACGTGAAAGAAAGGAGTCGGGAAAAAGTCACGGTGAACTCCAGCTGCTGGTGGACCCCCGGGAGAGAGAAAGAGAGGGACAGATTGAGGTAAATTAAAGGTAACGAAATTAAAAATAATTAAGCAACAACGCACCACCATTTCAACCGCCGCGTTTCGGAGGAGGTGGTCAAGCAGAGAACTCGGTTCGCTCCGCTGATTGACCCACCGTTGATCCCTGTTGGGCCCCCCGGGCGGGCTGTGTGTAGCGGCCGGGGTTATATCGAGCACACGGGTGTGTGTGGCTCGAAATGGATTCGAGAATTATGAAAATGATTAAAAAATTGTACTCAACCGGCGGCGGCGGACTCAATTGAATGTAACATAAAAAAAGGTCCACCCAATTGCGCCGGCCACCACCCGCCGGGAGCGTGAGTTTCACGAACGATTAAACCGAAATTGCTCTGTTGATGCCGTATTTTCGGTGTTTGACTTTTTTGGCGCATCATCGGTTCCTCGCGGTAGGAAGTGGTCAACTTTAACGCGACGAATGCAAGTCGGTGGTACGTCGCCATCGTTGTCCGACGGGATTCCGTTTGAAAATGGGTTCCTTTTAAACAAAGTTCGTAGGTTCTAGGAATTTATGTATTATGAATTAACTTAAATGAACACTGAAGCCTAATTATGTGGCTCAGATACAGACGTCGGTGCATTGGAGAATCTGCATCGGATTCATGTGAAGCATGGTTGTAGTCACGACCATGCGAAGTCCGACGCTACGTGGTGCGCGTTTGCGTGCGTCCGGTCCGTTAATGCCGGCGCAGCTCCCATTAATATGTTAGTAACATGATGCAACATTGCGCAATACCGATGCCGTATCCCGCGCAATACCGATGCTCCAGACCAAGGTCCCGATGGGTCGTAGGCACACGAGTTGGAGAAATTCCATAGTTCCCTTCCGTAGCTTTGGGAGTTCCCTCGTTTGTTTGCCTCTTGGAGTAAGTTGTAATGTAGGGATAGTAGAGAACGTTCCAATACTCGATCAAGAGACGTACTCATTGGCAGCAGAATGACACATAGGGTCAGTCTGATGGTAAATCCGAGTATTCTGTTTGCTTTAGTCAAGTGGTCATTTGTAGGCTCCCGATATGGGGATTTCATCGTTACAACAGATATGATCTGGAGGGTGTTTGTTAAAATTCTTAACTGTCGGCATTGACGCTCATCTTAGCGTTGAAATCGTTTCTCGATCCACTAACTTATTTGCCTAAGATACTTGACTTCGTCTTGTTACTCGCAGACTTAAGATGGAAATAAAATAATGGTTAAAATAACTATACTGTCGATTGATGTCCATAGTCCATTGATGCAACTAAGTCCAAATGATACAACGAGAAGGCAATCAGGCGGAAATACACGGCATAATAAATCGAAACACGATGGCGTAGCGCGCACGGTGTTCTCCGTTCGGTTGTTCCGTTAATCCTCCGAGCCCTGTGGCTGGCAACTTGTAAGAAGCCACCACCAAAGGCAACATCAAGGAAAATAGATCAGCGTCTCTCACGCTGCCAGGAGATTGCAGAACGACGACGACGACGAACGG
Organism: Anopheles cruzii; assembly: GCF_943734635.1. Lineage (NCBI taxonomy): Eukaryota > Metazoa > Arthropoda > Insecta > Diptera > Culicidae > Anopheles > Anopheles cruzii. The sequence goes on along the minus strand of NC_069144.1, from coordinate 15,693,723 downwards.
CGGTGGCTTAAGGGAAGGAATTTATTCAGCTTGCACCAAACCCAACAGCAGCAGCAGCGGCGGCGCACCGCAAGAACACACCGATCATTAGTTGGCCATTGAGCGATGCAATCTGTGGAAACGGGAAAACGTCGCCATCGTCGTGGTCGTGGTGGTCGTTGTTGGGCATTAGTTGGGTAGTATTGGTGTGTTTGGCAGCGGGAGAAAAGATCTATGCAGAGCACCCCTTTTACGGGAGAGACCGGACCTGCCCCACACGAAAAACCCCGTTTCGGATTCGGATCCTCCATTGAACACCCGGATCCCGGCGAACTTCTTGTGGTGGCATTGCTGCTGCGATGGCAGGGATTGTTTCCGACGCGACGTGGCCCGATGGGTACACCTTTCGGTGTGCGCGGGGAACGCACAACGCGCAACGCCAGCCAGATTGACGGGGCCAGATTAGAGAGACAGAATCGGATCAAGCCTCATTAAAAGCGAAGCGAAGATGGTGGTGGGGTTGCCAGTGGCCAGTCTCGAACCCGTTCTTTTTGCGAGACACTCTCGCGGCCCGCGGCTTTTGCTAGTGGTGCTGTTGTAATCAAGCGAAAATGGTCTTCTTTCATATTTTCTTTCTTACTTAGCACACCCGGTGCGTAAGTTGTCTTCTTCTTTTTTCGGTTCCCGATGTTATTTCCACAACCGTGAAGAACGCTGTAAAATTGGATTGGTTTTACACCTTTTATGTTTAATGCTATGTGTTTGAAACTCTTTCTTCGTCACTTCTCTATTTTCTCATTCATTTGGGTTTGTCTTGTTTTCTTTCGTTTAGTGGTTCGTAAAAGGTTTTTATAATCCATTTTATTAAACATATTTACATTTACCAGTTAGACAATCCTTTTGTTCTTAGGCGTCTATCATATCAATTTGTCGCAAATCGCACATATTTAGTCGCAGTCGTAGTAATTGCTACCCATCAACACATGGCGCACCAGGTTTCAAAAGAAACTGATAAGAAACAGCGATAAGAAATGTTACTAATGCATTGATAAATAATGCGAGTCAAGAATCCCACGATTGTAAGGAACAATTTACACATTTGCGTAATTTGCCTTTAAAATATTAATTTACATCAACGCAGATCTTCGTCAATTTCTTCAGTCGAACGACGATGTTCGATGTTCATCATACGTTGTCATTGGCAATCCAAGTAAACATGTCGATTCTAATTTCGATGCATTCTTTTGCAATTACGTTTTATCAGCATTGTAAAGTCACGTTTCTTTTGATGTTGGTGGGAAAATGTAAGTTTTGCTTTTCCTTATTGTCTCCGAAGGGTTTTCAGAATTTAAATGAATTTCGCAACCGCTTAAAACTACTTCCGGCCGAAAATCGAAGTCGCCGTCGTTGTTGTCTCTTGTGTCCAGATCGAGCAGCAAAATGGCGCCGAACAAAGCGGAAATGGTAATTTTCCGTAACTTGCTGGTTGCTTGGTGACCGCCACCAATACACCGCGGTGAAAAGACTAACGTTTGTGTAAAATCGTGCACGTGGAAAAGAGCATGAGGAGGGGTGACAAACGGAACGGTGGGGTAATGGGGGCTGGTGGTCCGCCGCCGGTTAGAGTGGAGCTGCCAAAGAACGCTCTGCCCTGAGAGAAACGGTGTAATAGGTAAAATAGAGAACCACGAAATGTCAATGACACTTTGCGTTCTACTCCTCCGTGTCTCTCTCTCCGCGTCTCTCTTTCTCACTCTGGTTCCGCGGTTCTGGGGCCAGGCGTTCGTGTGGCGGAGGGAGCATGATTGGCGGGTTTCGGGTTCGCATGTTGCCACCAGAAGAGCAGCGGCTTGAGCATAGTACCGCGCGGCGCGATGTGCGCGCACTGCGCCGCACACACCACATCCCCACGATCTGCTGCGCCAATTGCTGGATCATGATGTTGGCTCAGCTTGCGCGGCCCCTTGCTGCTGCTGCCGCTGCTGTGGGTCCGTCCAACAAAAGATGACGTGGCATGGGAGCTCTGGTGCACCTCTTCCTGCGCGCCCCGACAGCGCGCGCGTTGCGTTGCGCGTCGAGCAATAAGTGCACGACCTCATTTTTGTAGCTCATCTGGGAGTTGCTCTGGTGGGCGGCTGCCACTCCGCCACCATCCAGTACGCGCGACCACCCTCCCTTGCGTATTGATATCCTCCCAACGTCGTCGTGGTTCGATCCGAGAAAAGGGGAACTATCTGCCAGCACCAGAGCGCGCGCCGCCCCGACGACGCCAATTAACTCCCAAGTATGCGTGTGTGTGTGTGTCCGACCAGCTCCAGTTATCGATTTACTGCCAAGTAAAGGCCACCATGAGGCAGCACCGCGCGTCCATGAAGATAATTTAAAGTAAAGAAAACTTGTTCGTTAAAAAAATTGTATAACGCAAAGGGCGGAAAATGTAGATTTATGTTGGACCATTACAGAAGTCGTTCATATCGTCCATTTGATTACCCTTTCTGTGGATGTGGCGCGCCGTCTTGAAGTCCTAGGTCGAGACGTGGAACCTCTCTGTGTACCACAAACGCCATTTTGTATGGTGTCTGATCCGGTGTCCGGGAACGACTTACGAAAAATTGACAAAAATTGTAGCCACAAGTGCAAAAAAAGAGCGGAGTCCGGTCGGCCGTGTCATCATCGAGCGGCGACACGCTCTGCGCGACGATTGCGTCATCCGTGGTGGTGGCCGCGTCCGCGGCGGCGACCTCATAATGCAGGGGCTAATTATTTGCCATACTTGCCAATTTAATCGCGCAGATTCATCGTCCGCTGCGCGCGGTGCTGGCGTCGTTCTCGTCGCGAGTTGCGACAGATTGTGTTGGCACAATCTTTTACGCGCTCGCGCCCGTCTGCCCGTGTGTGTGTGTGTGTGTGCGATCCTTGTCGACCGGGAAGGCCAGATTCTCGCCCCAACAGCAACAACGCGATCACGCGCGCGCTCTCTACCAAAACAAAATGGCTGCCAACCCGACGCCGAAGGGTGTCCATAAAGCTTCAGCACACCACACAACACTTAGCAGCTCTAGGAGGTCGTAAAAACTGGGGAGAACCATAAAGTGATCTCCTATCCTGTCCGTCGAGACTTCCTCTGAGTCGAGTGTAACAGAGGGCGACTATTACTCTGTGGTTTTCTGTGTGATCGACGACGCCGCCAGTGGCCGTCCCCCGTCAATGGTGTTCTCCACGCACTGACTTTTGAACTTCGCGCGGTTCGTGGTTGCGCGCTTGGCGCAATCATGGTTGTGACTTCCTTATGGTGCTGTGGTGTGGCCAGTTTGTTGCTAATAGTTGGCTGCTGCAAGTGCCATAAACATTCGTTCGTTTCTGATCTTTTGCGAAACTCACAAACAACGAATGGTCAGCAATAGCAGCTACAGATCGGTATCTGCAGGCTTCCGGAGCTGGAAAGTCTGATGGCGGCTTACACACGGTCTGTTCGAACATTTTCGCGACATTTGAATTTCCGCGGGCTACGTATATCCATTTTTTTGTGGCGCTAGGTTACTACACATGTCAGTAACTTATGGTGAAAAGTTCGGCCATTTTGAGTAATCAGTCAATTTTTGGCAGCTGTTTTGATTGAACAAAATTTGGCTCATCGTCGTTTTTTGTCTCTTCCATAAAATGGATGGCACAGAATCTGTATCAAATTTTGCGTGAAAAACGAGATTAAGAGCTCGGACGCAATCGAAATGTTTACAGTGGCTTATCGTGCAGCTATTAAGACCAAAAGCAACGCTTATCGGTGAGTCAACAATTTTTCAGAGGGGCGAGAAGATGTGAACGTCGAAAAGCCAAGTTTGGTCGTATGTGAACAGATGTCCTTACAGTTTTCTTCGAAAACGGCTGTTTTAACGTTTTTTGGCTCCCTAAGTTAAAACAATTTTTTTGTCGGAAAACTAAACAATGGATAATATTTCTCTTGCAAAACTAATTGATTCCTCATCTACGAAAAATAGGTTCAGCGTTTTATCTTAGCCTCAGCCTCAGTCGCGAAATTTTGACCACTTAGAGTACAAAAGCAAGAGCGATGCTAGAAACCCCCAGCACCCAGAGAGTCAATAGAGAATTTAAGGACAACCTCATTCGAATCATGCGGCGCATTCGATTGTTTTTGGTGCAGCAATTTGAAAGTAGGGACTGGTAGTGCCGGAAGTTGTTGGGTTTTTACCACCAAAACAGTACCGATCCGATCACGACCACCGCCGCGCATATCGTCCGACGGCGAGTCTGCATCCGGAACCGACTCCCCCCGCGGGAGACTCTTTGTGGGCAAGAAGAAACGAATTCTTTTGTCTCCTCGCCGCTTTCTCTCTAACTCTCCGCGGCCGTCTGTTGAAGTTTTCATGTTTTAAATTAGGTAACTGTGGGCCGCGCGCGCAGGAATGTTCCCTGCAGCAACACCCACATTCCAGCACATTCTTGTGTGTGTGTGTGGGTGTGTGTTCTTCGGCAACCAAATTCCGGGTGTGTGTTCCGTCGTCGGGCGTGTTGATATGTTTATTTACTTCTGTCTGGCTTCCTGGCTCTTCTGCACACTCTGTCGGCACTTCCGTGGCCCCGCTTTCCGGTGGTTCGGAAGTCGATAAGAAAATACGCGCCACCACACACTGCAGCAGACTAGAGACCGCTCGCCCGGGATCAGAACATAAAAACGCGACGTAGAAATCGCGCCCGCACAAAGTGCATCATAATGCACACTCATATCGGTCGCGGGCGCCATTGTGTTGTGCCATATTTTGATGATACGGTGCTGGCACTCGACGAGTCTGTTGGAGCCATAAAACGCGCGACAACCGCGCCGACCTGAGCGACCTCTCCGTACACGATACGTGGCCCTATTGGACGTGGGGCTCTCTGACATCGTCGATTGTCGGGGTGGGTTCACCGCCGGAACCGGCGTCCCCGCAAAAACCATAGACCGGAAATCATCAACGAAAATTATCCGTTAGCCCTGGCAGGGGGTCGTCGGTGGGTGGTATTGGAGAGGAGGAACCATTGTGCCCCGGAGGCTACACGGAACTTATCTTACGCCAACCCGTATGTGTGGTGTGACCAGGCCAACCAACAAACCATGGCGAAGAAATTTAAGGGGATTACCGCAAAGTTTTGGAACTTTCTTCGGTCGGCTCGCGGGGGCTCTGCTCACAAACCATCGAATATCGCGTTCGTTAGACCGACGGTTTTGTGTAGTTGGAAATATATGTCCCTCCGCAAACTGCACGCGAATTGGTTCGATTCAAATGGCGAAGCATATATTTTCTAAAGACGCCAACAAACTTCTCAAGAGCAGCACATCACTATGCGTTTTGCGCAATTGTGGTAGTGTTGTCTTCTTGGGCGACGTCGCCTACTTGGGTGCGGCTTGAAGATCAATCTCTTTGACAGTTTTCCTTTGTATTTTCAATTCCATCTCGTCGTCGTCGTCGTCGTGGCCGTCGTTGCTGTGCCACGGTCCGCTGCCGCTATGCTCCGACCAACCCCTGGGTTTCAATCGACTTTGCATCAAAAGACGTATGCGAGCGTGCGGCGCCATATTGTTCCCTGGCAAACGCTCTGGAATGCTGCTGCTTCTTCTGGAGCGAGCAAGAGAGAGAGCTCCAAAAACGTCTTTTGACGTTTGAGATTACCACGCCGAAGCGGCTGGAGTAGTGTTAGGCTATGATGCTGTTAATGCTGGTTTATTGTTTTTCCATCATCGTCTTTTGTTTGGCGTCTGCTTGGGTGCTGCTCTCTGTTCTCCAAAAGTTCACAACACTCCGTCGATCTCTCGCCTTCTCTCTCACTCTCTCTCTGGGGTTTCTTTGCACCCAAAAGAACGTCGTCGGACGTTCAACTATATGGCCAGCCAGCATCACCGACGCTATGCTGGCGGTGGTTGGCCATCTATCTTTATTAAATTCAAATAAAGAGCGGTGTAATGTATTTCAATCAATGCCACGCGGATGTTGAAAAGCTCGTCCTTTCGCCAGCGGAAGAATTTTAACGAGAAACTCTAGCGCCGTGTGCTGAGCAGAGAGCCCTGCGCGCACGTCGCGCTGTCGCTGAGCAGAGGTCCGAGCTAGCGGACGACTGTGAAGGTCTTTTTTAATCCTTCCCGTAGCCATCATCCGGAACCAAGGCAAGGAGACATCGAGATATCGACCCTGAAACGAAACAGGCGAGCGAACGGGAGAGAGAGGGGACACAGTGCGTGGTTCCATTAATACTTCCGGGCGAGATATAGAGATGTTTCATTATAACTTTTGTAGCACACGGGAATGGCCGATGGGGATGCGCAAGACGCGAATGCCAACACTCTTTTCACAATTTGCTCCGCGGAGCCCGGATTTATTTAAAATGGCGGCCACCGCCCCAAGTACCACGTGCAGTGAATATAGAGAGAGGTGTTCGACAGGAACAGGGTTCTCTTTTATGTCACGGTAATAAATATTCAGCAGCACTACTCTCCCTCTTACGAGCGCGGTGAAACCCTACAAAAATCATCGCCCTCAACACATCAGTGCGTTTTCAGTGCGCTCTTTGAACAAATCACCACACATTCCCCGTCCCAGGTCCCGTCCCCGGCCCCGACTGTTAGGGCCCCGTTTTAATTTCATTAGCAGCGGCGTGTTGCGGAGTCGAAGAAAATCAATTCAATTCATCCAAACGCGCGCACATCAACGCGGTTTGGCCGCGGGCGTCTTATCGCGGGGCCCGGGGTTCCGCTATCGCTGCTGATGGTGTGTCTGGTGATGCACTTTTTTCGAATGATTTTAATTCAATTAGGACCTCAGCTCGGCGGTCCCGACACGCACTCACCAAACCCTCATTGGCCCTGATGGCGGACGGGCGGCTTGGGATTGAATCTTTTTGCTGCTCGAAGTGTGTGTGTCTGAATGCGCATTTGATCTTTTTTCTCATCACCCTTACCCTGCACACTATGACGACTGCGCTGCGCGATGATATGGCCACGGCGGGCCCGGGGACATCCACTTGTGCGCGAGATTGGTGGGGTGCGCAACACATCATCAGCCCTTTGTCCAGGCCATTTACGGGCCGTCGTCGTCCGAAGTTGGTCTGTCTGAGTCACTGGAAATTATGTTTTGCATTGTTCCACTTGACGACTGCTCTTGAGACACACACACACACGAATGAACGGACGGACCGACTGGAACGGACGGCGCAGCACAGCAACACTCACGGAAAATGTGCATTAAGAATGCACAAAGCACCGGGCGAGAGCGCATCTTAGTGGAAAATGCACATCGAATGAATAGTTAAAATCATTCGAAGCTGCTGTCGAGTGCCAAGCGAGGAAAGTCTCCGTCTCGCTGGATCCTTTCTTCGAACGCGCACCCCCCGTGTCCCAACGGTGGCGGGATGGTGGCATCTGTTATTCCTAGACGCCGCTTCGGCTACCTCGTCTTCTGGTGCGGGTGTGGTGTAAAGTGAATTTGTTAATTACTTTAACATGAAGCTCGTCTCGTCTCGTCTGTCTTTCCTGCGGCCTTTCACCAAACCTGGCCGCGTTAACCTGGTGCTGGGCGAATCAGCGTGAGAAAATCTTACTTCTCATGGAGGAACCCGCCGTTGAAAAAAGGGATTGAGCAAAGCTTACTACGCGGCTGTGGCTTACTTTCAAATCCTTAAGACTTTCCGTAGGCACTGTGAACACCGCGTAACTGCAGACACCGGCGTCGCTCCTATTTCGGTTTAGTTTAATCGTTTTTTTTAAATCGTGTCTAATGCTCGATCCAAAGCGCGTGTAAGCAACAGAGAGAATTCTGAATTTCGACAACGTGAACGTTTGTTTCAATTTGAATCTGCCGTAAGGTATGAGTGGTCCTCTGAAAATCGAAAGAAATCGACGAAAACCCGTTACAGTTTTTTTAAATGTAAAAGCTTAGGCAGACACGACAAAGTTAATTGGCATGTCAGTAATCAGAGCATCGACCAGGAGCTAAAGATCAATCATCAAACAGCTTAAAGCCATTTGCGCAAAGCTGGATTCACGAAGAAGCTCAATATTTGGGTACCACATCAATTGACACCGAAAAACAAGATGGATCGAATTGCCATCTACGAAGTTTTTGCCAAATGGAACGAAACCGTACCATTTCTTAAACGGATGGGTAATGGGGATGAAGAATGGGATATACATACTGTTAAATAAGTACCGGGAATTTGTGATTTTAAAGAAAACGCGTTATTCGATTTTCGATATTTTTTGGCGCTGGATTGCTACACATTTCAGTGATTTTTGGTGAAAAGTTGAAAATTTAAAAAAAATCAGTCAATTTTTGAAAATTTTTTTAGTGTGGGCGTGTCTTGGCCCTCCGCCGATTTCTGTCCCTTCCGAAAAATGGATGGCAAAGAACCTTTATCAACCGCAGGCCAGAAAAGACCAGCAAGTTTAGCATCGTTGCTTGTGTGCGATTTTTTGATCAAAAACTACAAACTAATGATGCCAAAGCCACCGTATTGCCCAAATCTGATCCACTGTGTCTTTTTCTTGTTTCAAAAACTCAAATTACCGTTTCGTGGCCAATTAATTTAGGAGAAGACAGAAATCGGCGGAGGGCCAAGACACGCCCACACTAAAAAAATTTTCAAAAATTGACTGATTTTTTTAAAATTTTCAACTTTTTACCAAAAATCACTGAAATGTGTAGCAATCCAGCGCCAAAAAATATCGAAAATCGAATAACGCGTTTTCTTTAAAATCACAAATTCCCGGTACTTATTTAACAGTATGTATACGACAATACTGTGTGAAAATAATCGTGGTCTAAGCGTGATGAAGCACCTTATCCGGTGGTCAAACCAGAACTCACGAACAGGAAGGTTCTACTGGTTATATGGTGGGACTTGAAAGGAACCGTTTATTATGAGTTGCGTTCGTGTAGCCAAACACTAAATTCAGATCTCTACTGTCGATTACTGCACCGTTCGAAGCTAGCAATTGACCAAAGACGACCAGAAACGGCCAACGGAAAAGGTTTTGTGTTCCATCAGGACAACGACATAGTTAGGATAGTATATGAAGACGGATCGCCGTAAGTGATCCTCATTTCGGTTTGTAGTTTCAACATGTTTGATGTGGGGGTCCGTCAAATGTTTTTCGGATCTCTAAGAACCCCTGTTAACCATTTTTAAACATCAATCAATTTAACATTCTTCTTGCATTTTGCTTCTTCTGCTTGCAGTGCCCAGAAAGGGTTGGCGGCGGCCGCGGCCGTAGGTGGCGGTCCGGGGTCGGGCAGTGGCAGCAGCCTCTCGCTAACGGGTGGCAGCACTTCCGGTAGCGGTGGCGGAGGCAGCGGTAGCGGCGGCGGCAGTGGCAGTGGATCCGCGTCGGGTGTTGGCGGAAGTGGTGGCGGAGGCGGCAGCGGTGGCGGAGGAACGAGCAGCTACCACAGTCCATGGCAATGGACGACGATCACGGCGACGGGCGAATGACATTATGGGGCTCGTAAAGAGCCCGCTGTTGCTGGACCACAACAAGCACAAACGGTTCCAATGAATCAACAGCACCACAGCAGCAACCACAGCAGCAACACTAACACTAACAACAACACCTCCCACAACAGTAACAACAACAACAATAATGGCACCAGCAGTAACAACAACAACAACAGTAGCGGCAGCAGCAGTAGCAGCAGCAACGCAAACACATCCAACCACAGTCAGCAACAGCAGTCACAGCAGCAGTCGCAACAGCAGCATGGGATGGATACGATGAGCTCGTACCAGTCACCATTTGGCGGAAGCCTTGGCAACCTTCTGCAACATCAACAACAGCAAAGCCAGCAACAGCACCACCTCCAGCAACAGCAGCAACATCACCAGCAACAGTTACATCACCAACAGCAGCAGCAGCAACAATCGACAATGATGAGCAATGCTGCGCTGATGCAACATCAGCAGCAACAACAGCAGCAGCAGCAGCATCAACAGCACCAGCAACTTCACCAGCAACAACAGCAACACCTTCAGCAGCAACAGCAACTCCAGCAACAGCAGCAGCAACTTCAGCAACAGCAGAGCCTCCAGAACGCCGGTAGTGGAGCCACCTCCAGCGGTGGTGGTACCGCCTCCACCGGTAGTGGCCACCTGACCGCTTCGTCCTCGAACGTCGCCGCCTCCCACCACCACCAGTCCCTCGCCGCGCAGAGTGCCGCGGCGCAGATGATGTCGGCGCGCAACCCGTTCGGTTTTGACTTCAATCACTTCCAAAGCAACTACTAAGCGTGCGTCCAGGTATGTACCATTTTGTCATCACGTCCGGAATTCAGAAATTATGTGGCTGTGCAGACGACCCCGAGATAGAGCAGGGGGGAATGCGAAAAGTGCGCGCGGAAAATTGCGTGCCGAGCGTCGGCGGCAAATATTCATTTGGGTTGAGGACCTTCTTCTTTTTGTCGGAGTCCGTCTCTTCCGGCGGCCATTTTGAATGGCCCGCGCGTTCGCGATGATAAGCCCATTGCGTGTGTTTCCGCGTGTGTGCCTTTTCTTATTTGCCCGGCCCGAGTCCGTGGTCCGTCTCGTTCGCCGACTGTCAACGCGCGGGTTGCTTTCGGGCCACTGGCTCTCCGGCATGCAATTATGTGGACCTTCGCTCACGCTCTCTCTAAGCCTTCATCGTCACGCCGGACCGGGCGGGTAGGCAGGCCTTCAATTAGCGAGCCACATCGTCAAATAATATGCGGGTTGCTGCTGATTAGAAACCTCCAGCACACGGTCTTCACAACACAACAGGGTCTTGTTGTGGCTGAAGCCGAGCCTGTGAGTGGTGAGGGATCTCTTTGGGAAAGCGAACCGGACGTTGTCGGCGGTCGGTTTTCAGTAACAGCAAATTCAAATTAATTATTCACTGTTTGATTTGTGCGCTTCAACGGCTCGTCGACGCCGCCGCAGCAAACGATTGACAACCCGACCGAGGGACGGACCGACTGTCAGACGGCACCATCGGGACACTCTGCCCAGGTGATGATGTTTGCTCCCCCCGTTGCTGAGTTTGGGCTAGAGAAGACATGATGACATTTGATGTTGTCACGACGACGACGGTGGCCTTGGCAACACACAGTAGAGCGCGGACCCACCGCCTACTACTGCTTACCTGTCACCTGTGTTCGAATCAAGTAACGGTCGAGAAAATCCGCCAAAGCCTACTTTGCCGGAGTTGCCAGGGCGAGCGTCCGTGACCGGTGGTGCGGGCCGGTGCGTTGCAGGAGGGAGATTAATTTCCGCGATAGTGTGTGACCCACCGAAAGGAGGTGCCGCACCGAAAGAGGCAGCGAAAGGTGAAGCCTTAATTCTCCATTGTTCCACCGAACACACCGAGTGAAAGAGAGAGAGAGAGAGAGAGAGAGAGCAGCTCACAATTTGGGGTAGACACCAGGGAGCGAGGCGAGGGCGCTTCCGTTGTCGTCGTCGCATTAGATTCTAAACAATATGTAGAACCCGCCCCACCGCCCCCCCCCGGTCCGAGAACTGTCCCCGAGGGGGTGGCCTTAGGCTCCTACGTGCGCACCCGCCCGCCCGTGTGTGTGTGTGACGCGCAAGATTCCCGGGCATTTCGATCTTTTGTCCAGTCACGCAACGCACACGCAACAACCGATAGAGGAAATAAAATACGAACCCGCTCCCCAAGACGAACGGGTGCGCGGGGACTCCCCATCCACACCTGGCGCTGGCCACCTCGTGCCGGTGTCCTGGGCTGACCGGGAATGGAAATTTCGTATTTGCATTTTGCATCATCATGCTGCTCCTCGCTGGGAGAGAGAGATCGAGAGCCTCTCCTGCTTCCCGCGGCCAGGTCTTCGCACTGGACGGTCCGGGGGCGCCGAACGAAGCGGGACCGGGGCCGCAGGGGTGCACTAGTTAATGCTTGGTGGTTGATTCTGCAAGATCCCTTCGTCTCTGGGCCCCCCGCCACGCCCGTTATCATTATCGCCGTGTGGCCACCGCAAAGTTCCTTTTTCCTGCGCTCACTGCGCCGCTTCCGTGCATCGGGTCGTCGTTCTCGGGTGGTTTGAGGTTAGCCGGTGCGCACCGGTCGGTCGGTCGGTTGGTCCGGGCCGGGCCTACTATGATGCAAATGCCTGTGGCCTGTGCGGCCATTTGCGAATCGATCGGCTCCGATGGTGGTGGTGGTGGTCCTCTGCGTCGAGATCTCTCCGTGTGCGAGCCATAAACAAACCGCCGCTGGTGGAGATCACACACAATATACCACCACCACCGGCCCAGTCGGCCCTCTCCTGGGCTGGGTGGGTGAGCCTCCTGTGGCCAGGCTGGCTGGCTGGCTGGCTGGTGTGCGTTGGCACACACCACGCGCAACGCTGGATATTAGATTCGCTCCTTCGCCACTCGCTCCAGAGCGCCATATTTACTTGCAATATATTATGTTTACCATTAAAACCGTCACCGTCGTCATCGTCGTCGTCGTCCAGGTGAGGCCGCCCGGAACTCCACCTGTTTTTGGGTTGGTGGCAGAGAGCGACCAGCATTCCAGGGATCGGCCTTTCGGAAAGGAGGCCTCCCCGATGCCATTAGTTTGCAGCTCGCGAACCCCCGGGACACCGGGACCGGGATGCAGAATACATATATTGAACCTTTTGCGGTTTCCAACCGAAGAGAGAGAGAAAGGTGTTAGGGGGTGCTTCACGACGCACGTCCGCGCCGTCCAATGTTTTCCGTGTGGTCACCGAGAGAGAGCATTTGCCCCATTCCAGCAGAAGAAGAGCGATGCTGAACGCGCGCAATTAATACCCAGGTCGGTGCACACACTGGTCGGGGCCTTGGCGTGGTCCCGGACTTCCGGATCGGTGTGTTGGGGCGATACTGTGCGTACAGCAGAGCAGAGGCCACGTTTCGCGTTCGGAAGGTGGCCTTCTCCCACCCGCCGAACTCCGGGTTGCCGTGTTCGGTTCTTTTCCTAATGCACACACGCACCGGACACAAGAGCTGCACATACGACGCAGTGACCACACAACCCACAGAAAGAGAAAGAGAGAGAGAGCGAGCGAGAGAGAGAGGTCACAGGGCGCGCCTAACCTGCCTGTCCGAAAAAGGCATTTACATTCACGCATCCCCCCGCGAGATTCTCCGCTTCCGGCTTTCCCACTTCAGGGACCCAGGGAAAGCTGTGCGCCATCGTCCTGTCATCGTCGTCGGACGTTGCGTGCGTTAGATTTGGAGAGGAGTAGAAGCACCGGCCTCGTCGGCCGATGCTGAAAACATATTCCCTCGCAAGGATTTTTTGTCCACTTGCCCGCTGTGTCCCTCCCCCCGACGAAGGACGTGAAGTCCAGCCCGATGCACCAGAGGGTCGTGGGGCGAGGAGATGCACCACCCAGGTCTGAAATTATCGGGGCGTTATTGCATTTCTGGTTTCGGGGGGACGCGTTGGGTGTTTGGGTGCTTCGCCTTCCCCCCGAAGGCCGGTGTCGTCCTGTGTGTGTTTCGTGTTCGTTAGTGATTCGTTTCTCTTTTCGCGCCTTTAGATGGAAAATAAACACACTCTCCCTGGCACACACGCACACACACCGAGGGCAGGGACACGCACTTGCGTGTGTCCTTGCTGCAGCAGGTTCTTAGTGCGTGTGCGGCTGCTAGAGATGGTCAGATCCCTTCTTGTGTGCGCACTCGCTCTCTCACACGACGCACTTCGGGGAAAATTGGTTGGTCGGGTTTTTGGTGAACGCGAAATGCGCGCGCGCGTCCGCACGCACACACACACAGGCACGCGCGGCCACCTCAACCACCAGAACGGGGGGGACTTCCACTTCCGTTCGCGCGGGCCGACACCACAACAAAAACAGGAAAAGCTGTGGAAACTTGTGTGCTTCCTTATGGCGCGCGGCGCCACCACCTTCTCGTCGTCGTCGGTGGAAATTTCGGTGTGGAACCGAAAAAGTTCGGTCGTCCCGAACAAGCACCACACGGACGCGTGACTGTGTGTGTGCTTTGTGGGGAGCGATGTTGTTTTTCTTATTTTTTTCCAATGCTTCTCTCGCCAGCGAAGCGGGGCGCGTCGTGTGTGTCGGTCCGGAAGAAGCACGACGATGACGACGGCGACCTCTCGGAGAAGAGGCGCGCGGAAAATGGCTCTGTGTCTCGTGTTGTCACGCACACACTGCTGGCACGCATCCTGGCCTCCGCGAACCACACACACACACACAGAAAGGAAAGATCCCATCGAACTTTGGGTAAAACTTACCACCACCAACACCACGACAAAGAGGTGGTGAGGAAGTCCTGTGAGAATCCGCCCGCCTGGCCGGCCCTGGTATGTCTTGTGGCAGCGCAGTAGTGCAGCTCAGAGGGGGTCCCCGCCAGAAAGCTTTCGGACAGATGCGCTGCGCCCCCCAGGAAGCAAAAACAGGATAGCAAATAGTAAACGGGGCGCGTTCCCCACAAACCGTGCGACCCGACCTGAGACCGCGGAATGGAAGGGTGTGAACCATTAAAGTCATATGACAGAAAATCAATAATACTGGAAGCGCGGCGCGGTCGACGACGACGACGTGGACCAAATTCCTCGTTTCGTTTAAATCCTTCGTCATGATGTTGCCGCGCGCCCGGTGCCTGGGAAATAGCTCTCGGTCCGCGGTTCTTCTGGGACGTAAGGACACAGGTGTCGGGACGACAGGTAAAAAAGGGGAGCGTTCAAAACGGGACGCAAAGCAACGGCAAGGACGCCGCTGTGGAGATGCTCCGGGACAGTTCTTTGTTTGCGGCCAGCGGCTTGCGGTTCCCACGGGTACTGGTGGGGAGGTGGTACCTTCCTCCGTTCGCATCCCCCAGTACAACACTTGTTGGGAGGGGTACGTCTCGTTTCTCATTTTTTTTTTTTAGTTGGGGGCTCCCAGGCAGTCCTCAGAATCCGCTTACTTCTCCAGTGGCGCGCACAGTGCTTCCTGCGTTTCCGGACGTCCCTGGAGAGAGCATGTTCCAACGACAGGTCTTAGAGCTAATCCAACGCGCGCGAGCGGGGCTAATCCTAGATGAAGTTCTTGCCCCAGATTACTACCGCTCGTCCCCGGTTTCTTCGTCGGGGCATCATCATACGGCGGGGGTGGGAGTGTGTTCCATTCTTCCTCACATCATTACGGAACACGGTGCGTATGTTGAGGGTTTTTTTTCCCCGTGGGCCGTACATCCTCCCTTGTGGAGCACGCCGATCGCCGGGGATGGAATTTTACTAATGAAATTCTGTGCGCGAAACTGACTGAGGCTGCAAATGCCGTTCGGGAGTGATTGGCTTCAAAAAATAAAGGGAACTCTTTCACACGAAAAAGGGGAAGTACTTTTTACCGATATATTGAACATACTTGATTGATACCCGGGCGGGGTGAATCGGGAATCCTGAGGATCACTGAAAGAGGGACAGGGACACAATGCGCACATAACCTTGACGTTTCCATTTGCAGCTGTCAAACGATATTTTGGATTGGATTTCTGAGCCCCCGACTCCAATGTATGTACAGCCAAACAGAGGGCAAACTGAACTGCAACCTTTTGTTTGGTGGTCTTTTATTCCACCGACTTTGCGAACACTGGCAAAAATCAAGAAGGCTGTGGCTTGATTTGCGTTTGATTGACCAATGCATTTCCCTCAACAAATCCTGGAACTAGTTAAAAATTGTATTAGGTTGGGGAAAAATTACATAAAATTAACATAAAAATTACTGAAACGGGTCAACGAAACCAGAATTGCAAATTACCAGCTATTAGAGTATCGCGACCATGAACACCATGCAAAATTTCAGCGGCCTAGCTTGAATTTTCGCCTTTGTCAAAGAAAAATTGTAAAATGTACCGTATTTTCTCTATGGTGATTTCCATTGTTAACACTCTGTAACTCACAAACGAATAAAACAAACAATAAACAGTGAAAGCATTTTTTTAAGTGTAAAGTATCAGATACTACGAAATATCGATCACTAAAGCCATCTACTGAGAAAATAATGGTTTACTTTTTCCCCAACTTAATACTTTAGAGTTGAATCTCAAAAAGTTTTCCCAAAATTGCTCTGCTTGCCGTTCTTGGGTTTACATTCTTTAATTGCCCCACAGTTTTCAACGAGCTCGTTCCTGGGGCTCTTTTAGTAGAGCGCTAGTTGGGGCTAATACATTTGTGCCAGTCGCAGTAGCCCTCTACTTCCATTTGACAGCTCGTAACTCCAACGAAGATGTCTGTCGCAAGATGGATTCCGATCAAGATAAATCCTATGAGTGCACAGGGCGATCAAGTAGTCACCGTGTTGTTGCTTTCAACGCGCGCCACTCACAAAACTCCATATTTGGTGATTACTCCAAAATGGTGTCCGAAAATTCCTCCACGCAGTCTAATTGTGCAATCGTTAAAAGTGTTTTTTTTCGTGCTGTAAACCAATAGCTTCAGAAGAGAAGAGTATCATCACGACCAGAGAGGGTCGCCGCCGTTGTGGTGCAACCAACATTCGGCGCGGGTCAAAATAATGAACCCTTCTACAGCAGCAATGTGCGCTGCAGTGTTGTCGGTCACCGTTGTGCGTGCGTGGTGTGACACAATTACACTCGAGCCCAAGCCACACGCGGCCATGTAATTTCACAATTCCCTAAATCGTGTGCGCGCGCACCCACACACACACACACACCACAAAGGGGTTAATGTTGTTACGCGGCGCGGCGCGCACATTAATCATATTGCGATTTTCCTTCACACTAATGGCATGGGTATGATCTCTTGCAGACCCGCAACTTTGAGGTTAGGAAAATGTTGTCCAACATAAATTTTTGGGGCGGTGGGTGACCTCTAAAAGATGCTCGCTCTTTTAGTCGTAGTGGATTCTCAGGCATCGGGAACGTTCTTGCGAAACTACACCGTCGCGCGCTGTCACTCGCGGAGCGGAACCGAGTGACAATTTTTGCGCGCCTAATGATGATGGTGACGTAAGGCCGGATTTTGGATTAGACGCCATCTTGCCTGATGCGCCCGGGCAGCGCAAGTAGAGCGCGCAAAACTCGGACCGCGGCTCCACACGGGTGGCACGGTTTGCAAATTGTGTGCTATTTTCGGTTCTAAAAATAGTGTGATGTTACCAGCTTTTTTAACTGCGCCGTTGCTTTATTCTTGTGTGTGTGCGCCGCGCGCAATGTACTTGCGATGCGTGCGGCGGCTCTATAGTAAACCCCCCTCTCGGGTGTAATGCGGTTGATTTGCCTATTTTTTGCCACCCATCCGTGACGAGTGCGCGGGTCGGAATGTGTTTTAACTGTATCATGTTGGCGATTTAAAATACCGATTTTTTTTGTAGAGTTTTCGATTCCAAATCGAATTGCATCATTTGCATCATCTGACGGCCAAAATGCGTTTATAATTGCGGGTGGGTCGAAAAGTGTTCATTATTTCTCGCTTTTCGGTGCGCTGTGCTTTTATCGATTCGGTAGGCCCTCTACCGATTAGTCCGTTACAATTAAGTTCCACCGGTTCCAGAATTTGCGCTTTTTCCGAAACCGATTCAAACTGGACACATAGCTCGGTTCAAAATGGCGTGCACCTCTCGCGATGGGTCGATTTATGTTCGTCGGCCATTCCGCGGGCGGCTTTCTCTACGCACACCGCAAACATTTGCGCCTATTTGTTGAACGACTTCCATTACGACGCTGATGATGATGATGATGATGGCGGCAATGATCGGTGCACACGCGGTGTATGTGTATATTTAAGCCACCCATTCTTCGGTTCCGGTGTGCGTTACACCATTTGTACAGTGTTTTGTGTGTTTTAGAATCCTTCCTTTGGGCGCGGCCCGGGATGCGCCAGTTCGGCCGAAAATTTGTGTTTGTTAATTTGCGGTTTGCCCTCCCAGCTCGCCGCCCCTAAGGCTACAGGCGCGTAGTGTTTGCGATATTATGTTTATTTTAATGTAATTTTTTTGCATTATTTTCCTAACATTTTTTTTCCTTTAAAGCCAAACCGGGGCCAGGCACCGTGCAACTCCTTCGCGGTCCGGCCCGCGGGGATAGTACCATAACCTTGAGATGTGTGTCTGTGTGTGTATGTGGGGGACGCAAATGTTTATGATGATGAGGTCAATAACAAGAAAAGGAAGAGGAAAGCTCCGTGACGGGCGCGGGAAGAAGGTTGAAAGACACTTACACAAAAACGTGATGATTCGCGGAGGGCGCGCTTGGGCGTCTCAATAAGAACATTGTCAAACTTTGCTACTAGAGAGGAGCGCAAAAAAGAAGGAAATATCACCTGAAAAACCGTATTCAAATCCGTTGTCGGAGAGTCCAACAACGACCACTGACGACGACCCCCCCGGGGTGTTCTTGCCTCTGTGGGGGGATCGTGGTCCCCAACGTGTCGTGGACCGCTGTTGTCAGGCGGAAGAGAGTGACTTGTGCTGAAATAATTACCATCGTGTGCTGAAAAATGACTTGGCGAAAGTTTCGTTACCAGCCAGCCAATGCCGCTGCTGGCCGTTTGTGTGGTTGAAAATGGGTAAATCATGTTTCCGTCGTTATTGGATGCTTCCATCACGATGATGATGATGATGATGGCTTACATGACGCGCGAGTACCTCGCCAAATGGTGGAATAATAATAATTTCTTTCAATCCATCCAGAACACCCGTAGCACCAGCAGCAGCCACAGGATGGGTTGCTTCTGGGGCAAAACGGAGTAACCACTAACCGTTGGTGGCCACCCGGGGGTGGGACTGGCCGGCCCAGGGTGGGGGGATAGCATGGGGCGAGTACTACTAATGGTGTAACAACAATTTCCTTCATGCTGCGGCCGCGCTCTGCTACTACTTCTCCTCGGTCCCCGATGTCCTTCAATCGCGCCGGACCCCGACGGCCCGAAGGAAGCGATTAATCTTTCTCATCTGCACTTTTCAATAATGATAAATGTGTGTGAGTGTGTGCGGTCCTTTCTCCCGCCGTTCGCCCGGAAGGAGCCGGACCAGGCAAATGTGGAAAATAAAAAATGGCGCCGCCGCGCCGTGGGTCCCAACATATTTCCTGTGGGATCCATCCCTTACACGCGTGTGTTCGCTTGGTCCGCGCGTTGGTCTGGGTCTGTGGGTGTGTAATGTATTGATAACATTTTTGTGAAATAGTTTTGAGTTGAAAAATGTGAACGATCCATCATCGTTACCAGTTGGGCGGTGGTGGGCGGGTGTGGCCGTAAAGCACGGAACCTGGACTCCCGGATAGCAGCGCAGAGCCGGAGCAGCATAATAAGGTGTTCCCTCCCGGGAACGAGTGTTATGTGGTATGCCAGAGAGAGAGAGAGAGAGATGCGGTTCTAAAGTGAACAACAAAAGGTTATCATTGCGTTGTGCGGTTGGCCAGGAAAGGCTAGTTTTTGTTGTGTCCGGCCGGCTGGTCGCTCCAGGTGGTCACCCGGGAAGCGGTGGAATACGTTTAAGTTTACCGTTTTTTTTCGTCACCCATTTGCATTGTGCGATTGAAATGCAAAACACTACGCGGCGCATTAGGTCGCCCGTCGATTATCGATAGCCGCCGCATTATCATCTCCGTTGGGGTTGTTTTGTTAAAAATTTGCATACATTGCATTGCTGTGTGTGTGTGGCGCTTTCTTTTTGTGCCAAATACACCCATCAATCAATTCTTTCGCGCGCTTCTCGCTCTACGGTCCGATCAAATGCAATGTGTGCGGAACCATAAAGTGGAAGTGGATCGCTGGCCGACGAAGAAGAATGTTTATTTGTTTTATAACGAAATTGTTACCCGTCTATCCTTGTCTCTCTCTGCACTCTGAGACGAAAGCGTCTCACGGCACGGGAGAGTTGTGCTTTATGCTTTGAAGCGTAACAAAATAATTGATCGCACTAATGAAAATAAATAGCGGCGCAATTAATCATTCCGTGTTCAATCATAAATTCTTCCCTCTTCCGATGATGGTGGGGCACGTGCCTTTCGTCGCCGCCCGTCTTTTATGCTGCTGCGCGTCCGTCGGCTCCGTGGCAATATGGTCCTTCGTTTTCGCTCACTTTACACAAGTAACAGATGCGCTTGTTACAGATTTTATATTTCTACCATCTTGTGTCGGTGTTTCTGCACTTCGTTTTTGTGCAACGCCGCGATGCACTTTGCCTAGCACCGCGATTCATTAATCTTTCTTTCGTTCGTTCGTTCGGGGAGTGAACTAACAAAGTCACGCGGCATCATAATTCGCGGGAAGACGATCCGAATCGATCGATAGCGCGGTGGTTCACAATTGACCATTTTGCTCTCGTTGCGCTTTGTTGGTGCTTTGAGCGGAAATACACCATCATCACCTTGCCGGTAATGCGATCCTGGACGAACACAATCCGCACTGCTACGTTAAAATGGGGCAGACTTCCTTTTCTAAGCGGTGTAATGTTTCAAAAACCTAACCATGTATGAACAAGTGTATTATTTTGGTGTAGTGCTGTGGAGCTTTTGATTAAAATCAAATCTATAGCAAACGTGGAAACCATACGAGTTTAATTAACTCGTATATATGACCCTCTATGGATACGGCGAATGATTATGTGTCGGCCATGTGTTGGCTTTCTCCTTGAGACACCAACCAAGCTACTAATTATGGCCCGTTTGTAATCACCATCATCTTGGTAGACATATGGACCAATGCGTCCACCGGTTCATGTTGAAGCCTATTGAACGGTGCCACAGATGGTTCGAGTAAAGCCTGTGGATTATCAATCGGTCCGAATGAAGTACTCGTTATTGAACCTCTACTTTTTGATGTCCAATCAAAAGTGTGCCCCATCATTTCAGATTGAATAAATATCTACATCGGAGAAAAGTAGTAACCTTCCCGATGACAAGTGACACCATGATGCTTGGTGGCGCTCCAAAACCCTCAACCATCCGTGGAAATCAAAGATCCGCGAAGATATCACGGCGACCCCCGTGAGCGAAGCGTAAGAAGTAATTTGAAACGTACGCGCGAAACACTCTACCCGCCCGTCCGCGTCAGTCACGTTCTGTTTCATGTCCTCCGCCGGAAAACTTTTCCCTCGCTCTCGCTCTCTCTGTCGAGAAGGAAACCTTTTTGTGCGCGGAGGGGAGAGGAAAATTGCACACCCATCTCGACGACGCCGTGACACGTGATCGATTGGAAATTACAAATAAATATGTGTGTGCAAACACACTCACGCTAAATGGGAACAGCGAAAAAATAGCGATCGATAAAAGCACTTCAGTGCAGGCAGCAGCAGGACACGTCTGGGGCAGGCAGGCAGGCGGGCAACCCGGGTCCGGTGATGGGAAGGACTCCATTATGCGATTGGGTTGCGCCTCGGCTCTTCTGGCGCTCGTTTGATTGGTCCTGTGAACCTCTTCTTCCGCTACATTGCTGCGCGCTCTTTGATTGCGCGCGAGGAGCGCCTGGGCAAAGAGGCCAAGAGGACCCCCAGTTTTGGCCCGCCCGTCCGTCCGTCCGGGAGGCAGCCACTAAAAGGATTCTTTTCCCATTTTTGCCCCGGGTTGGCACTCTCTCTCTCACACTCTTTTCGGGGCATCGGGACCTAATTTTCTTCCTGGTTGACGTGCAATTAACATCCCTATCTCCCCACGTTCAACGTTCGTGTGGTATGATGTGGGGTCCCCTCATAATTTCCTCAAAATTTTCCCCACGACCCTGACACACGGACCTGTGGATTGGTGCCACGCTACAACTGGATCCCACTCGTCCTTCGCCATGCTCTGCAGGCCACGTGCCGTATGTTTTGACACCCATGCCGGGGAAAGAGTGGGCAACAAAAAAACAGGCATTTCACCCCCAGGGCGGGCAACTGAAGAAAACCTGTTGGATCACGGGACCGATCGCAGGGCACAGCATTAGAAACCGCAAGTAGCACGCCGCGGGACGGACGCAGGGTGGGCTGCAATTAATTGAGGTGGCGCTCCCGGCTGAGGTTTTTGATCCCTCGACAGAGGATTATCAGGACAGGACTCTTTTTTGGGGAGATTAGTTTCATAGGTCGGTTGAAAGAGAGGGAAAAGGCATCAGCACACAAAACAGCCTCTGTTAACGTGGCGCCAGCTTCGAAGGACCTGGCGGGCCGTGGCGCCCTTTGATTGGATTAGATTTCCGGTGGATTCAAGCGCGCGCTTTTCCCAGACCAACCGCTTCCTGTTTAAAGGCGTCGCTTTCTTCGCATTTTAACGGCTTATCAATCTTGTCGTTGTTGTTGGCTATTGAGCCTCATCCACGGTTGTTCCCCACGGACACTCGGCGGGACACAGATTGTGGAAGTATTAGTTCTTTGCGCTTCGTTTCCAGACTCTGGCAATGGCCAACAAACAATTCCCAGAAATGGCGTTCCGCAATTGCGCTAAACAACGTACAATACTCTAGACGGACGGCTATGGGTTCTGCTCTGCTGCCGGATTGTTGTGGGTGGCGGCAGGTGGTTTATGTTATGGGGTGGGCGTTAAGGGGCGGCCAGCGGAAACATGTAGCCCAGCCTCGGCTCTACAACGCGGCACACGCACACAGCCAAACACGGGGGGCCCACAGGATGATGGGCGGCCGAGGTAAGATGGGTGCCCCACCGACCTCTATGTGGATGCACATTGCACATTTTCACATGCAACCGAACCGAAAACTAAAGCGCACCCGTCGCCGTCGTCGTCGGCGGCGTCGTCGTCGTCGTCGCTCATCGTTAGTGTCGAAATTGAAACCCATCTTCCATCTACTACCTACCTCTCTACAAAACCACACACACAACCCTTCGATCTTCGATGGTGTGTGTGTGTGTGTGTGTGTGTGTTGGCCACAAATCGAAATTGCATCAATGCACTTGCACACACAGCAAGTTGCCTCTCTTTCTCTCACGCGCGGGCGATGGTCTTTCCTTTTACCAAATATTTCACCAAAGAGTCATGTCAGACTTAATGCACTCTGACGCGCTCGCTGCAGCAGACAGGGCGGGGGTAGTTCCTAGTGCGCCTTCCCTCCCCCGGGGCCACATACACACACACAATCGGTGCGCTGCGGCGGTGTTATATATGTTTTTGATAACTAATATATTGCCAACCAACCAAAGTGTGCTGTGTGCGGGGAACGACGACGACGATGACGGCCGTAGCTGGCCGCCGTGGAGAGAAATCTTTCATCAGCGAAAATTCTATCAGCAGCAGCAGCAGCAGCCCCGGTTTCGATCGAATGGCGGTGAGGGGGGTTGTGAGCAGCGCGCTCTGAGTTCGCGAAGCCCGCTCAGAAATGCATACACAATTCCATCAACCATCAGCAGCAACACCGGCAACAGCGGCCGGGCGGCGCAGTATCAAATGCTGCCCCGTGAGCCGAGCAAAACAAATGTTGACGTACCTTCCGTCCTATCTCTGCATCATCCCCTTGTGTAGCCCTCCTCTCTTTTATCATTGCACAACTAACTGAATCCTTATTCACCGACCGTCATCCTAATGCCCTGTCCGGACACGCAGCGTGTGTTGTGCTGGGCGCGTTAGAGATCTCGAATCTAGAGAGTTGCCCTGTAAAACGTACGAAGGCCACATGTAAAATGTCTTTGCCCTTGTTCTCTCTGGTCATGTTTTGAGTAACTTTTGTACGATCAAAACACCGTTTTTTATCATGTTTCTACTTTCCATTACTAGCCATGCGTTGTTGTTCTACGACGGTTGGCGTTGAGAAGGTTGGCGAATCCTACAGAACGTCTGTTTCGAAGCTACTTGCGGGGAAGAGCGGTTTGCATGATTTGACCACACTATAAGGTGGAGGTAACAAATCTTTCAAACAACGGGGACCTATGGTTTGCCCATAAATGCTAGCTGTCCTTAATCGCGTAATGTATTCCGTTTGTCAACAGAGAACCCTTAGAATTAGTCATTAGGTCGAATCGTAGCACCTCCTTATGGTGGACCATTCGCCATCAAATCTCGCCACGTGCGCCGAATATCACCCTCCTACGCGAGAGGGGAATCGTTTATGATGGATTGCAGAGGACATTCTCGAATGTAAGTCCCAGGATAAGTCACCCACTTCAGAAATGTGTCGATTTTGTTACATTTTACTTAACGTGATTCGATGATGGAGATTTTGGTTTGCCTCGCTTTTGTGGCTTACTATTTTTAAGTGTCACCCTGTTCCCCGCTTAGCTTCTTTGAAATGATTCTTTTCTTCAATTTTTTTTTAATAACTCCAATCTATCAGATCATTACTAAGTATTTTAGTAGCTCTACTGGCAAAACCGGTCAAAACTTATCTCGAAAATGTCGCATGGGAACTGTAAACCCCCCCGCTGTATTCACCAGAAGTTGCTCTTTCGGACTACTATTTGTTTCGTTACATGAGTAACGATTCGGCAACACAGGGGTTAACTTGTTATGAAAGCATTGAAAAAAAGGTCTCTGAGTAGATCGTTAAAAAAGATAAGAAGTTCTATCGACACGGAATCGAAAAAGTACCTAAAAGATGGGAGAAAATAGTAGCTAACGACGCACAACATTTTCATTAAGGTAGTCATACGTTTTGTTGTTGTGTTGAATGTTGAATAAAAACGGGACGAATTAATTTGCAGCCCGAAATGTCAACATCCGAATGTCTATTGTACGTCAAATCGCTCATCGATCAAATCCGTACATCGAATGTTTGAAAAAGTCCTTGATAGGCGTATTTATTTCGAACATTCGAAGGTGATGTTGCCCATTAAAAGATGGCGTACCAAGCTGGGACTAAAATTCGGCTGAATATAGCTGAAATGGTTTTACTTAATTTGCCTTCAAAATATCAGGTTGGCTAAAAAGAAATCGACGTTTTTTGGATGAATTTCAAAACTGTATTTAACAGATTTCCAATGGTCCGATTTGCGTCAAATATGCACCATTTTGTTGGAAAATTTGTTGCCTTTTAAAAACTACCTTCATAATACTTCTCTTTCAAAAGGCTTAGTCGTTATTGGCAAAAAACTCGAGCAATTCATTTTCAGAATCCTTTTTTGATCTCAGTTTTTCATCACTCAGGAAATTTTGTAATGCGTAAAAAAGGTGTCAATCGTTTAGTGCAAGGTCCGGACTATACGGTGAATGCAATAAAACTTCCCAATCAAGCTCCCGGACTTTCTGGCGAGTCACTAAAGACGACCGTAACATTTCGTTGTCCTGGTGGAACACAAAACCTCTTCCGATGACCGATTCTGGTCGTTTTTGGTCAATTGCTAGCTTCGAACGGTACAGTAATTGACAATAGAGATCTGAATTTTATGTTTGACCACACGAAAGCAACTCGCAATAAACGGTTCCTCTCAAGTCCCACCATAAACCCAGTAGAACCTTACTGGCCGTAAGTTCTGGTTTGACCACCCTGTAAGCTGCTTCACCACGCTTAGACCACGATCATTTTCACACAGTATTGTCGTATGTGTCCCATTTAACATCCCCAGTACCCATCCGTTTACGAAATGTGTCAATTTCATTCCGTTTGGCCAAAATTGTGCAAATGGAAATTCGCGCCATCATGTTTTTAGGTGTAAATATGGTGGCGCCCAAACATTGAGCTTCTTTGTGGATCCAGCTTTGCGCAAATGGCTTAAAACTGTCTGATTGTTAATCTTTAGGTCCTGGCCGATGCTCTGACTACTAACATGCCGACCAACTTTGATTATTTCTGTGATTTTGTCAACATTTTCGATGACGTGTCTGCCTGGGTGAAATGCATCTTTAACATCGAAAATAACTGAAACGGGTCAACGAAACCAAAATTTATCGCAACTAGCTGTTAGAGTATCGGCACCATAAACACCATGCAAAATGTCAGTGACCTAGCTTGAATTTTCGCCATTTTCCAAGAAAAACTGTAAAATTTACCGAATTTTCTCTGCGTTGACTTCCATTGTTAACACCCTGTAACTCACAAACGAATAGAACAAACAAAGAACAATGAAAGCATTTTTTTAAGTGTAAAGAATCAGCTTTAAAACGAGCCTAAACTTGAAACTGTACGATCGATACTTCACGAGATATCGATCACTAAAGGCATCTATCGTGAAAAACGTCGATTTCTTTTTAGCCAACCTGATATTTAATTGCATCAACGCAGAGCTTTGTCGATTTCGTCAACCAAACCACGACGTTCATTCGTTCGACGGTCATCGTTCGTTGTCTCAATCCAAGTAGACTTGCTGATTGTGATGGTCGTTTGCTTTTATTTGTACAATTCTATTCTTTTATCTATTTCCTTAAAAATCCATCAAACTTGGTGCAGTCTAAGCTACAGCCCAACACGTCAACGGGGGCCCTCCATTAGGAATGTTCAAAATAGTCTTTGGCCGAAATATGGCGTCTAGTCTCGAGTCTCCATCCTCCATCCTCCAAAAGGCCAAAAACGGTCTCGTATGTCCCCCCAGTTGGCGAATGATGATAAGAAGGACCCCCTCCCACAAGGTTGTCAGCATGTAACGGGTTAACCATGCGCCTTTTGTGACCGAACTTTCCAGCCCGATCCTGATGATCCTGATCCTGGGTTTCAGTTTTGTGTGAGGCAGCCTGGAAAATGTGTGTCGAACATTGCTGACGTGTGCGTTGATGTTGGTAAACCCCGAAAATTCGAACTGACCTCGTGGTCCTTATCCGCAACACGCACACACACACGCGCGGCCAGCTCGCTAAGCTTCTTCCCTACAAAAGCCCCACAAGTTGTGCGTGTGTGTGTGTGTTGATGAGATCCGCGGTTTTCCATCGAAGAAGAATCCGAGACCACCGCGTGAAGGCCGAGAAGAGGTCGCCTCACGCGGGGCCACGCATGCGCTTCTATGAGCGAACCCCCCTCCGACCGACGAAGTGGTGTTGGATGGCGGCGGCGGCGGCGGAGTCTCTTTTCGCCGATCTTGCCGCGACGGAAGGAGGCGAACACGAAGCGCAACAAGAAGACGACGACGGCGGCGGCCGAGGCGGGAGCTTTTCGCGGAACACAACACAACCGTGCACGCACACAAACAACACACCCAGAGGGAGAGAGACTGAAAGAGTGAGCGAGACAGAGAGCTAAGCAAAACACAAACTTAGTTCAACTCACCACTGGCAACGCGCGAACCAATCAGCGAAGTTGGTCGCGCGGTGAAAAGCTTTTCCCACCATCCCATCATCCGGCCAAGGCCTCTGGATGCGGTGGGCTGCGGTATGGGTAGTTGCAGGGGGCTGAAGCTTTCGTATTAGCCCGCCGTCGTCGCTACCCTCGTGAACCCGTAAGTTCCAAGACCTCTTATCCTGGCCACCCTCTTCGGGGAATGGGTCTCTGGAGAGGAGGTCTCTCGAGCAGAGCCGTCCGGCCGGGCTGGCAGAGGGGTCCGTGTGAAGCGACGTGGTGGTGGTACTCGTATCAAGTGTGCTTTGTTTACATGCCCACCGCCCACACGCCGCCCCCGCCGGACCCTGGAGGGGGAGTTACTGTTGATTGATGGTGAAGTTCTTTGACGCGCGGCGGCGGCGAGGGCACTCCGGAGCGCGGGAACGGCGGAAACCAATCGAACTCTGGCCGCGCACGCTATTGCTCTCTCGAATCGAAACGCAATCAATCCTCGGTGGCCTGGGGGCCGCCTCCCCCTCCCGATCCTGTCGAAGCGAATTCTTACATAAATTCAATAAATTCAATTCGCGTTGCGCCGCATGTGGGTGGTGGGTCGGTGGTGCCCGTCCCGGTGGTTGACGAACCCTTTCCGCAGTCGGGAAAACTGTTGCAGGAGGGTCCCCATCCAAAGAACAGTGGGCACGCGGCGAGGAACGCAACATATCAAGCCCCAAGCGGTGGGCGAATGAAGGTGGCGCACGGAGGGGACGTAATTTCACCCCATCGTTTGAGGACACAGCATTCGAATGGAAGAGCGCAGGTGAACTAATAGAGCTGGTGATGTTTCTCATTACAAGTCCTCCGTTGCCACACAAAAGCCTTTATGGGGGGAGCCTCCGGAAGATCCTTTTGCAAGCGTCCCACAATTGACCGGTTATTAGGTGCACTGCGCCGAGGCAGAGGCCCCGCGTCACTGGAGAGGAATTTTGTTGCCTAATGAAATCTATTCTCTATTTCAGAGACCTCCACCACGCCGTTGTGTACCGATGATGCTTTCATGTGTTATACTTTTGTTACAGATTCGAACACAACTCTCCCCCTGGTGCGGGTTGTGGTTCGGGCCATGGTCGGCCGCAGAGCGCCACCCCACGTTCGTACGCTTGAGTTCGTCTCCGCACGCACCGCATTCGGTTCCTACTGCTACTGCTCGAGAAAGGACCTGCCGCATCGGCCTGCAATCTCTACTTCCTGAGTGAAAGGTGAAGAGCGTCCAGCAAATCAAAATTAGGACACACAGGACAAAATGTATAAATAGAGAAATTTCATAAAAGAATCCAATTCCCCACACACAACACACACACACGCGCGGACACACACTGGTGGTGGTCCATGATGTCCTCGGCTCGGCATCTGTAGTATTAAAATCGAAACATCACACGTGAAGCGCCCTTTTGTATGAGGGAGAGCGAGAGAGAGAGCAAAACCGGGTGACAAACGGTGAAAGTCCTAGTCCTTGTTACTGTGCGTGTCAGAGATTCGTGTAAATAGCACAGAGCAGGAAAACAAACCGAAAGCAAATATAAAAGGATGCAGATACCAAAACCAAACCACCCAAACCACCCCATCATTAGGACATACACACACACACTATTTAAAGCGGGAAACGTGTTGAGCGCAAAAATTCCACTAAACAATAAGGGGCGCATTTTGTTAGATGAAGTTTTAGGACAAATTTACATGCTCGCAGCCCTCTAAAGAACCGCGGGCCGGGGGCACTATTGCGCGCGAAACAATACATCATCTTCGTACGGTGAAGAGATATCTCTTAGCAAAAAAAGAAAATGGGTCGACGGTACACAAAATTGTCAAAGACAACGTGCGCGATAAAATTAAACACTCCATTCATTCACAATAAACAATAGGAGAGAGAGAGAATGTAAAAATGTCGTTGATAGAGCAAATCCCATGTGTCACAATTTAGAGAATCCCCCCGCCATTACGGCGGCCGCCCAGGGTGGGTCGCTGTGGAGCTGATAGCATAGACCTGCAACATACAAAAACATCTCAAACTCAGTGGAACAAACGCCACCTAGAGACCACCATCATCACCACCACAAACACACCACACACAGACACAACAGAAAACTGAAATGATAAAATAGACCAAATAACTTAAACCTTAACACACTTTTCTTGATAATGTGTAAATAAGAACCCGCCAAACCCGCGCGCGTGTTTTGTGCTGTTCCCACGAGGAGGAGAGGCGCAAAGGCGCAGCAAACAAACACACACAACTCCTCGTCGCCCCTTTTGTGCTGTGGAGGGATAGAACTAGAGAACCAGACGGACAGACAGACAGACAGACGGATGTAAATAGAGAGGGAATTATGGGGAGTGTGGCAAATAAGAGTGGAGTGATCTGGATAGGAAAGGAGTTGAGGCGAGATCGTTTTTATTTAATTTCCGTTAATCTTCCTTCCAACAATGGCACCACCACTGAGGGGAGCAGCAGCAGCTACGTCTGGATGCTGCTCTCTGTGGGTGCGGTCGTATGCTTTAAACTATGTCTCCTCAAGGAATTTGATAACAGAGCGAGAGAGAGAGCGGGAGAGCACACACGGAATTTGCCTTCTTGTTTCTTTTGTTTTTAATTATAAACGGATTTCCTTGAATCAGTTATCTCGTAAGCTTGTTATATTTCTTAGACTGAACTGAATTGTGTGGTGCACGCACGCGAGCGAGAGAAAGAGAGAGAGAGAGTGGCCAGCCGGAAGGGATATTGTATTCGACGAAATAATAATCCAATCGCAGCCGCCGCCGTTGCCGTGGCCGCCACGGCCGGCGTCCGGAGGTCCGAGATGGTTAAATCTAAACCTGTTTCTAGTGAAATTAGCAGTAGTTAAAATCAAATTTTAAAACATGTAAAGAACAACCATGTGCGACCCACACCCTACCGACACGTGTCGCATAAGAGACAAGAGAGACAAGAGAGACAAGAACAGACAAGCTAGCTGAGAACGGAGAGAACACACCTCATTCGTGTGTGCGTGTGTGCGTAGGTAACGTATGTGTGCGTGTGTGTATAGTAAAGTGTGTTAGTAGAAGTACGCCACAGTAATTGATTGTGTGGTGGTCAAGGATGTGTGGGCACGGACATCTTCCATAACCAAAAGTCGGCACTCGCCGCGGCCACACGGTATTGTGGTCCGCGTTGGTCCTTAGCAAAAGGATTCGTGTCCCCCCCCCCCCCCGCCCGGAAGGTGACCCGGGGCCGCCGGGTATGTAAAAGATTTGAGAATGAGTTAAGGCGCGTGCGGGCCGGAAGGAGATAAGTTTAAAAGGTTTTGTTTTTAATTTTAACGAACTGTGATGTAAAAACATATTTATTTATATTTAAATCAGCTATGTGTAGAGCGCGATATACGCAACACACCAAACACACACACACACGCGTACTGATAAGTTTATACTTCGCGCAAAGAATGGTGCAACAACTAGAGGTCCGTTCGTATAGCCATTCAGGAAAACAAAAATGAGGGTTAGCCAATGTATGCAGCCAGAGTAGTGTGCAGGACGACACGAATGGCGGCCAAAGACCACAACAACGGAAACGGAAAAACACTCACACAGACATACCGACACACACAAAGGTGGAGGGGCCCCGCGCCAGTAGATGATGGAATTGGGCACGTGGCGCGTGCGGAGGAAGTGGTCATCACGCGAGAAGTGCAGAACACACAGGCTATTAAACGTAGTAGAGTCTAGAGGCGGCCCTCGCAAAGGGCGGCCCCCCTCGTGTGAACTAATTGAGAATACTCCCCGGCCCCGGGAGTAGTGGTAGCGGCGAGAACCTGACCTAATAAAAATAAACGACGAAAACGCGCGGCCACAGCAGCAAATAACAGACACATGATGATGGCGACGGCGATGATGATGATGTGTAGTCCTATGTTACTGGTAACGATGTAAGCTGTAAGAATAATAATATTACAAAAATAAAACAACCCCTACAAATACCCAATCCGGAACCGTTGTGTCGTGTCGTGTCGTGTATTGCTGTTCTGTAGTGCGCTCCGTAATCCTCTCTCTATAGGCAGCACCATCGCGGCTCCACCATCCATCGTACATATTTGATAACACTGGCACACTGCAGGTAAATAAATGGTGAAGTGGATGAGCGAAGCGCACGATCGTGAACCAATAAAACCAGCTCGCAACTCCATTCGGGGTTTCCACAAATATGTAAATAAATTTATCCAAATGAACTGTGTTGAAATGGGCGACGAAGTGCGGTGGTGGTACACGCACAACGAGGATAATACTATCTGTGGCCGCGCAGAAGGACTTTTTTTAATGTTAGTAGCCCATTGGCGCACACATTCATTGTGCATAGCACAGAATTGCTTTTTGAGGCGTTGATGGCGCTCGTGTGTGCTTGATGTCTCGGATATGGAACACACGAACTCACAGAGGCCCTCTCCTCTGGTGGGTTGTCTTGATTGCTTCGCTGCCGCCGGCGGTGTGTTGTCTCGGTCGGGGTAAGTTAATTTTCCTTTCCTTCCCGACATCCTTCCAGCGAGCGAGCAATGCTCTCAAGATAAGAAGCGAGAGACTTGGGAATGATTTGGGCGTTTTTATACTGTGTACTGGCGCCATACACAATAGAAGGACGCAGAATATAACTAAACAAAGACATGAGAGCTTCCCGGGAGCGATCTTCCTTCGTCCTCGGAAGTTGCTGTCGGAACGGGCATAGAGATGGTAATCTAAAATGGCGCAACGCGTGGCAGAAAGGACTTGAAACGGCCTTGGGTTGTTGGATTCGAGAGTTGGACCGGCAACGTTCTGAAGGTTTGGAGCCTTGTACCAAACTCTGGTAATTAATGCCAAATACTGTTCAGCATGCCAATAACCGCTGACGAGAACATTTATAAAGCCCGATGTAGGCCAAACTCCTCTGTGTGGTTCGTTCCTCATTGGCCTTGTTATCCACCATCAATCATTAAATCCAAGAACACCTTGAGGAAACCCACGGGAAAACGAATCGTTTTTGGGCTTAGACGCACGGCTAGCCCGTCGATCGGTCGGTATCGATTGAACCAACACGTCCTAGCGGTTGGATGTGACACAAAATTAGCCAAATATCACTCATTATGAAATCGAAAAGTACGAAATCAAAATTATTAAATCAATAAACAACATATTACAACACACTCGCGTACACGACAAAACACAGGGCGATAAAATATCTGACCAATGCAGCGAATCGGTAGCAAAAGTCAAATAAATGAATACAACATTAGAATCGAATACCTGTAGCAATGGCGCTATAACTTATTAGACAAAATCATACCAATATAAGACGAGCAGCTCAATCATGTTGTTGTGTAAATGTGGAACGTAGCGAAAAATATGTAGTCCAAGGCTATACACGTGAGAAGAAAACCTCGATGTCCTATGTCCATTGTGGTAGATGCCACTCTAGAAACGGAGGATAATGTCGGCTGGACACGGTGAAGTCAGATGCCCCACCACACACAGGACACGGGCTGTGCTGTTTTGCTGCTGTCGTCGAGTCGAGAGAAGCCAAAAACAAATCATTTAGCAACAAAACGCTATGTACTCTAACGGTGATTAGTGAGAGGTCGGTTGAAGTGGCCAAAAAAAGGATGGCGGCGGGACGTATAAATATTTAAACAAAACAAAAGTTTCATCTCGTCCGACGGACACACAGTCGGGAAACTTACTTTTACGGACAGAGAGCGTATAAAAAGCAGTTCTTTCGAATAAAATAAGTAAACCATACCAAACTGTTGTGCCCCCTGTGTGTTATTTTATTGCCCCGTTCTTTCTTGTACCTTCCCGAAGGAATACCCGTTTGTATAGAGATAAATGTTCGAGATCCTTTTTTGCAGGACCCCGCTGCAGCTGGAGTGATTTCGATGAGACGAAAGGCACGAAATCATGGTGTGAATATTTCATTTGCTTATTCCAATTTCTAATTGCAAAAGTCACATGGCGGTGTGGTGCAGTGCCGTTTGCGTCGGAAGAGATATGCAAACGGTAAAACAAATCAAATTGAGGTCAATTCACCACTTTTCCAACCGGGCTTTTCTGCGTGCACATAGTAGCGCCAAATATGCACACGTGAAACTATATCGCGGCGCGGCTCATTTTTGTGTGTGCAGTCGCTTTTGAAGGAAGCATAGAGAACTGTGTCATTTTAACTGTGTATTCGTCGTTAACCGTTACAGAGGTGGTGGTGTGGTGGAAGGCCATCGAAACCGAATTGTCCAAAGGTCGATCACCTTTCGTGGAGCAGGTTTCGCCGTCACCGCGGACCGCCGCCACCGCCGCCGACTAGCGCAACCATCGGAGCGCGCGCGGTTTCGCATCTGGTGCTACTGCTGCACGCCGGGCGAAAGGGCCCTGTTTAGTTAGACGCAGCCTTGGCAGGCTTAGCCCGCCGATCCGGCCTTACGGTATGCGTGTTTCATTAATGTGTTATTTAATGCAAACGAATATACCCCACATTCGATCTATTTTGTTCGGCGCTGGTTTATTGTTTGTAGTGGTCCATTATCTGACACTCTTTTCGGGTGCACACGGAGTATTGTGGCGTGCATTGTACGAGTAGAAGTAGTTTAGCTGAGCTATCGGAGGTTCTTTTTGGACGAAATTATTTAAACATGTTTAAAATGTAAAATTAAAACATTGCACACAAGTTACAACCGTTTTTAAAACCGCTGGATGCTAGCGCCATCTGTTGGAATGTTGCATGTCACAAGTTGTAAACAATCGCACGTTGTTCGAAATTAGTACTAAATCGTGGTATGCTGTACTAAATTTCATATGTGCAAACGTCAAAATATCATACTCCGTTGATGCTCTAGAGTTAAAAGTTCTACAATTGTATTCAATCAGCAATCAATCGTTTTGTAATGATCTGTGGCATCAAACTATTTGAATTTTACCGCAGAATACTATGCTATATTTTAAGCAGCTTTGCGAATCCAATTGATCCGCCGATTACCGCAACCGATACCAGCCACATCATAGCCGATGCTCGTTCCAAGCCAGCTCGAAACACCCGTACGTCGCTGTAAGCTTATTGACAAAAGCCCGAAAGCTACAAAACAAAAGTAGAAAACCGTAACACGGTGCATCGAGAGAGTTGACCGGGTGGTTCGGCTTGTGTGCGGCAAAATTGGATTCTTTGATCGATTATTCACCCACAAACGGGCGTGTTTTCTATAGTTTTTTCGCCACCGACGGGTGCGTGATAAGGAATACAAGTTTCTGGCCCACAAAAGTGTCAATCGTGGCCAGCGCGAGGGCGGTTCGATTCTTCCCGTTTCTACCCGCGAATCCCTGTGTGCCGGTTAGCAATATGAAGTGAACTCGCTCCTCGGTGCGTGTGTGTGTGATTGTTTCTTTGTCCGTTCTCCATCCGGTGCTTTGTCGGAAGCCACGCGGAATTCGTTGGTGGCTGCCCGGTGGCAAAAGTGTCGCGCCACTGAAAATATTGTGCTGTGTGTGCAGTTTCCCCGGTCTGGGGCAGTGTCAAGGAATTGCCTACGAGCCACTCGGTCGGTGTCAGAGAGAGAGCCCGACGTCGAATACATGCGCGCAAGTGAAGTGAATGGTTGCGATAGGTACGCGTCACGCAGCGAAGGGTGTTCAGTGGCACGATTGGTGATAAGGTGGTCCGGATAACCCGTTACGGGTTCGCGAGTGTGGAGAAAAATCGTCGAAAAACGTCTTTACGGCCGTGCCGTTTTTATCAAATCGAAAGCAATCAGCTCCCCATTTAGACGCGGCACGCCGAGCGCCAGTGAGCGTCGAATGTCAAACTTACAGATGGATCCAACGGCATCGCAGCAGGCGGCAGAAGCCGAGCAACCGGAGGCGGCGGATAGTGGCGAAAACGAGACTCCGACGGGGGAAGCCATCGTCTCCAGCAGTGACCCTGGTGTGGTCGAACGGCAATCATCGGAACTAAAGGAAAGCAACGTGCCGAAAGAATCCGCATCCCAGGGTGACTGCAGTTCCACCCACGAAAAAGTACGTGTCCTGCCGCACACACACACACATGCGCGATTACGTTGCTCTTACTGATAATGCGTATTCCTCTTGCTCTTTCTTGTAGACAAATCCCGATGCTTCCGAGGCGCAACAGGACAATGAGGAACCTTGCTTGATTGAAAATTCACCGGAAAAGATCTCTCCGGAAAAGTTCAATGAAGATGAACTCAAAAGCCCTCCGGAGCTGGAAGTATTTTCCATCGAAGAAGAAGAGACGAGCACCGAGGAGGGCGAAGAGGTGGAGGTAGAAGAAGAACCAGCAGGCGGCGAAGAGACAGTCGGTGCCGTCGAAGACTACCTGGAGATGGACGAGGACGAAGAGATGTTCCTCGAGAGCACCGATCGGATCGGGGCAAACGAATCGATTGATAACGATCTCAGTACCGACGAGTACACCGATGATGAGAAGCGATCGGCCAACAAACGGGACTCGAAACGGCGGAAGTCCTCGGAAGACGACGAAACCGATGACGATGACGTTCAAGTATTAACCGATGACGATGATGAGGAGGTTGAGGAGGAAGAAGAATACGGAGATGATGATGACGATCCGGAAGAGGAAGACGATGGTGAGTTCCTAGAACGGAGAAGTTCCCCGCTGGGCTATTCGCGCTCGGGACGATACGGCAGCGTTTCGGATTCGGACAGTGACGGATTCGTAGTGGAGCGAAAACTGAGGAAGCGATACGACGACTACCCGAGCAAACTGGCGGCAACCATCCGGAAACGGGCCATCAAAGTGTAAGTAGATGCTCGCAGTTCATTGTTCCGTTCAGTTTTCAGTATTTCAGTATTTTGCCAAGTTGCCAAACTGTTACGATGTAAATGAATAATACGAGTAGGTGGTTGGGGCCATGAAACTTTTCACGGTTCGGACTCGTGCAAAAGTTTTCGCTTTCCGTTTTACGCAATTACGATGCTCTTCGTTGCAATTCCTCCACTGCTGGTAATGGCGTCCCGCGCGCTCCGGCGTCAATCGATGTCCGTGCATATCATTTCAACGCCATCCATCCGGCGCATCACCGGAATGGCGGCAGCTAAGAATAGGTTTCCTGGTGCGCCGCGCCGCGTTGCGTTGTGTGTTGATGAAAGAATTATTTCATAGCTCACCTCGTCCGTTGGCATGGCAGCGTCGTCAGAGTGCAGTGGACAAGACTGCACAGCTCGATTGGCGATGGATGTGTGTTGCCGCCGCATGCTTCTTCTTTCTGCGTGCCATACATTTCCGTTACTGCAAATTCGCATTACCGGGTGGCCCGCAGTAGACGCGGTCAGTGCGTGGTTCGCCCACGGCGGACGGATTATGACGCTGCTGCTGCTGCTACGCGGAAGATGGCGCAAGGGTCGCGTGGCGTCCTTTCATTTGCGCCTGGAGGGTATTTATTTTCTTTTCCGTAGGAAGGGTAGAATGGGATGACGCGCGTCCGTCGGTGTCGGACGGTGTGTGGCGTGGCGGCGAGAGCATCGATTTGCACATGCGCCAGATGACGACGGGGCACACGTAGAAGCGGAGCGGATGCTGTGTGTGTTGATTGTGCTCGTGATGGACGGGCCGTCGCTGGTTTGTGGTCGTCGTGAGTTCCGATGGACGGTAAAGACGGTTCGTTTTGGGAGCATTTTTACACCACAGCACCCGGTGGTAGTAGTGGTTCTGAGATACGTGGCGGTGGAGGACTGCATATGAAATGTAACTTTCATTTTTGCCCCACAGGCCCCCCAACCGTCTGGATGGATCTGGATCGGTCAATTGATTTTTTTTGTTATCGAAACGCATCGATAGTTTAAAATTAAACTTTTAAATGCATCGCACCGTCAGGATGTCCTTGGGCCACACGGTTCCACGCACCGATCGTGACTGGGTCACCGCACGGTGGCTGCTGCTGGTCCGTACCGTTTGACCGTGGCTCCGGAGCAGTACGTATGGCCGTGGTTGCAGTTTGCAAATTCAACCGCACTGTCCCTGAACCGACCGCCCCACACGTTCGCCCCACTTCGCCGGCGTGGGGCCAGCCACCCAGCACCCGGCGAGCGAGCGGGCGAGCTAACACAACAACCTTCTGCAACCTTGGCTGCAACCACCGAAGAACCGAACCGCGCGAGAGAACGGTTGCGGACGCGCAAACGGCATTTGCAAAGAAAAGGGCAAAGCCAAAAATCATGCCAAGGTAACGCCAAAGCGAAGCGCGCGCGACCAGCGGCAGAGTGGCATTAGCTTTTGAGCTCTTAGCTCGCGAAGCATTAGCACCAGCTAGCCAGCCACTCGCCAGCCCGCACTCCGGGCAGTGCTCTAGTGGCGCACGGAGGGTGATGATAGTTGTTGGGCTCTCGTCGCTGCTGCCTCGCTCTACCCATAACCCCACGCCGCCGCACGGTTTGTGGTTCAACTTGATTCAATTGACCTTTTGTCGGATCTGTCACAAACCGTGGTGCATCGCCTAGCACCCGTGGCACACTGTCCCATTGCAATGCGCTGTTATCGCTAGATGGACAGCGGAGTGATCAGAATTAGGCGGATTAATGCCATGTGCTTATGGGACTCGTGGTAAGGCATATTTCTGTCCCGATCTATGCTTTGTCCTTGTGGATATTAACATTAAATAAACTATTAGATGTTGTCAATATTCTAATTTTTAGTGGACTGTGGATATAAACTGTAACATTGAAGCTCTTTGTCCAAGAACACGTCGCGCACGTCATGCAGTCGGTACGTGATGGCGAAAGTTTGGTCCTGATTTTCTGTCACCGGGGGAGAAAAATCCGATGTCCTACGGAGCCGGTTAACAGCGTTCAGTCCGCTCCAGAGTGTTGTAAAATCTTTCCCCACGGCGAAAAATGTTGGCAATGGAAAACGAGAACCAAATCCTTCAGCATGATACGATGACTGTTGACCGACACGGTGACGACGTGGCCGGCAATCATCAGAAAGTGCGATAATGCTGCAGTGGGAGCATGGATGCCGCAGGAGGTGTATTTTATGATTTCATTCACCGCCGACCGACAAACGCTTGGCCTGCGGACCTCCCCCGGACACGTTGAATGCATTTTCCTCGCTTCGACGCTGGTCGATGTCGTCCCGGTTTCCCCGGAGAGAGGGACGGACGGACAGCTGCACTAACGGTGCAAAAGGCCACCGACCGTGTGCTGCTGCGGGGGCCAGGCTGGTTAGTAACCCCTACTCCGCGTTCTCCTTGCAGTATCCTTGAAATTCATGCTGCAGCGTTACATTGACTTTCGTCAAAGTGCTCCTTCCAATGACCTTTCGGTACCCGGGGCGTAAAAAGTGCAAATCGAGCGATAAACTGCAGAAAGGCAGCATACATAAAGTGTGAGAAACAATATCCTCGGCATCGGGAGGCAGGCAGTCGCAGCGCGGGGTGGATGGAACCGCAACGTGCAATCGAAGTCCTGCCCGCGATTGTGTCACGTTTTCCGAACGATGATTTTCCAAGTTTGTTGACACGAACCCGCAACCGGGGGAGCCCGGCGCCCTAAAACATGCTGAAATCTTGGGGCGGACAGGTGAGATGGTGGATTCATAAATCCCCTGCCCATTGTTTCTGGCGCCCGAAGGCGGGACCCCTCCACATATGGTTCGTGTGATGCGCTTGTTCACTAATTAAATTGAAAC
This sequence comes from Anopheles cruzii, assembly GCF_943734635.1. Taxonomy (NCBI): domain Eukaryota; kingdom Metazoa; phylum Arthropoda; class Insecta; order Diptera; family Culicidae; genus Anopheles; species Anopheles cruzii. Next base: position 15,654,976 of record NC_069144.1, on the reverse strand, counting down.
CAAGTATTCTCGCCGACGAAGCGCCCGGAGCCGGTGGAAACAGGCCGTGAAAGTCACTCGCGCTGATGCGTCGTCGCCAACTGCAACCTACCTCTATATTTGGGGTGGATTTATTTTTTGCACCATTAGAACGACGCTGCTCACCACTGCGAGTGGTCGCATTTTAACGACTGTCTGCTAATCAATAAAAATTGGCACGTTTTCGTGCGCGCTGCACCACCGGTGTTCCGGCGCCGGAAGGTGCGAACGTGTGCGTGTGTGTGTGCCGCGCATTGAGTGCAATGATCGATCGCGGCCGGGCGTCCTTTTTTTGTTCTTCCGAGCCCCTACGACCACGGTTCTTGGGGTCCTGCACTTAGCGATGCAGCTTTAATGGGTTGTTTTCCCGTTTTGGAAGTCGTCCGACCGCCGGGGATCGTATGAAGTCACCTTGAAAGACAATCGTTAGGGCAGGAACGCACGCAGCCACTGTCTTCAAGCTATTGTTGGAATTTGCAAATTTATGGCAACTGTCAAATGGTAGTTCTTTTCTGAGCACCGCGTTTCCAAAGGGTACTTCGATTCGATAGAAGCCGCGCTGTGATGCGAATCGATAAGGAGATGATTGCTGATAAAAACGCGCCAAACGCGCACGAATATGTTGCGATTAAAATGGGATATTTATTGCCGGGCGCCTCTCGCGTTCGGGTGGCATTAGAAGTCAATCATGCGGTCGCCAATCGTCCCTATCGGAGGTCCCTAGCCTCACTGGGTCCTAGTTTGCTTTCTTTCCCCCCCCTCGATAGCGTCGATGCAATCGAAAGTGCGATTCGGCATGCCACGGTGTCAACGATCAAACCTCGGTCCTTTCGGGGCCTTCCACAAGGACACTGGCATTTATAGTGCCCTTTCTTTCGAAGATTGTTATGTGTAAGTTGAAGGTTGACCCGCGTGGTCGACACACGACTCTTCGTGTCGAAAAAAGTATCGTCGTAGAAGGTGTGCTGCCGTTTGAACCCGCGTAAAGCAGGGGAGCAGTTGAGTGGCCACCCGGCCATATTTGCTGCAGTAGCGCTGCACTGCACTCTGTTTCGTTTTTTTTTATTACAATGACCTTCCGTCCTTCGGGCGATAGCTTAAGCTCGCAAATTAAGCGAAATGAATGCATAACTGTCCAGTGACACGAACTGGTGCGGTGAGCGGTAGCGGTCTCCAATCAACCACCGAGTGCAGGGTGACCGAATCAACCGCGCACCATATTGGCGGTGACAATAATCGCATCGGCCACCGGCTGAACACAAATTGGTACAAATTTTCAAAAAATTATCAAAAATAATATCTTGTTTAATCTTATTTTAGTGCCCCTGGGAAAAGAATTGAAGGAGTACGGTACGGAGTTGCGTTTGTTGTCGTCCGGTGTGTCTCGGTGGTCCCATCGGAAGTGGCGCGCACGACGCGGGCCAAGTATGTCATATATATTGCAGTGCAATGAGCTCACCTAGTTGTCGAAGGTGCAGCACCCGAAGACAGCACCTCACTGGTGGCGACAGAAAGAAAAAAGAAACAATCTAACCACACCCCGCGGGGACCAGAAAGGAGGTCAAGAAGGCGGCTGCGCGGAGGGAGTCAACGACACACAGGCGGACACTTACAAAGTGTGCATGAACGCGATTGTCGTCACTACAATTTACGCTCCAATCCGCGCCATCCCGGACACTGGCTTCACGAAAGGAGTGCGCGAACGCGCCTTTTATTGGCCACGCTAAAAGCTGGCAGTGCGAGACTGCCCAGCCCGGCCACCAGCTCCATTTGTTACGAATTTTATAGACCGCCGGACCGGACGACGTGTGTAGCAGCAAACAGGGTACGAAAGGACATGAGCAAATGCGTGTTATGCTTCCGATCTGCAATCGGCGCGCGTCCCTAAACACACAGGGGTGGTCGCAATTCTTGTTTACGACCGCCCAGCCTGCCGGCCGTCATTGGCCCGTTTCGCCACGGAGGGAAGGCCAGGCCAGGGATCGTCGGATAATGCTACGGGCGCGGGGGTCAACCGTTGCGAGTGGTTGGATTAAAAATGATTGCACACCAGTTCATTGAATCTTCTGCCACCTACGCGCTCGCGCCTCTGGTGCCGGGTGTGGTCCCTTCCGGAACGCCGTCATGGCAAGCGGTCAGCGACAGGCCGCTAGAATGCGCTTACTGCAGCAGCAGTAGCAGCGGGCAGTTAATGATCACCGCCCGTCGCCGTCGCGTTGACGCGCAAGACGATCGTCGAGTCGAGCATCATCCAAAAAATATGGCAATGTTCGTCGATCGACGGCAACCAGGGCCATCGTGCCGAACGAATTGGTGTCTCGCTCACTCTCGTTCGCGCCTAGAGTTCATTGACCCCAGAGCGAGCGCGCGCGCACGCGCGCAAATGCGCGTGATCATCTCTGCGCCACGCCAACCAAATTCAAGCAAAGCATCATCGTCATCCCCTCGGCCGCGCAACAGCAACCGAGCACAACAAACATAACCCACCACCACCCTCCGCCGCTGGGGTGGCGGTGGTGGTCTCTTTCGTTACGCCTCGTTGCATCCGCGGCCACTGCATTGGATGCAGATTAAATGCTATTTATTTGATTACCTTCAACATTTTAACGGCGCTGGCGGGCGACGCGGACGGCTCGCCTTCCGGCGGCGACGGCGACGGTTGCGAATTATCCGTGGCGGTTTTGGTTCGTGTCTCGATCGATCGACCGATGATGGATTGCGGTTTGCTATTTACAATCAATGTTTGTAATGGTTATTTTTTTCAATTATGAGTTCATAAAGACAAAAAATACAAACAAAATTCGTTTACTAAGTAACAGACCAGGGCAGGACAGTTTAATCGATCGGATGCAGGCGTTTGTTTTTAAACCGACTTCCACCGTAGAGGTGTGATCACTACATGTGCACAGGATCGCTTACGACAAATCGTAAAAGCTGACGTAAGCTTCTCCAGGCAACCTCTGCCCCCTGCCGGGAAAAAGATCGAAAACAAATTGGGACATTAACGCGCTTCGCTTCGATCATCCTGTGAACCTCTTCTTACGTTACGGGTCGATGTGGCCACTGCGCGCGCCAAGAACCTCGTGTGGGTGGAAAATTAATCTAAAAGGGTGGCGTACACGCCACAACCAGCGCGCTTCCTTTTTTATTGTGATACATTGCCACCTCACGGCGAGTCAAGTACACGGCAATAAATGGACACCGCCGAAGTCAACGACCGAGTCGGAAAAGCGGGTGACGTATAATGTGACGCAGAAAATCTGTTTTCACCGTCCCGGCGATGGATTCGATTAATAAAAGTGCAACCGCGCACGGCACGGCACGGTGCCGGGGGCTGGCCATCGAGCGAACCGGCGAGGGTGGAAGAATATTTCCTGCAAGAATGTCGCAACCCAACCGTGCGACCGTGCCGAAGGATGTAAATAACCGCCACATAAGCCCGGGCCAGTCCCGGGCATAGCGCCCGGTGACCTTCGCCGGCGACTCCTCCGGCGGAGCGACAGGATGTGTCTGGGTGTCCAATGTAAACCCCGAACCCCCCGTGCGTGTACGTTGAGCGACGCCACCGTGACCGGGAAAAGGGTTACCAGTAGGGTGTTGCGGAACTGACAAAATCCTTAATAGCTACGAAAATGGCGCAGAGCAGATAGTAAAATATGTAACGATCCGATCCACCGCGACGTGTGCTTAGCGAAGTTTGACCCATGTGGGCGCTACGGCAACGAAAAAGAGAGTTCATTGGACTTTCCTTTGGGCGGTATTTTAGGGAGGGTGGATTCTTTTTTATATAACTTCCGTTGTGGCAGCAGCAGCAACAGAAGCGCATTGCTCTTTTTTATCCGTTTTTCCCTGGCGTTGGTTTCCGGCGAGATTCTTCCATGCGTGGTGGTAGCTGCGTGATTGGAAAAACATACATTAATAACGGTGGAGTAGAATACTGTCCAATACTTGCGTTTAATAAAAATCTTCTCCAAAGGACCTTAAATTTCATATCGCAATTCGACATTAAAGTGACTGTTGCGAAGAACAAGCCGACTTGCACTTGTTATGATCGGCCGCAAGCTGAGCCACGCGGGGGACAGAAACAACGGAACTGTCACCGACAGAAGCGTTCAGGCGAAACGGCCGCTCGCGACGGCGAAAACCAGGCAGGTAGCCCACTTGCATGCGAGGCTGGAAACGAGGACCCACGGCTGCGTGCGTAGCGCACCTCGGATCAGCTGGCGACCCGGACCGGGGTGCAATGACCGGCGACGACGCCGTCTCCGGCAGTTGGAATTTAGAAGCGTAGAGCGCCAGACGGGTTTTTTTTAAACCCCACGTGATCTTTCATTATTCTCAAAAATAAAGTCTATAAGGTTTGAAGAACCGTCTGTTTCTTTTTTCTTCAACTCAATCAGTTGCAGTTCGCAACAGTGACGGTTTGGAGCTTCATTAACGTCACAAAATGCTGCCGGATTCCGACAACGCGCCCGTGCGTTTGTCAGCTTGTCAATCGAAGGACATCCACACAGGGGGGACCACTTGTCGCTGTCTGTGTGCCATAAGCGAAGCAGATGGAAAGCTAAGGAAAGCGCTTAAAAATACCCCACCAAAAACATAAAGGAGAGGCTCTCTTAAGCACCCCCGGGTCCGTGGTCTTCGTGTCTTCCCAATCGTCCCAATCCTTAAATGCCAAAAACAACGACCTGTCGGTGAACTTTTGCGCCCATCGTGTAGTCCACGTAGACCTTCACCTGCCTGGAGCAGGAGCTAGCTGGCTGCAGAGTATTCCATTAGTGAAGTGATGAGTAACCGCCATTCCGGGCGTGTGTACTAAAACCCGTGGCAAAAAGCGGCGCTATGAACCGCGCCCTCTACTCCGAGGGGGGACCCCCATATTGCACCGAGAAGAAGGGCTTCTCCGTGCACCACCAGCACCCCATATGCTTTCGTTCGCTGTGGCGGGACCCACCTCGGGGTCGGTTCTCTTCCATTTTTATGCTTTCTTTGACCGGTTGCTGATAATCTGAGCCACCACCTGAACCACCTAGTCGCCGTGGCCCTGGCTGGGGCTCCGGGCTCTGCGTGGGTCGAATGTCCTTCAGACTAATTTAACCTTCACGAACACACGACACGGTCACCGACACGTTCAAGCGGCGTGACCGCCGTCGTCGTCGTCGTCACTCAACAGGTGCACACCTTGTCGGAAAGGAAGATGGCGACGATGGCGGCAGAAAAAGTGTGTCTGTCCTTTAGCCAACAAACACCACGTGTGTGTGTGTTCGTTCTCGGAATCAGCTGGTGGCTTGCGTGAATGTTATCGAAAAGTAGAGGGTCACACCTTCCAGGCACCAGCCAGAACCCGCCCGTTGCTGCCGGTAATTAATATCGATAGATTAATTAAAAGATTTATTGTGGTTCCTTACACCTTGGGGAATAGTTGTTGAGGACATTTTTGGTACGATCTCAGGTCATGCCGAAGTATTGGGAGAGTGTTCCGAAAGCCTTCCACAAGTAATCGGCGGTGGTATGTACCTTTGTTCGGCCAATGTCAGTGCGACAATTGAGACTGGTTTAGGATTTTAATGTTTGACAATCGTCTCGGGTTGATTGAAGTGATTTGTAATCCATGGATGGAAAGAAAAACGATATGATTTGTTGCCCAAAAAACGGTCGTAAGAGGATTAGAATGAATGTTTCCAGAAGCGGCTACCTTCATGCGTTCAGCGTCTACTGCAAGGATGCAGAACCGAGGCCTCCGCCCCGACGGCGATCACCGGCCACTGTAATGCGATCGATCTTCTCCACAGTCGGCGGCGGCGGCAGGCGCACTGTATCCGGGCACCGATCGTGGTCTACATACCGTATCGAGTGATCCGAGGGCTGACGGTAATGACGTTCAATGCCACACACGAATGCTTATCCAAGGACGACACTATGCACCAGGGCCACACTCGGTGCTGTGTGGTAGTAGCAACACAAATCTCACAGCCCAAAAATGCCGTCAATTCGTCGAATGTCACACGGCGGGAACATAAAACCATGCTCATGGATCATTAGCTGGTCGCGATCCGAGCTCTGATCCGAGCGCAGATTGTTTGCTTGTTGTTGGAGGTTTTATCGCAAGAAATCATATCTGGTTGCCAGATAGCCGTGCCGTACCGTGCGCCGCCGCCAGTAGTCGTTGTAGCCGCGAAGGCTAGCGATTGGTCTTTGGTAGGTCTAATGGGGATGGCGAGATCCAGCACGTCCGGTCACGAGGGTTGGGACGATCAGTCGGCAGAGAGCGATCGTTCATCTAATTTATCTTCAGGTTGTCTATGATTCTTCGCACTATTCAGGATTTCCACAATTAATCACATGCTGCATAAATTACAGCGCTCCGGGCTCCGGCCACTGTAAAAGACCCAGTCGGCCCAAGGGTTGATTAGGTGTGTACCTCCGCCGGTCTTCCGGTGACCATGGATTTCATCTCGCCATTCACTGTTGACGCGGTTGTACGGCCAACGCCTGCCTGCCCGCCCTGCTTACTATGCACCAGGCGGTGGTGTTCTATGACTCTGTTGACATCATCAGCGCCGCCCGGTATCAACGGTCTGGGCCTCTCGTCCTTGGCCTGTCTCTGGGCCCAGCCCAGTGCATCGTTCCATCCGAAGACGGGACGGTTTCTATACACACTGCGCACACACACCCTTGAGAGTATAATCAGATTGACAGGAGAGATTAAACGTTCGAGTAACGCGTTGAATGCATCGCGATCGAACGCTGTACAGATTTGTATGTATAGGTCCCCTCACAAGATTCGCCCCAAATTCGAGGGCGGAGGACAAACACAAAACGATATTTGGTAACGTTGTGTTATCTTGCGGCAGCAGCAGCTGCTTCAGCATCGTCCCCAAGGTTAGTCATCCTTCGGGGGCCGGTGTCGATTCTTGGGGCCGGTGCCGTGTGTCCTCCACTTTACTGCCTGTGTACCGTGTGCTGGTGGTACTTCTCCGAGACATATCTAGGTTACGCCGCCACCTCAATTCCCCTATCAGTCCCCGACGCGACGGGTGTCTGTCATTTTTCTTTAAGTCCCAACGATTCCAAACAAGATGAACGTATTTTCCAGCGCTCGGTGGGCCAAACTTTCGGCGATACTGGAACTTGCCCCAAATTGCCAATCGGTCGCCACGTCGAAAGTCTAAGCTCTTCAACCAACTCACCCGAATCCGGTAAGGGTTGCCGGGTGGCTTCGACGGTCGCGAGATGGGAAATTTTGTCACGTTCCGCTCATTAAAACTTCTCGGCACGACGACGATGTCGCGGTATTCGTGGCGTGGCGTTCGAGTGCAGCCAGATGAAGCTGGCTGGCTGACGCATCTCTGGGCGCTCGGGTGGAGCGCAAGAGGCCACTTCGACAATATGGGGTAGCGTTGTACCGCGAGAGTGTGTGCGTGTGTGTGTACCCCTTTTTGCAGGGCTTAGTGCGCTGGAGTGCCGCCGCGTTGAATATCATCTTCACCATCGTCGTGGTCGTCACCGTTGTCGCGACGATGACTTCTGCCAAACCATGTGGAGTGGACTCTCCAAAAGCGCACGGCGCGGAGAGGGGTCTCAGTTGATTTGTTGCGGCGGCACAGGAGTTGCGGTTCCCGTCTTTATTTGTCTGGGGTATTGGCTGGCGATTGACTGCAGTGCAGTTGCAGTTGCAGTCGCTGGCCCGCGCGGTCACCCGTCGTCGATACGGCCAAGGTGACTTTGCTTGCTGCTTGTGTGGAGGTCGCGCACTGCGTGTGTGTGTGTGCGATTTTTTACGGGCTGCTGCGCTTGCCTAGAATGCCCTTCAGTGCCGACGGATGATGAGGTGACGGTTTCTTACGTAAGAATGGGACGGGACCGAAGACTTCACAATCCGTCGCCGTCATCGCCATGCGGCGCACAGCCTACAATCTGGAACAATTGGCCACATAGCATGATGTTGATAAGAGGTTTTCAGGGCTCATACCGATTAAAATCCATGTTACGATGTTTGAACTGAGTCACCAGAATCGGAACTTCCCCAGATTTCTGCAGATCGCGCGAAGTTCTGAGTTGCGGTTGCGGTCTGCTAACGCAATAGGTAAACATAGCGCCCCGTGCATGGTGTGTTATCACATTATCCCCAGGAGAGGATCGGTGCACGATCACCGTACCGTGGTGGTGGTTCCTTTGTTTTAAGCACCCAAGGACGGCGGACTGCAGAGAGTTGACCTCCTTTCGGTCGGACGCGCACCGCATCCGGTGTGTGGTGCGCGTCTGCGAGGTTGACAATTGTTGTTTGACGTTTGTGGCGATGTTTTTTTTTCTGTCAGACCTCTCGAGGACAAACCGCGGACGTTGATGAGGTGTTTGTGGTTGGGTGCGCTTGTTGAGGTCAGTGAACTGCCAAAGTTGCTTGCCATCATCATATGTCGGTGTCGGTGGATGTGCCTGCAAAAAAAAAGGACTGAAGCTTTTCGTCGTCGTGGTGCACAAAAAACAAATCATCGATTTCTTCACCGAAATGGGTGGTGGTGGTGAGCGATGACACACAATGTGGGCAAATTTTACGTGCGACTTTCGGGACCGTCGTGCACCATGTTTTTATGGTCCTTCGTGTTTTATGTTTGATGACTGTGCTTTCTAACCAGCACCTGTCGGATTTTTTTTTCCTCGCCCATCTGTTGCCATTCTCCGCGTTGTGCCGTGCTTGGGGTCCGAGGTCCCTAGGCAATACGACGGGGTACTTTACCTAGCAGCGCGCACTATAAGGTCTTTCGTGGTGCTCTTCTCGGCGACGTTTCACGCTAATTTGGCGTTTGACCTCGATCTTCGCGCTCACACAAATCGAAGGCTTTCGGTGGTGGACTCTCCGGTGGTTAATCGCGATCCCTGGAGCCTCAGCAATTTTGCCCTTTCGCTTAGAGAGAGAGAGAGATGTAACAATATAGAGCTTCAGTCACCATGACGACGGCACTTACTTTGTGGTTTGCCTGCTTAGTGGTTTCCAACCATTCTCTTTTGAGGTTAGACTCTCTGTCGGCACCACGTGGCCCCCAGGGGGTTTTCTTCTGCCCCGGCGAGGTGCACTCCACCTCCTCCGCGACCCCGGCTGGTCCGGCTGTCCTCGACCGTGGGGGTTGGGTCTATTGATTCGCAGTCGGCTAAGCAACTGCAGTGCACTACTATGCAACGCTAACGCAACGCCACACAAGTCAACACACATTCTGAGCCTTGACAGTTGTGCTTAGTGCGCGCGCGCTCGCTAATCCAAACAACGGACGCCGGCCGTGCGCTGCCTTGATCGTCCGCAAACTCCTTGGAAGTCGGCACGGCCAGCAGTCACACCGTCTCTCTCTGGCTCACTCGCCGGGCACTCGAAGGATATTGGGGGCGGCTTAAGACAACAATCCCCGCGCGCGCGGTCCCCGATCTTCACTAATCGCGAGGTACACTCGGATAGGGCCACCCTCTCTAGAGGTTCTCGTCGGACCTTCGGACCACCGATAGAGATTGTTGCGAATGCCAATGCCAGAGTCGATTCGAGTCGGCGAGATATGTGCGCGCTCGCGCGCTGTGGACTGTGAACGCGTCGTAAAAAAGGGGGTCAGTCTTTACACCCTCCCTCATTAAATGGCCGAGCGGGCTCGTCGCATATCTTGACGCTGTGTTGACCTCTTCTCACGGGGCCCGTGTGGGCATGCTGCATCTCTGGACGAACAGGACGAGCTTCTTCGCGTTTTCGACCTGCGAAGCTGCTACAAACTGTCAACGTACCGAAATCCCCACCGTGTGATGGGTTTAGCGTACCCGTAACTTTATGGACTGCAACCGAGATAGGGGTGGGTTTCTCGCTGGCGTAACCTTCACACATTGTATGTTGTGGGCTTCTTGAACTGCTGCGAACGGTGCGATGCTTGAGCGTTGATTTTTTGTCTGGGCTGCCCTCTTTGGAAGGAAGGTCAAACTTTTATGTTTCCACGCACACACACGTCATCGATGATCTCTGTGTGCTGTGATTGGCGGTGTTTGATGAATTGTCAATCGTTTTTTTTTTGGATTCACTTAACGAAGGTGGGACTTTCCCTGGGATTTGGTCATCCTTCGGAATGGATAAATACGTACCTGAAACAGAACATGAATATCTGTTATGTTACACTGTTATTTTGTTTATTCAAACTATTTGAGAAACTTATTACGATTGCGGCACAATTGCAACCTACCGCATTATGTGATTTGTACACACGCTGAATTGTCCTTATGCAAGCGAAGGTTGCTTCGATTCACCTTCTCGAATTAGCAGCCTGCCAGAATGCGTTTATGTGTACCATTTAAATTCTGCAGTAACGCCTTGTAACTGTTGCAAAAATTGGCACAAATTTATTTCAACTTCGCGTCCTTATCTAAAACTATAAATATTTTGAATTTCTCTTTTCCAATGGGCTGTTTGAGTCTTGATTCGCTCAGCACCAGCAACCGTGCCGTATAAGCATGGCAGCGCAGCCATGAATTCCTTCTAACGAATTTTGTAACGCTAGTAACGCTTTCGTGTGTCAGACGTAAACAAATTAGCAGAAATGGCGCATTTTCATAATCGGAGCGCGCCAAAGCGCTGCGTCGTGTACCACCGCCACCCTCTGAAGAAAAAGCAATCTCCTTTTCCTATCAAGATCTACGCTGCTGATGGTGAAAACGCATTGCCCGCAACGCTGGTGCTGCTGGTGCAACGTTCGAGAAGTTGAGTTCACCGACGTCTGCCAACCCCTATCAACTTCATTCCTCATCTCTTAACGTTGTGTTTAGAGTTAATAGATTCGATGTTTGCCGCACGATTCTTGGGCACCCACCCTTTATTGTACGATCGACAAAGCGCGAGAAAAAATATGAATCACTCAGCTCGCGAATATGCCGACTGGTTCCGGTTGTTCCGAGTTATGTAGTTTGAATGTTTCACTCTTTTTTTATTATTCACTTTCCATACCCCATCATCCTCATGACGCATCGGCAGCAGCGATCAACGCGGAACAAAATAGGGAAAAGAAAAAAGGACCAACGAAGAAAAGATCGATCGCTTGGCCCGGGCCGGCTATTGTGGCCTTTGTTTTGTCCACTGGCCCCAATTGTTGCTGCAGCGAGCGAGAGAGTGATGATGTGTGGTTGTGTGTGTTTGTGGCGGCGAGAGACCAATAGAAACGACGCCCCACAGTCGCGGTCGGAGGCCGCCGCGCAGTGTCAAGAACACTTGGCACAGTACAATGCCGTTTGGTACTTCGGGGTGCAGTGCGCTCTAAGCTGCTGTTGCCACGACGAACCGACCCAGTCCCGGTCCGCGTCGAAGCCACTGACACTGTATCCGATTAGCTGCCGGTGGCGGCCGCTCGGGCATTCCTTCTCACTCTCTCGCGAGTGCACTCCCTCCTTGGGGTGGTGTGCATCCCCACAACGCTAGCTCTCCCTCTCTCGCGCTCTCGTGATGGTGGATGCACGCGAAGCTTTCCAACTCTTTGGTCCGAGGTCTCGCTCCCTCTCGTTCATTCTCTCTGGCGATGATGGCGCTGGCGATGATGGCGCTGGCGGTCGGTTTTGGATCCGTAACCTTTCCGCCGTGGGGGGCGAACTCGCCGCGAACCAGAGCCAAGCTCGAACCTCTCGAGGCTCAGTCAATGCGCAACCGTCGACGTCCGCGGACCACGGATATTCTCGCTGCTGCTGCTACCGCTTCGGTTGCACTCCGTTCCGTTCGGTGTCTGTGTGTGTGTGTGTTTACATGTGTTGACGATCGTTACGAGCCCCCACCCGGCCGGCATCCACATCCGCCCACTTGGGTCGAGGACGCGTGGAGCGCGAAGATTGCGAGCAAAACAAAGACGAAAATAATCGTCGCCCGCCGACATCCGACATCGGGTCGCGGGTACTCGTGTGCTGCAGTGGCGTGCGAGAGGTGTGTGTTCTGTGGTTTTTGTGGCCTCCCCATTCACGGCACCGTGGAAAGTGCGAATTTTCACTTTCATCCGTTCTTTTTTACATTTGTTTCGCTCGTTGAGTTTTTTGAGTAAGCAAAAACGGGTTCAGTGATAAGACCGTTGGTGAATGATTGCTGAATTGTTAAAAGAAAAATTGGATTTTTGTGGGGTCGCAAGTAAAACAATTTGCACACAAGCGCATCTTTCAGTGTTGTAGCTGTATTGTGGTGTGAAGAATATTAACCCGGCATTTCAGGGTGGCCACACGAAATCGTGAAGAAGGTTTCGAGCCACCATCCCGAATACAAATATTCTGATTTGCGGAATACCGATGAAAGTGATTCGAAAATAACACCCGTAACATTTCGTGTGATTTCGTGGAAAGTTAGCTAAAATTGTGTAAAACCTCCGCTGAGCAACGCAAATTCGCTGGTGTGTGGTGCGCATATTTGCGTTGCGGCAATGCCATCAACGTGGCACCCAGATCACTTGCACGTATCGTTGGCCACTGGCCAAGAAAGCTATCTACTGCAGCAGCACCAGCACCAGCACCAGCAGCAGCAGCAGTTGCAGTGCGATTAGTTAGTGGCGACAGTGGCCCTTTTTGGTGGCGTTGGCGGGACACGGCAAAAAGAACGGAGCGCAAGGCGGCGCACACGGGACAGCGAAGCGACTAATTGAAAAATAGTAACCTCGGGCGACTCAAATTAACTCGCCTGTAATTACAAAGCCGCCACCGCCGTCGACGTCGACGACGGAACTCTCCCGGTGCAGAAAACCGAGAACTCTCGAACAGGCGCGTATTGCTAGCGCGAAGAGGATCGCTTTAGACGCCCTCTCTATGGCCGGTTCTGAGCAGTAGGCCGCCCGGAATCATCGAACCTTCGAAGCCGGAGCAACAACGGGATCCCCTTGCAGCAGTGAAAGGTCTGTAGCGCCCGGGGGGGCTCATCGAGTTCATATTTTTGCCAGCCGTCGATGGCGATCTTTGGATAATTTTCATGCCCTTTTCAAGAATTTCCATTGAAAAATTCTTCCTGGAGATTCAAAATCACGTTCAAAATCATGTTCAGATCACGTTGGGTCTTTGAAAAACACCAGGCTGCTCCATTTGGGGCGTGGGTCGTTACAAATTCCCAGGAACTGAAAATTCGGACGCAATTATTTTCCTCTTTGCCATTTGCAACCTACACAAACCATGTGCATGTGTTGGGGTGGCATCCATCCCCACCCACACCCACAAACACACATGCACATTGTCTAATGCTTCGCACGATTTCCTATCTGCACGGAAACGCATCATCCAACATGGCAATTCCGGCGCGCCCAATGAAGCTGCTGTCGTTGGTTGGTGGGTTGGTCGTGCAATTAGGTGGGTTCGTGAGATACGTGAGCTGCACGACGGGACGTGTGTGTGTGTGTGGGTTTCATCGGAACGCTGGGTACGTTGTTAGCAATTTCGAAACTCAATCCGGCGAAAAGCTGCTACATTTCGGGCGATGGAAGGTACTGCTTTTTCGGTGAAGCAAAGGATTTTTTTACAAAAAAAAATTATTTCGTCGCTTTTGGGTTGTAACATCGCCCGATGTTTCTTCCAATTGATTAAAAAAAAAGATTTGTCGATTTTCTTAAAATAGGTATCTGTTTGTTAGATGATTTCACCGCCCAAGTGATCATTTAAAACCAAATCCTCTGAGTCATTTATAAATGTTTCGCGGGTGTAGCTCTCGTGCTGGTACGCCCATAGCGAAAATTAGTAGAACACTTTTTTAGCATTTGAAATAGATTGTGGAGAGTCCGTACCGTATTCAACAGTAGCTTGGTCTGGGTTTGTGTGCTGGTCTTTTGGTCCGCAAAACTAATGCGTGATGAGCGATACGAAATGCAATTTTCTCCACAATACCTGAGGTCGTTTCCTATCAATGGCTCTCAACATACGACTTTAACGAAGCCGTTTGTGCAAAATCTGACAGCTATACAATGATGGCAGATGCGTGTTGACAGGAATAGGGTTGCTTTTCCAGGCAAAAGGTGGGAAATTCAGAAAGTGTCTTACTGACTTATGGACCAACCCTGTTTTAGTTCACAAATTCAAAACGGCCAGTGAAACACCTCGCGCCTCCATCGCTATAATGCTGAACTGATAAATCTATACAAATTAATTTCTATTTGATTGTCGCGGAACCGATAATCGTGAAATTTGCCAAAAGAGAGTTTTTGGAGCCGAGTAAGGTCACAAGCATGTTTAGCATGAATTCTAGATATATTGTCCATAACGAGGCAATCAATTATCGTATAGTATGTGCCCTCGCAGGACACCGTTCGTGGGATTCTGCCCAGATTTTTCTACATAATACTTGACCTTTCGTCTTTCGACATGCTTCGACATTTCGACTGGTTAATATAATAATAAAAAATGCATTACACTTCATATTTTAACCAACAACAAGACACGGTCTAGACAGCCGAGGCACAGACAATCACAACAACATGTTTTCACACTGCCTGGCTGGTGCGCGGTTTCAGCCCAAAACGATCCATTTTAGCCCGTTTTCCCTTCCGTTTCCCCACCCGACGAGACGACGCCCACGCACCCGACGTGTGGTGGGTGGCTAATGCAGTCCTCTCCCGCCGCAAGTACAGCCGTAATTGGACAATGGACTTATTTTTAGACGTCCACCGCTGAGTCGTCTCGCTCTTCTTCCTATTTTCTTCCTCACACGATGCGGTATTACTTGCGGTACCTGATAGTGGCCGTTGCTGAATCATCGACGGAATTTGTTGGATATTCCGCAACGGCGGCACTCGTTCCACTCTCCCGGACGTCGCCGGCCCGGAGTTATTGGTAAATGATTAATGTCCGCACGCTTGAACGTAACCTTCGGGAGAGTGTGCCACAGAGTAGCTGTCCGATCGATAGCAGCTCTAGCAGCTTTTCAGCACCTGCCCTTCTAACGTCCTGGAGGGGGTGTTTCGGTTTTATGCTCGGTTGATGCGGAAGCGCTAGGGGACCCCTAATCAAGCCGCCGGCAAAGAATCGTTTGATTAATCGAAAGAGCAATCGACACGAAGCGCGATCGGTTCGCGCGGTGCGCGATGCTGGCTGATATATTGGCCGGGTGAGTTGTGCATTATCATGATTCGCCGGCCACGCCGCAATTATGGGGCTCCCCATCGATGCTTCCTCCAGCATCACCGTCATCGCCGCTGCGACGGGCCAGATCTTCCAACTCGAACTCGACACGCTGGCTCAAGGCCGCGCGCCGAGCTTAGTTGTTCTTATCGCTCCGCGCGGAGGTACTCGCGGTGGTGTTAGAATTGGCCC
Organism: Anopheles cruzii; assembly: GCF_943734635.1. Classification (NCBI taxonomy): domain Eukaryota; kingdom Metazoa; phylum Arthropoda; class Insecta; order Diptera; family Culicidae; genus Anopheles; species Anopheles cruzii. The sequence continues at coordinate 15,639,685 of NC_069144.1, read as the reverse complement.
CAAGAAAACACACACACGCACACCGGCGGAACACAAGGCCGCATACGTCTCGAGAAGTGGTGCTTCTCTGTTTGTCGAGCAGCAAGTGGCGACTGTGTGGCGTGCACTCGCGGGCTCTCTGCACCAAGTAGAGCGTGAACGGCCGCCGCTGTGTGCTCTTCCGATCCGACCCGACTCGATCCGGTTCCGGTGGCGGTGGCGATGGGAAGGAAGGAAAGGAAAGGAAGTCGCCCGCCACTGGAAACGATAGAACTTTTCTAAAGAAACAATCTGTGAAGATGAGCTGAAGGTGCGAAGTGGTGGCGACTGTCGCGTGTCCCCGGCCACCCATGCCCCCCGTCTCGCCAGAAGCCGCGAGTTGCAAAAATGCAGTCGTCCGTCCGACACTGCAGCAGGCGGCGGCGGCGTGTCAGCAAATAATCGGTTCGTCGTCGGAGACCTCGGACCTCGCGCTGCTGTTGTTGTTCCTCGCCACACACGCGCAACGTGGGGGGAAGCGGCGCAGTGGTGGACGGGACGGGGCGAAGTTGTCAAGCCAGAAAACGCCGTCTTCCAGAACGAGCGCGCGCCCGCGGCGGAGTCTTCTCCCGCGGCGAACGAACGTTTGTGGTTGGATCGATCCGAGGCGCGCGGGGTGGTGGTGGCGGCGGCGGACTCGGGGTGCGTGGGTGAGCGCTGGATCGGAAGGGCGCACCTCCGATGGACGGTGACAGAAATAAATGTACTTAACGATGAGCATGGCTAACGCACACACTCGTGCAGGTCGGAACAACCAGCACCACCACCACCACGAGCATATGCAACCTGGCGGGCCGTGGCCTCGTGACCATCGCGCGAAGGCCCCTTCTCAGCCCCCCAGCCCGGCGGCTTGTGCGCGTTACGTAAGTACTTGTGCAGCGACCTTGAGCCGGACACCGTGTGCGACGATCGTGAGACTGGCCGGAGGGGGCGCACCCGCGAGGAACCGCGATCATCCCAAGTCCAGTCCATCCAAGTGTAATGTCGTCGTTACCTGTCATTAGTCAACGCCGCAACGACGGGGTCGTAAATCGCGGGTGGCTATTGCGGGTTTGGGGTTCTTGGGTGACGGGCGGCACCCCCCACTGGGTGCACTGGGGAGTGGCGATCGTCTCCCGTCTTCCGTCTCCCGGCGGAACTCGTGGTTGACCTATTTCCGTTCAGCAGCCGACGCTGCTGCTGGAGGGGAATGTCGGTGGAGCCGCCAGGACGGGCTGCTTGTTGCGGATATTCAATGGCCACCAGCTTGTGTAGACAAAACAATTCCGTTCTAGATCGGGGTTGGGTAGCGTTGCGCGCGCGCGCGTAAAGTTCATTACGAAATCCCGTCCACAGGGCGCACGCTCGCGAGTCGCGCAATATCTCGCGCGCTCGGATCTCGACTCGGGTTCTGCCAGAGTTCCCGGTTTTATGGCACTCGCTCGTCGGGCCGTTCGTTTTGCAAGCGTCTGCAACCCAGCCGTTCCATAACCTCATTCTTTCGCACATGTTATGACATAAGTTATGGTGGGCACTGCCAGAGGAGCCAATGAATAAGACCAATTCATCCGCGGCTCTCGTCCGCGAAAGTGTGCACGGACGTGTCATTCGGTTCGCGGGGTGTTTGAAAGCCGGAATCCGGTGGGTGTTGGACATGTTCCACACCAGAGCCGCCACAGGCTCTAAGCAACGCTCCGTTTGGTTACCATCCTAGTGCGCCCAGTGATCGTGCATAATGCTTATCTGAAGCAGTCACAGCATGGTACTTCTACGAACGATCAGATCAACGAACCTCTTACAGGCAGCCACAAAGTGCCAATTTTATTGAATTACTCACCAAATTAGATGCGCAAAGAAAATCGATTCCGCGTTTCCGCGCAAGCTTCAAATTGCACCCGGGCCGTTTCTGTGCCGATCCACTGTTGTGCTTTGATCTCTTGCGCCGATAGGTGTGGCTCGCAGCGCACCGTTTTACGACCCTACGACGGAACGTTCATCTGGCTGGTTGGTTGCACCCTTGGAGTCGTAAACTGTGCAGCCACTCGGGGTTTATCGGAAACACATGGATGTGCATTTGGCACGGGTAAAATGTTTTCACACGTGTGCACGCCACCACCGTCCAGGAGCAGCCATTTTTTTGCAGCCGAGTGCTTCGAAGAAGGTCCCCCTACTTTTGTTGGCTCTTTTCATGGTGCTTTTGTTGCATTATTATTCTTGTACAGTTTCTTGATTTTACATTCGACGTTCGACACGTCGTAACTCAACCTTACGGAACAATATCGGTTCAAATAGGAAGGAATCAATGTACAGATCATGTTCACAATAATGACGTCATGTTGCGGTCTGTCACTTACTGGTGTTGATTGGTGGACTTTTGTTCGACACAAATCACGGTCGCAGCATTCTATGATCGAAATAAGCAATGAGTTGTCTGCCGTGCGGCGAATACTGAGACATAAAACACAAATTGCAGCCAACTAAGGCAGTTTGTGTTGGGTTGTATGAATTATTTTAATGTTTTCTCTATTTTCTACTGTCGATGGCTACTCCTTCAATTTCTCAATGGTTGCTTGATCATTTTGCTTTTACCTTTCTGCTTTTGCCGATTGTCTTTCGAGACCTGTCACCCATTCGTATCTGTTGGCTAAGCAGGCATCATTTATATAAAAAAAGTATGATTTCGATCCGTCCAGTCACCAGTACCAGTTTCGGAGCTACTTTTGTCGTAAAATTGATCCTAAAGCTCATGTTGGGGTATATTTAATTTGTCAGAAAGATCGTCTCGGCAGGAACTATTCGGTACTTCCGTGTCCGGACTAATTCTCAGGAAACAGCAGATCCGAATGAATGCGCACGATTGGTCGAAACACACCTATCGCATCATCGAGAGATCGCTGGTCAGATTGAGGAATTACGGAGCTCCATCATAGAACAGTTTCAGGAACGCCACCTTCAGCAGCTCGACGCAGATCAGGCGCTGCGCAGCGACTTATGGATGGGAATGTTTAATTTGTAGCGTGAAACTCAAGCCAAGCTGGAATCGCTGGAACAGACTGTTAACACTGGGCTGGGATTACTGTTGGCGAAGGACGAATTTACGCAGCAATTTATCGCAACGAGATCGGAAAACAAAACTCTAAAGGACCGGGTACAGGAGCTGGAAGCAAAGTTACATGCAAAAGTTTCGATGAAACGATAAGAATGGCAACAACACCTGATAAAAATCAGAACAATAGAGGGCAGTATCACGTATCTAGTGTGTTGGTTGAAATTTTGACAGCTCAGAGCTAAATGCGTGTTCCCAACGTGAAGATTCTCCCGCAAGGTGTATTTCAACGAGGAACTTTTCCTATTGGTAGGCAGGTCCTTATTGATTTCTTCTGAACGGCGTCAACGAAGACAGCGGTATTCAGTATGCAAAAGTTGCTTGGCAAAAGTCTCTAAAGGCACGCTTATTAAATAGTTACATTCCATCAATCCTTTCTAATAGGGGCGCTTTCGAGGAGTTTAACCACAAACACTTGCTAATTTCGCTTCCACAATGCATCCATTGGAGGGTCGCGCCGCTATTCTAGGCCGTCTGGTTGTCCGTTGTTCTATTTTTTCGCCCCGTTCCCATAGCTTACGGAGCCAATTCCCGGTAAAATGCGGCTCCCGGCGTCAATTAGTGAGGAGACCCCAGGCTGCTGCGATGATGATGATGGTCCCAGGGTCGAACCGTAGTGTCCGTAATCGTGTGGAGTTGTGTGTTGTGTGTTGCGCCGGCGCGCGCACGCCGGCCGATCTGCCAAATTGATAAGAAGACGATTTACGATTGGGTCGGTTGCGGTCGATTAGCCGCCGGGGGTGTCCGCTAAACACAATTGTAAGAGAGCGGAGAGAAAATGGCGTCCGCACGCCACGCCACGTGCATTCTCTTCGCATTGGTTCGCATTCCGGGCCCGGGCACCCGGGTTGGGAAAATGCACTCCGCGATGTGTTCACTCATTAAATGTGGACTTCAAACGTCTTCCCTCTGGTGTGCGCCCTGGTGGGAAATGTTGTTCGATTGTACGAAGAAACAACACGGGTTCTCTCTCTCTCTCTCTCGCCCGCCCACCTTATTCTAGGGCTGGTTGCTGTTGTTGCGGGAGGTTAACAATTGTCGTGGCTGCTACTAGAGCAGCTTGCGGTTACTTTCTTATCGTACTCAATTCGATTCGAAACCAGTTCGAGGGGAGCCGATAACATCTAATGTTTCGCCGTCCGCGCGCGCACCCGCTAAAGTCATCAGAGCTCGCGTCAGTTTTTTATGATTTGTGTGCGTGCGTGTTGCGAAAATCAATTGAAGCATGATCATTGTCAGGACAGAGGGCGCCTTGATGAAGGGGTGATGGTTAGGTTCTGTCGCGTGCTGTGCCCGCTTTGGGTGCCCATCCTTAGCTCGATTCAAATGCGTACTCGCAATGCGTTTCAGATCACAATCCGCCCGTCGATCGCATAAAGTGATCATTTCTTTTCTCAAGATTGCACTCGCGTCACGCCAACGGCTCAAGGTTGCGTGCACACGGAACCCTTTGCAAGTTCCGCAAAATGGCACGGAGGAAGGGCAAACTTTTGCTCGAGAGGGGCATTTATGTAACCCAAGAGGCCTCGGTCACCTCCGATCTCTCGGCCGATGAAACCCTTCCGCAAAGTCCATAATCGCGTTCTCCTCGGCTGAAGCGACGCCACTGCGCTGACGCTGACCTTCGCCACTCGATCATTCGCGACCATCATCAACGGGGTGGGGGAGAGGGGGGGGGGGGAGGGGTTGATGATTGCTAATCATCACCGCGCCTTGCGGGAGATGAGGTTGCGATCTTGAGGCTTGTGCGGTGGGCCCATGTTTGATTGTAACCTTCTCGCTGCGTTTTCCCATGGAGCGCGAGCGCAACCGGCGGCCCGGTTGCTAATCCCGAAGTACGCGCTTATCTTAGTTCGCTATCATCATGATACACAAAAAACGAGGCCCTACTGCTAGCGCTCTAGCTCTAGCTGCTACTAAATGTGGCCTCTAGCGAGTTGCAAGAGGGAGGCTTTTCCTGGGTGCGTTTCACACGACCGAGCGGCAGCTCGAGGTCACACCACTTGCAGGTGCACGGAGAGGAGGAAGCAGAGCACCACTTCTAGGGCTGCTGCTACTATGCACACTGCTACCGGATTTGCAACGTGGCCCGCGCGGCACCATTCGCTCACAAGATGAACCGGAACGCCGCGGGTTCTTCCCTCTACAAGAATAGATTATCGTCGCCGTCGTCGTCGCCGCCGCCGTCATTATAAATGGTTAGAACGAGTTGCTAGTACTGCAACTCGCTGCTGGCCCCTTGCCAGCCCTCAATGCTGTTCCTCGTCCTCGAGGGCCGCCTTGGACCTGGTCTGGAGAACTCGTGTGGTCAACCTCGTGAACGCGAACTCTCGAGGGCGGTTTTGATGATGTGGTCGGTGGTCAACTTTTTGCACAAAAATCCCCGACGCCAGACACTCTGTTGGGTTAGGAACAAAATGCATGAAATAATTAGAATACCAGCTGCATCTGTAACAGATTAATGCGTCTTAAATATAGGATGTCCACAGAAAAGCTTGGCCACAGTCAATTGACTTGAATATTTGTTCTTGTCGATATACTCTAGTAAAACATCCCTTTAATAACCTGATTCGCTGTGTAACGTCATTTGCACATCATTTTCAACGCGCGACTTTGGGAGCAAAAGCTGGCCAAAGTTCGCTAAAACATAAATGCTTTGGCTGACCCTATGTAAAGTAAACACAACAGTCAATTCTTTAAATTTTCCCAGTCCGCGGAATCAACAAGTTTACGTTAAAGCGCACCTACAACAAACGGGTACTGTATTTTGCTCAAAAACCCACACGTTATGTGTTGTTCTGGCCTGATTGAGCCTCTTGCCATGATGGATTCTGCCTTTTCATGATGAATAATTTACTGTGAGGTTTTCATTGGCTAAGTTCGGCTAAAACTGTTATACGCATTGATTTTGGTACAGTTCTTGAAAGCTTACATATTTTTTCTCAAAAAACCAAATAATCTAAAAAAAACCAAAGACCCTAGCTGGGTCGAACTCTGGGCACAAACACCTGCGCAGCACCTGGCCGCGATGGAGACGCATGGTGCTCTTGCGCTACAGTGCGCGCGAGTATTGGTCGTCGGTGGCGCAAATGGCGAAGATCAATCGCGTGCGACGGAGCGAGCTGCGGCTCCCAATGCATTCCTGCTAGCAGTTGGCACAGGCGGGGGGTGATGGAATATTCCAGAAAACCTGTTGGCGAAAAGGTATAAATTTTAATTACCAGCGCTTGTTGCCGTCGGTCTCTTATGGCGGTGGCACGAACTCAAATGGTGTGTCTTGCAATATGAATTTGCATCTCCGCGGCTCTGTGTGCGTGTGTGGCGCTTCTCTGCTTGGTTTGAGTTTGAGATGTGACACCAACTAGCTAGCCAGAATGGGAGTTATGGGAATAAACAGATTCGTCGGTTCCGCAATAGGCGAGCGCGCGCGCGTGATGGTTGATGAATAATCAGTCGTCCGTCATTTTCCGTAAATTCTATCTCGTGGACAAATGATTGATATTTTGAGTTTGTTTATTCTCAAATTATCAGTTTGCTTACCAAGCCCCCCAAGTAGAAGAAACATAATGTTGATTAATCGAGAACACCGTCGGAGTACACCGAAGTGCGAACTGCGCTGGTGCGATGGCCTACCGAACGGAGCGCTCCAAGTCAGCTTCCCGATTTCAATTAAATCATCCCTTCTCCGAAACGAGCTGCCCGTTACTAGGCGTGTGTTACATAATTGTGCAGAGTGCCGTTCTTCGAAGCAACTCATCCATCCTCTCGATGGTGCGATCATCTTCTTTGCCGGACGCTCCGCTCCGGTCGTCGAAAGTTCAACTCGAGTACGTTGTGCCAGTTTGTGTGGCTGGCTCGCAGGGCGGACTACTAAGCGAGAGAAGAGAATCTGTTTAATTCACCACGACCACCACCGGGGGGGGCCATGTACCACGGCGGAGCCCGGAGCGTACTCAGCATGATGTGACATCCGTTAAATCGAATCGACCCATTGCCCGTCCGCCCAGCAGCTGATCTTAATTTAAAATGCGCCCGAAAAGGGGTGGAACTTCCCAGCATGGCGGGGCGAGTGTGGTGATTAAATAGGAGCATATGATGGAGAGGCATATTTTAAATGCGTCTCCAATTTAAAGCTGTTTAACCGAGAACTACTTTTTTAACCTTCCACAAAGTATTCAAATTTGTTTATCGCTAGATGGCGTTCCTTTCCGAAACGTAAACAATACTAACCTGATTGTGTCAAACGAACACTTGTTTGACAGGTGACACTTCAACCCTCGCTTGTAAACACAGATTTATAATTAGTCGCTGGTAAAAATACCCATTTTAAAAATGAGTAAAATATGTGAACAAAATATGCCACACGATGTCAAGTTAGTAAAATCCGGACTCAGGCGTGCCTAGCTCGATTGAATGAATAAAATGTGAAAATATTCAACGCAAGCGATGCGATGCTAAAAGGCAAGGGTCCTCCCACAAATGCAATGCAAAGCCTGGACGGATGGCAAAACAAGGTTATGTTGTGTGTTTGGTGTCACTGTCTGCTTCGGTTCTATGAAAACTCTTTTAACGATAACAAATTAACCGCTGACAATCACGTGGCCAATTTTTCCACCTATAAACCGCGGAAGTTGTATCTCGATAGAATTTTGAAGCTACCCGACAAACGACAATACGTCATAGATAATTAGGAAGTCTAATATCGTATGTACCAATTTGGTACTTGATTGCAATTAATTTCAAGTGAAACACAATTTTTGCTCAAAACAATTACCAAACACACCACAAAGCGACTTTTTATTTGACCCAATCTGTCGCCCGCGTCACGGCGTCAGGAAGTGGCCGGTTCTTCGCCGGTTTTTACTGTGTGTTCACCACCTAACAGCGTCTCGCTGCTGTTGATGGCACAGTTTTCCGACCCATCGGTGCGCCGAGTCGGCCAGTGTGTCCATATGCGTTCGCCTTGTCACCCAAAAGCACCGTGACCCCCGTGGTCGAAACCGCTACCCGACTGACCCACCAACAACAACCGGTTGGCGACGGCGGCGGCGGCGGCAACGGCGTGGCTCCGTTGGTGACGACCTTCTACCAATCAAAGCCGAATTAAGGCCAACGACAATCATCGCTTGGGGCGGCGGGAGTGCAGTTGCAACGGCCGGCCTCATGCACGCCGTTTTGGCTCGTTATGCACTTTTCTATGCTGCCGCCGTGGAGAGGCCACCGCTCGGGCTGGGCCTTGGTGCCGTTTTAGTGCGCGTTCGATGAACTACTACGCGGCGACGTGTGGGTAGCGAACCACGAAAGACGGAGTGGGTGATGGCTGCCCATAAACGAGCCTCCCGTCGACACGATGATCGATCGATGAGGTCAACATCATGCGTCCGAGTCCGAGTCCGAGTCCGAGTCGAGTTTCGTCGATTTTTAAAGACCCAGTTAAAGTCTCCTGATGAGGCGGAATGAAGTCCACCAGAGAGGGAGATTGCACTGCTGCATGCAAACGCAAACGCCGGGTTCGCCTAAACAGCAGCCGCAGCACCCCTCCATTGCAGTGATGAAGTGTGGCTAAGCAGTTAACCTCACGTCACTTGTGTCGGACAACTCGCAGCGCTCTGGAGTAACGCTCTGCGACTCGACGGGGGCACGAAATGGGGTCTCCTCAGCCTTGGGTTTCCGGAGAATTCACCCGCAAGTCTGCGGCCGTCACCCACCCAGGCCAGGGTCCAGTTCTCTGAAGGTTCCGAGCTGAATCCTTGGCGATCGTGCACCACCAAGCACCCCATCGGTCTTTCGGACTATGAAGCTGTCTGGTCGGGCCAGCGACCAGAGTCGTCCGACATATTGGAAAGATTGTGGACCTTCTCCGCTCTGCAGTTGGGTCGGCCGAGGATATCCCACGCAAAGCGCCGTGTGCCCCACGATCAACAGTTGGGCGCGCATCATCATTGCCGTCTCTCCCTTCTGCATTGTAACGCATACTTCCAAGGTCTCTTCACACAAAGTCTGTCACGGGCTTCGCCGTGTCCCTCTCTCGCGCGCAGTGCAGCGTGGCGACACACCGCGACGTTACCGTGCCAGTGACTCGGGGGAATATATGGGTTAGTTTAACATTTTAAGTACATAACCTTGACATGCCACACACTGCGTGCTGCGCGTGTGCGCGTGTGTGACGGACGCAACTCGCTCCGATCGTGTCTCCCGTTTTGCTAGATTCTTGTTTGAACGTTTGTACGGACGGTGGCCATCCTGAGGTCCGAGATGCGTGTGTAACTTTCGCTGGCCGTCGCCGGCATCGTGTGACTCATTGAGGCCATCCCGACACACCTTCACGCCTCTTGCGCCACCTTGATTCGCAGAAGCGCGAACGTGGCGTGGCGGACTACCAATATTATGCACCGTCTGGGAGAGTGTGACCTTCAGGCACCTGGGGCGAAGAAAAAATGGAGAAAGACACAGAGTTCCCCCGAGGCCGGAGCAAATAAATCTCTCTACTTGAAAAATGGTACGTTTGCGCCACGTGGAGGCTCGACTTACAATGCGCGAAAACAAGTCTTGGTCTGCAAAGCAACAAAAATCCCCACAACGTGTGTCGATGGAGCAATTTCTTTGTTTGCGCCACACCAGAGCTCCAGAAGCTCCAGAGCGTCTCCCCGGCTGTTGGCAGGGTTTCTTATCAGCTCCCCGAGCCCGCGCGCGATTACTCAAGTGGTGGTGACGTAGACTTACTCGGGCTTTTGGGAACTTTTAGTAGAGATGCGTGACTTTCGTGTCGTTTCAGTATCTGAGGTGCCTGGGGTTTCTTTCAACTTCCTTCCGTTGGCCCAATCGTTCTAGAATTATGTAAAGTGAAGTGGCCTCTTCCTGTATTTTGCTTACCACTATTTCCTTCGCCTCCATGCTGATCGCGTTCGTGTCTCCGTTCGTCAGCCTGGAAGTGGTTAGAAAATCGACCTTTTCATTCAACCCGTCGGCCCGGGTATAGCTTTAATAGCACGATCACGTGGATCGTCGTGGCGTCTACATTCCCCGATGATAGCGCACGATTTGCACGATCTTTTATCCACCCGCCACGCGGCAAATGTCACCACAATTACACGTCTTCTTGTAGATCAATGATCGGCCGAGTAGTAATAATAACGCCTGATGGGGCAAACATGCTTGCCACTCAAACCACCAGCACCGGGTGGCTCAAGGCGAAACCACAACCTCGGAACGCGAGCGGACACATCTCAGCCTCAGCCGGCTGCGTAACCTTCGCGCTCACACGGTGTTTACTCTATTGCTCTATGTCGAGGCTACGCCACCGCTCGGCTCAGCCCGGCTCGACTCGGTGCAGTGTGCAGCAGCTACTAGCGGGCTGCTACGATGGTGCCAGCGCAGCATACACAGCCCTCTCTCTCTAGCGCTCTCTTCACCGATCGTCAAATGCCACGGCCGGGCCGGCCTAATGCAGTTTAAACTGTCATCGACACCGCCGGCACCATCCGTCAGAGGCGCCTCGTGCGGTGGCGAGAAAAATCTGGCCGCGCGACGACGCATGACTTCATCGCATCGGAAGTCAATCGATCGGAGCCGCCGCCGCGGCGGGCAGCCCGGCCGCCGGCTGCGTCCTTCCAACCAGCCAGTCCGACGGACTGGCTGGCTGGCGTCAGTATTTATCGTCCGCCAGCCGCAGCCCTACCGACCGAGTTGGCGGCCACGGCGGCGGTGGGCTCGATTTTATGGGCATGCTGCCGCTCAGGGCCACCGGATCGGTGCACTGCTCGGTGGTGCGATCGGGTAATACGATCACCTTCGCCGATGCTGTGGCACAGGTCGCCTCACCGAACCTGTCTCTCTCTCTAATCGCAAATGCCCGTTCTTGGGCTCTCGCGGCCGCAGGGTTAGCAACGTCCGCCCTGTCGGGAGGCTGTCCTTGAAGGCTCGGCCCGGGGTGGCCGGCCGACCGGCGTTGAAGGAGAAGGCTTCTTTGAAGAAGACCTTCATTCGAGTGTGAACGTCGCCGTTGCTCCGTGTCACCTAAGGGTGCGAGAAGCGAGCGAGTTACGAATTGAAGAAGCAAATATTGCATCGCGAAAGCTAATCACCTACCTAATAAGTATGTCAACGGCAGGTGGTCTGCATCGAGAATTAGTGCACGCAGCCGGCGGACACCGGACACCTAAACTGAGTCGAATGGTTTGCCCGTTGAAAGCCGTTCTTGATGTTGCACCGGTAGTCAATGTGTACTAAGATGTGGTGGATAGTAACTTATTTGGTTTTTGACAAGGTGACTAGATTGATGTCAAATCGCGTGGTTGTGACAGTTGTCCGATATCTGATTCGGAAAATTCGGATCCCTGATACCGAATAGAAATACTGTTGTGTCATCGCACAGAAAAACCTTTATTTTTGATCTTATGAAAATAGGGAAACAACCTTAGACAAAGAAGATATTGTAAAATTCAACATGATGATCATTATTGATCATATGAATCATAATCGATGTTGTGTTCGCAACTGTACACAGAAAACCATAAAAATCTAAGGTTGTACCTAAGTGGTGACATCGCTCTGGCCCTGCCTTCTAAGGCCTGGACTGCCGCTAGTTCGCTGGCCAAGTCTTCGCCATTCTCTGCTGTATGGCACAATGAACCACACCATGCACTCATTCTTGGACTTTCGAATCTAACCTCGAGGACATCCCACACACTCCCTGGGATCGCTGGGAACACGTTGGTGACGCGCACCCAAGAACTCAAAACGATCGGAGCCCCCGAGGCAATAAGCTGTTCTACAGAGAGGCCCAGAAGTGCGCCAGGTAGTTGTGGCCAAACCTCTCAAGGCTTCCTTCCCGAGAGCGATATGGTTTACGGTCGGCTGGCTTTCATGGCTCCACGACAACTGGATGCAAACCGTGTGAGTGTGCGCGCGCCCGCCATTAGGGCAGAAGGCTGCAGAACTAGGCAGGCAACGCCACCACCGCTAGTGATCTTTTCCAGAAAGTGGGTCAGAAGGTTACGACGAGTGAAGTGCTCGCGCGCGCTGCACATTGTGGTCGCTCACCGGCTGGCTGGCTGGCCCTTCGGATATTCGATCTTCGGCCGCGCCGGGGTTGGCAAGAATATATGGCGCTGTGCGCAATCCGTTTGGTTGGCGGATTCGGTTTTGGAGTTGCTCTCGGTCTCGATCTAAGCGCTTGTCTGCCGCCGCGCGTTGAACGGCGCACCATTCGAGGGTCGTTCGCCTAGGGGCCTTCGTGGAACAATCGCGTCAGTTTGTGCCACAACCGTCGTGCCTCCGAAGGCTGGTGGGCGGATGCAGTAGCACTCGGTACCTGATCATTAATTTCAGGTTATTGGCGCTATCGAAGGATCGGCTGTGTAGGGTAGGGGCACCACACCTACCCGTAGGCAAGTTAGTCCCACGCCGTTTGGGAGCGGGACTCACGACGGATGCTTCGAACAGAGCACTCCTTCCGGACGCCACGGCGCAGCAGTCATCACTTTAGAGCCGATGCAACCAATTGAAGGATGCATCACCACCACCATTGACCGTTACGATGCGTGCCGTTCCTTCATGTTAATTGAAATGTCCTTGTGACCATTACAGCCGACGAACGCGGGCTGTGTAACGCGTACCCGGCCAGTGATGGGAACAGTGGCGCCAGAGAACCCCGGCGGCTATCGGAAGTATGCAAAACAGGGGAAGATCAAAGCCCCCGGTTAACCGACAATTGACGTGTGAGGGACATCCCCTGTGGTTGGGTTCGTAGTTGAGTAGCGTCCTGATGCTGCTGGCGGTACATGCTGTTTGCATTCCTTAAGGCGGTACAAAAGATTGAGTGTTGTTCCGAGTGCCAGTGGTCCAAGGATTAGATTGGCGCACGGCAATCAAACGATGGTGAAATGATTCAAATTAAAGTGACTTTTATTTGTAATAAAATCAATTCTATAAGCGCTCCTTAAGACCACTCACTAACCGGTTGATCCATTTTGCTGTTTTCCAGGCTTCACAAACGAAAGAGGATGCACGTAATGGAAGAGAGCGGCAGCAGCGAAAGGTTCCTTATGTGTGCGGATGGGGCGCTATTCATTTCCACGCCAACTCTGAAGCCTGCGCTCGGTTCACTGAAAGCCGGCTGCAAATCGGAATCGCCCCAGCAGCAGCGGCCACCACTGGCGGAATCGAGCGAAAAGATCCGGGACGGAGCATCTCCAGTCACCACCGACGACAGTCACCAAAACGAAGCCAAAGATACGGAGCAGGAGGACGAAGCGGCACAGCGGCGGCCACAGGTGATAGAGAAGCGCTCGGAGAGTGACCAGTTTACCATCTCCAGTACCATAGACGACGACGCCGCCGCTACCGGTGACAAAATGCCAACGGCGACAGCGGCGATGGAGGACGTGCCGGAGCGGATTGCCGACTCGAGCGACGATGGTCTTTCGATGCTTTCGTCTAAGAAGTCCATCACCGCCGCCACCACACCGACGGTCAACAGTTCCGCCAGTACTGCCGGACCACCACCGCCAGAGACTGGCGGGCAGCCAGAAAAGAAGGAGTCGTCGGGCGACGGAAAGGAACCAAGCGACGAAGCCGAGAGCGGTGCGTCACCTTCGCCAAAAGAAACAGTTCCTAGCGAAACGGAAAGTAAAGGCAAGGCAGCAGCGGTGGTCGGTAAAGAAGCGTCGGAGCGGGAACCATCGGTCGTCACCGAATCGCAGCCCACGGCGGACGACGTGATGGAAGGTATCGACGATTTCATGGACCACAACGGCAGCAGCGGTGATGGCGAAGAGAAGGATGACTTCAACGATGAGCTAACATTCCAGATGGACGTTGACGAGGGGTCGGCGGAAAAGCCAAAGTCGGATGAAAAGTCGGAAAACAGTCCAGCTGGCCAGGTCCAGGAGAGCAGAGCGAACGCCATCGACCTAACTTCTTCCAGTGGTGGCCAATCGATCGAAGAATCACCCCCAAAGTCGACGGATGCCAAGGAAGCCGCGTCGGAAGTAGCCCAGCTGCCATGTTTTATGATCGGTTCGGTTGTAAGTCTCGCGCCGAAAGATCCACCCCTGGCAGAGCCATCGCCGCCGCCACCGAGCACGAGTGAGAACGCAAAGGACGCCACCAGTACCGTGGTGACCTCAACACCGGTCTCCGCTAGTGTTCGCCAGAAGTGCGATGGTGATGCTGAGGTGGACGTGAAAAATGAACAAGAGGAGGCCGCGGGAACGGATGAGGTGCAAAATCTATCGAAGGCCAAACCACTGGCCAGAAGCAGCACCATTAGTGACGAGGTGCAGCAACCACCACCGGCCAAGGGATCGGCCCGTCCTGCGGAATCGGCGAATCGAAAACGAAGACGCTCGGTGAATGATGAGGAAGAAGAAGCGGCCAGAGCGGCCACCGAATCGGACGAACCGATAGAGCCGGCCAAAAAGCTGAAGCTCGAGGTGGACTCACACTTTCGCGCTCACGAGCGCGTCGTGAAGGAGTACATCGACACGACGCCGAACACGTCGGTGGACGAGATACAGTCCACCACCGACGTGCTGGTGAAGGAGATTCAGTCGCTGAACGACGAAATTCGCGACACGGAGCGCAAGTGGAACGAGCTGCTGCACCTGAAGAAAGTGAAGGAAGAGATTCTGCTTCGGTTGAACCGCCGGAAGCACGTGCTCAGCATCACGGAGACGCGGTTGGGCGAGGTGTCCGCGTACAACCATGCGGATTCGTCGAACTTCAGCAACCAGCACGAGCAGCAGCAGCAGCAGAACCACCATCAACAACACCAAGGACAGCGTTCGTCATCGGTTGGCCCGAGGCTACCGACGCCACCGCCGGAGGTTGAGATTCGTCCCGCATCGGTGACGATAACCCCGACCAACTACGGCGCGACCACCAACGGTGGAACCTTTGCCGATAAGCCCGGCACCGGATACAATGGCAATAAACTGATCTCTAATCGTCGCAGCAGCAGCAGCAGTGGCTGCGGTGGCAGCGGACAACAGCAGTACAACAGCAGCAACAGTAGACATGCCAATGCCAAGGACACGGACCGGTTCGTGTCGCAGTTCAACAACAGCAACAACGCGGTCACGATGGTTCCGCTGCACAACAGCACGACCAGCATGATCCTGAATGCGCGGGCCAACATGAACAAGGCGGAGATCGCGCGGGACAAATCCATGGCCGAGCAAATTCAGCGCCACATTCTGCCCAAACCGGTGCTCAGCAACCACCAGCAGATACTGAACAATTTGGCCATCTCCGCGGGGCTCACCGCTTCCGGTGGCAACGCAACCGTGAGTATCCGGCGGAAAAGCTCCCCGAGGTGTGATTTTGTTTCACTATAGGTGTTTGTCTTCGTAGGCACTACAGAATGGCCACCACAGCAGCACATCATCGTCGGCAGCGGCCAGTGCCGCTGCTCAGCTGCACCACCAGCAGCAGCTACAGATCGGTCGCCAAGGAATGCGCAAGGATGTGAGCAGTATTATAGCCGACTACCGGCAGAAACACCCAGAGAATGTGCCACGCCGCGGGCGGCGACTGAAGAACGTGCCGAGCAGCACCGGCAACAACAATGGCGGCGGCAACAGTATTGCCGCTTCGTTCGGTGATGGCGGTGCCATCAGCCTAACGGCGCTCTCCGGTGGCAAATCGCCGGGCTCAGGGCGCTCGAACTCGGTATCGGCCGATGTTGCCAACCGTATCTCGGAGCTGATGGCCGCGGCGGAGGTAGGTTGTTTCGATTCTAAACCCATTTTTAATTAAAACACACACACTGTTGGTGGTTGGCCAGGGGCGAACCGCCGATCGGTTGTAGGGGTTCGGTAAAACTAAACCTATTTCGACAGCACTCAAACATCCAAACCTACGGTTTGGACTCATCTTTGGCAAACTGATAAAAACGTAACGGTTTCTGGAACTGGTTGGGAAGCGGATTTTACTTTCACTAACCCCTAACGAATAACGGAACTGCTCGAAAATCATCCAAAACCAAAAATCGGTTAACCCAAACAAATTCCACTCATTTCATATACCCTGCTGCGTTTCATTCGTGTCTTCGTGCGTGTTTCTTACCCATCCGAGGTCCTTACTTCTTCGCCCGTTCCACAGACCTCGCGCCCCTCGAGCAACGATTCGAGTCAGAGTGGTTCGAATCTGCTCTCGTCGCTGGTATCCGCCGGCGCCGGCACCAACACCACCGGCCAGCAGTTCCTTAAGGAGGTGCTGGCCCAGTTTGCCAAGATGAGCCAGAATGAGCAATGTTTGCTGTCGAATCTGCAGCTCCTGACCAATAATCTTTCGGCCAGCGGCGCTAATACGGTATCGTCTCCGCAGCAGTCCCCCCAAAACCTGCAGCAGCAGCAGCACTCAGGCCAGCACCAGCACCACCACCAACAGCAGCAGCAACAGCTGCAGTCCGGTGGGACGAAAACGTCCCTCCCGGAAGTTACACTCCACCCGGTGATGAACTCGACCGCCCATTCGGACACAGTACTCGGATCTCACAACAGCTCGTTGGCCGGGGTTAACCTGAGTGCGGTCGCCAACACCAGCACCAACTCGCTGCTTCACGGCATCCTGACCAAATCGGCCTCACGGCCGGCGGGGGCCGCGGCAGCAGTCGGTGCCGCGGTGGCGGCCAATTTTAACTCCTTCTCGCCCACCCTGGCACGCCTGCTGACCGCTCCGGAGCGCATGGGTTCCCAGGCGCAGACGTCCTCGACCGTGACGTCCGGTGCGCTCGCCAGCCTGCACCACCCGGGCGGTAGCGTCGTCAGTGGGCTGAATTTGTCGAAAAATAATAACGAAATTTCCATCACGCCCGTCCTGGGGCCAAACATGCAGCAAACGCTGCTGGCACAGCAACAGCAGCAGTTGGCCGACCAGCAGAAGCAACTGCAACGGCTGCGGGACCATCACCTGTTCAAGGGTGAACCGTATCTGAATCTGGTGCGTGTGCGTGGCTGCGCTGGGCTCCGATGCCGATTGGGCATTCATTATTGAAGTATGTTTTCGCTTTCTTTGTCGCTTTCACAGGACGACGAGGCAGACGATAGCGCGGATCGGTTGGTGATCGACGAAGGGGACGATATCATGATGGGCCGCGGGGACTCGCGACGCCGTGGGGCAGAAATCAACGAGAACGAGGTGCCCCAGTGCCAGGGATGCAAACGGATGGAGGCCAAATTTGTTTGTGCTGGCTGCAGCAATCAGTGGTACTGCAGCCGCGCGTGTCAGGTGAGAGTGGAAAGCGTACCCCGTTTCTGAATGTGCATTAAGTTAACACGTTTCTCGATCTATTCACCATAGGTTAAAGCCTGGGATGACCACTCGGAAGTTTGCTGCTGCGATTAATCAGCCCCAAGCTACGCTGCTGCAACCGTGAGTCGTTCGCGGCACACATTCGAAGCTGCCATGAAGCCGTGATGCGTACCACTAAGCGGCTGACAGTAAGAAATGAGGCGCATGAGAATATTTTTACTATTATTTTGTAGGATAACCACACGAAACAGTTGGTGGCATCGTACACACGCGCTGCAATGTATTTAGAGGAATGTACAATCGAAGCCGGAACGGAAGTGGCTTGTCTTAGGTGTATTTTTGCACTGCTTGCGAGAGAACAGTCTTCTTTTATTATTGCCATGTGATACTTTCGGTGTAACGGAAGAGAGATGGATTTTATTTTAATCATCACCTTCGCACGCGGTTGCATTCAGCGATTTCTTCCGCCTAGGAATGAGATCTGGCCCTCTATGTGCGGCGATTGTGTGGTGGTCACGTTAGCAGGACAGCGTTGAGCAGTACTAGTGAAGACAAGCATTTGGAGCGAGCAATAAAGTATGTTAAGCAAATCGCAAGATGTGCAGCTATCAGCAGCGGCGTAAGCAAGTTATTGAACTTGTAGAATTCTTCGTGGATCGCATCGAGACGTGCGCCGTGTGTAGCTTACCTTACATTCGCGAACGCGTTATGCGCTTCGTTCGGTAGATTATAACTTATTCAGACCGTTTGAAGGGCTACCATTTAGTTACTTTAGTTCCCCGCACGCCTGCAAAGAATGTTTCGGCGCGTCGATAGCTTCGTCGCACGTGGGGAGCATCAGCGCCGTAGACGGAGGAATAGAAAATAGTCGTACATGTTATTCAATATTATGGATCTGTATGGAGTGAAAAGCGCGATAGTTTTATGATTGTCTACGTCTGTATAGAAGAAATGAATTGCGAACGCGCGAACGTTTGATATCGTCTAACGGTGGTGAAACAAAAAGCGAAAGCCAAATAAAGCACTAAGACTAAAATGAACTAATTGCCATTCGTGTCGTTGATCCGATATTCAAATATTTTCGCTGTTTGCCGAAGGCATTGGTTCAACTAATCGAGTTGCATTATTCGCCTATAGATGGCGCACGCTGATCCGAATGACTGAAATTTCGCTGGCAACACTGCTCCGACGTCAGACTTTGAATTCGCTACCATAAACAGTCTGACAGTGAAAACTTTCGGCGTCCTTACCGCGGCAATTTCCAACATTTCCCAGCATCATCGAAGCGAGTGTGTGATTTTACGGAACAGTTTTCTGTATTTTAGCGAAAAGGCAACGGGCTTTCAGCGACAAAATGGATATACGACCCAACCACACGATCTACATCAACAATCTAAACGAGAAGATCAAAAAAGAGGAACTGAAAAAGTCCCTTTACGCCATCTTCTCGCAGTTCGGCCAGATACTGGATATCGTGGCGTACAAAACGCTACGGATGCGCGGTCAGGCGTTCATCATCTTCAAGGAGATTGGCAGTGCAACGAATGCGATGCGAACGATGCAGGGCTTCCCGTTCTACGACAAACCCATGCGGATCAACTACTCCAAGGTGGACAGCGATATGATCGCGAAGCTGAAGGGTACCTTCCAGGAGCGGCCGAAGCGGGTGAAGCAGCCGAAACCGGTCCAGTCGGAGGAGAAGAAGGCGAAGAAGCAGAAGAATACCGGTGAAGTGGGCACCACGAACAACTCGGCCACGGCCGAGCAGCCGCCGAACCAGATTCTGTTCCTCACCAACCTGCCGGAAGAAACGAACGAGATGATGCTGTCGATGCTGTTCAACCAGTTCCCGGGCTTCAAGGAAGTGCGGTTGGTGCCGAACCGGCACGACATTGCGTTCGTCGAGTTTGCCACCGAACTGCAGAGCGGGGCCGCCCGGGAAGCCCTGCAGGGCTTCAAGATTACCCCGACGCACGCGATGAAGATTTCGTTTGCGAAAAAGTAAACGGCCGTTCGTCCGTGCGCTTGGAAGGTAAATTTTATATAATCGGTACAAATCGAGCTGAAACAATAAACCATGCATTAAGCATTGCACTTCCCGCTATCATGGTATTGTCGGTTTGGTGGTAATTGCTTAATTCTAAATCTTAAAACAGCAGGTGTTTTTCTTCCTCCATAACGGACACGTTTTTACAGGGATTTTGCTGCTCAATAAAATAGTTCAATTTTATTAACCCTTTGCCCATTGATTCTGTACAATCGTATCCCAAAATGGAAAACTAGCTCTTCGATGAACCCGCCTCGGATGACGCTGCCCCATTCTGTGCCTGTTTGCGGTGGTGCTCCTGAACCGCAATTTGTGCCGCACTCAGTTTCGTTTGCCCCTCGTACGCGACTTTTCGTAGATCCTCCTCGTTTTTCTTGTTCACCGTGCGCGTGATGGCCTGCTTCAGTTTGTGGTCCTCCAGGAACTTGTGTTTCTTCGACTGAATCGGAGCATCTGTGGACGGAGATAGATTGGTTATCCGAATGCTCGAAGCTAGAGGAGGACAAGCTTCACTCACTTTTTCGTTTGCTGAACGCTGTACCCTTTTTCTGGCCAGCATTTTTCTTTTGCTGCGGCGGAGCCTTCGATTTAACCTTCAGCTTTCCCTGCGCCATTCTTTTGCGGGTTGTACGCGATCAAAACAAAGCAGCCGAGTGAAAAGCATGGTGTCGCGGATGACAGCTGTCATTCCGGCGCCGGTCTTACGTCAGTCGGCAATGTTTGGAAAACGGGCCGAAGGTTAGAAATTTGCTGTTATCGAACAAAAATGTTCAGAACCATCGCTGTGTCGGGTGAGAAAATGATACGGGAATCCCTTGGTATTGTGTGATAACATTGACCGTTTTTCCTAAAAAGCCATCCGCCGTGCAGTGGTAACCAGTACGGCGGGCATACGCCGCACTCCGATACTTTCCAGCATTGGATCAGTGGCACCGAAGAACTTTTCGACTCTGGTTCGGAACCACGAGCTCTCGCTACGTCCTGCCGGATCCATCGGCAGTCTCATTCAACCGTCGATTGCACCCCGATTACTTGATGCGGTTCAAGCGTGTCCTCAGTTGCAAACTCAACCTTGCCGCACAGTGATCAAGTTCTCGCTACGTAAAGGCAAAAGGAAGACGGTAAAGGCGGTTCTGAAACGATTCAAGCGCCTCGACTGGGGCGGTTGGATTCGGACCATTTCCGGACGTCACAAGAAGCTGTGGCGAAAGAAGGCCAATCGCAAGCGGCGTCTGCGGCAACACGTCCTCGTCAACGCTACTCAGTCCACGCTGCTGGACAAGATGGTGACGAAGTACTGGAAGCGGCCGCGATACTACATAAACGACCCGTATGCTCCGTACCACTCACGGGAAGAGTTTGTGTACACCAGACGGAGACCCTTGGCGTGAAGGGGCAATTTTTTTTGCAGAAAACGTGCTAAGTAGTGAAACCAAAACGGCCGGTTCGAAATATAATCGATTTATTTGCTAATGATCAAACCCAACAACAAAAACAAAAAACCCGTAACAATGCTCGGTTCCATTCCGGTGCAGTGACTAGGCATCGGGAATAACTTTGTTCTTGATTTTTCCAATCGTTTCGATTTCACTATCGATAACGTCGCCCGGTTTCAGGAATTCGGCCGGCTTGCGGTGCATACCGACTCCAGCCGGTGTCCCGGTGAGGATAACGTCTCCCGGCAGAAGCGTGATGGATCTACAAAACGTGTGCGTAAGTGTGAACTTTGTTTCAGGATGGCCCGTCGAATCCGATTTGCTACTCACTCCGTGACCCGCTCGATGATGTCGTCGATAC
Organism: Anopheles cruzii; assembly: GCF_943734635.1. NCBI lineage: Eukaryota > Metazoa > Arthropoda > Insecta > Diptera > Culicidae > Anopheles > Anopheles cruzii. The sequence goes on along the minus strand of NC_069144.1, from coordinate 15,618,482 downwards.
GGAAGATCAATTCGCCCGTGCTGCCGTTCTGCTTCTCCACCCCATTCACGCTGCACTTGATCGCCAACCGATGCGGATCGGCCACGAGTGATCGGTGCACCACGGCCGGCCCCAGCGGACAGAAGGTGTCCATCGATTTGCCGATCAAAAATTGCCCGCCATTGCGCTGCTTCTGCCAATCGCGTGCCGAAATGTCCTGCGCCACAGTGTAGCCAAACACGTGCTCCATTGCGTTGGCTTTACTGACGCCTTTGGCTTTCTTGCCGATAACCACGGCCAGCTCGACCTCCCAATCAATTTGCTGCGAAACAAAAAGCAGGTCGGTCATAATAGTCATGGGTCTTACGAAGAGAAAACCTAAGCCACCATACGTCACTGATACGATGAGCGATCACGTCCCCGTATGGGCCGACGATCGTGCTGGCGTATTTGCTGAAGAACATCGGCTCCTTGGGGATGGGTTTGTTCTGCTCCTCGCAGTGTCCACTGTAGTTGAGCCCGACACAGAGTATCTTCTGCGGATTCGTAACCGGTGCCAGCAATTCAACGTCTGCGATGGCGGTTGGTGTTACCTTCGAAGCAACGCCCTTTACTTCATCCAACGACGAGCCCGATCGTATGAACGAGATCAGATCCCCTCCGTACCGCTCGGAAATATTGGACACCTTCGTCCCATCGTCCGATAGCAGCCCAAGTAGCTGCTTATCGCCCGTGGCACCCGTGCGGTATTGAACAAAGCGCATGGCGTTGGTCGGTGATTTGGAGATAAATCTATAACCATCAAAGAGGACAATTAACCGAATGTTTAGGTTGCCTCTTCAATGGGTTGCACTACGCACTTTACGCTACCTTCGAGATGAGATGTCCCAAGCGGTATTGCTGCTTCCAATGGTCCCGGCAAAGATGGCTGACAACCGATAACTGGCGCAGCGTGTGCGTAGAGCAAATATCGTCATCGTCGCGGGTGACTTTCCAAAATAACGACCTCAAGTTCAAGTGAGAAACCAGAAAGCACAGCAACGCACCGCTACACGATGCTCTTATCTAAGACGGAAAGAGACAGATCGTTTCGCGATGCAATGCTGATCATGTGGTTTGCCATTGGTGTATTCAAATAAGCAATTCCTAATTTAAAATCAAATTCCAGCAGGAAAAATACATTCACCTTTTGCTGTTCTACGGTGATTACAGCATCAAAACAAACCGATTGGAGCACGCACACCAACACGCCGGTGGCCAATGAAGAAGAGGGTGGTTTATGTTGGGGCCTGGGGGTGAAGCGGGCGCCTGGTACTATGCTGAGGGTTTGTTTTTATGCTTCTTGTTTATGACACAAGGTTGAGATGCAATCTAGTTGGCGATTGGTCTAAAACATGTTGAAATAGACAAACAGATACCATTTTAAAGGTAAATTTTGATGTTAAAAGAGTTTTGTGGGAAAATTAAGATTGTTTGCCATAGCTTCTTTTCCTTAAACAATGAAACATTTTCCTTTATTTCATTCGCATTCAGATTTGAAGCCGTTTTGAAATGATCCGTCATTAATGTCAACTACAATGTCACATTGGTCCGCGAGACCGGTGCCGAGAACGCTGCTGAAACGGGGCGGTTCCGAGAGGTTGGTTCCGTTTTTAGGGAGAAAATCGCTGAAACGGACCACTATGCTGACGACGAAACTGTTCCCCGCGCTCGGGGCACTATCGGAGTGTACCGTCTTCCTGTGCCGAGCCGCACACCGGGCGGCCGTCCTACGTGAGCCTGGAAAACCGATCGTCCTCGAGACGGTGAAAAAGGTCGAGAAGCTGAAAAACGATGAGGTAATCCCCATCGGGTGTGACTCAGGTCGTGGTAGAAAGGCGCGTTTTACCGGCTTCGCTTGTACCCGTAGGTTCGCGTGAAGGTACACTACTGCAGCCTCAACACGACGGATGTGAAAATTATCACCGGTAAACACAAGGAACTGGACGTGCCGCTTCCATTCATACCGGGGCACGAGTTTTCCGGCGAGATCGTCGAGATCGGGAAGGACAATCCGCACTTTTTTAACCGCGGCGACCGTGTTGTGGTGATGAATGATCTCCAGGACCCGAACGGTGGGTTGATTTCGGAGGCGGTGGTAAAGAATCGGGACGTTTGGACCGTGCCGCAGTCGGTGCCACTGCGTGAGATGGCCGTTCTACCGTACGGTCACGGAACGGCCCTCCTCACGTTTGCCCTGCACTGTAACCTGAAGGAGAACGATCTCATTCTCATAACGGCCGGTGCCGCCGGAATGGGACTGGCAGCGATCGATCTGGCCGTCAGTGTGTACAAGGCCAAAGTTATAGCCATCTGCGACACCGAAAGCAGCTCGGACTTGGTGCGAGCCAAGGGGGCACACAAATCGATCAGTATAACCAAAAACAACTACTCGAAGCTATACAAAAACATCGCCGAGGCCCTCGGGGACAAGAAAGCGAAGGTCGCGTACGACGCGGTCGGCAAGGGGTTGCTTCATCTGCTGGCGGATTTGTAAGTACGAACGCGCAAGGTACCCCGAGTCCTGCATCTAACTGCGTGGTCCATTCTTTCTTACAGCGTTGACCCCACCAACGGCAAGCTCATTTCGGTCGATCCGTTCTACAACGCACAAAAGTTTGCCTCCGAAGCACCCGAATTCGAGCGACCGAAGCGATCGAAGGGTAAAGAGGATCGGAAGTCGGAAGAGGACCAGCTGCGAGCGGCACTGCTTCAGAACGTGCAGCACTTTGATTTGTACGAGTATCCGGATCTCGACACGTACCGCCAGATGATATCCGATACGATCGAGATGCGTTCCGAGGGTATGATCGCCGGCCACATCAGTAAGATGTTTCCGCTCGCCAAGATTCAGCAAGCGATCGAGTTCGTGCAGCAGAAACAGTGCACCGGCAAGGTGCTGATCGACGTGCAGTGTACCGATCCGGACGACGATGATTGTGCGGAGGGCGAGGAGAAAAAGGGCAAAACGAAGCAGGAGCCGGAAGGGAAGAAGAAAGAGAAAGACTGAAGCGGAAGGCAACGATCAGCAGTGGTGGCCTTTGTTGTTGTTTCATTTATTAAAATTCTCGTCATCGTTTTGCATTAAAGAGTGACTTCACACCATATTTAACAATAAATACAAACATCGTATTTAAATGAAACCTTTTCTACTTCTTACTTTACGAATCCTAATCCGAAATTTATAAGATCGAGTGTGAGTCTGAAATCCTAACACCGGCAACAAACCCTGCCACCGATATCGGGGGAACGAAAAACTGCATCTTAAATTTCGCTTCTTACTAGCCCAATTTCTACCAGGAGAGCATGAGTAGTTCGGCCGGATGGGTAGCGTAAAAATATACCAGGAAGCGTTTTTAATTTAAAGCGTTGAGCGCTTGAAGCGTTTTTCATTTGAACCCGGCGTGAAATCTGTCATACTGTGAAATATTTTCGGTGGTTTCAAAATGGAAATATTTCATTTTGAAATTAGCCATTTAAAATTGAAAGCTTTTTTACCGGGATGGAAAATGCTTCGAAAAGAGTAACACGCTTTTTCACGCGGGTTATGCTTCTCTAACAGAAATTTGACCGCCATTTGGCTTCTAATGGACTTTTTTTGCTGTCTGTTCTCCCAGCGAAATGCGCATCGAGTTGTAGGCTCAAAATTAGAACAATTGCGCTTTTCGGCATCGATTCAGCCAACTGCAATCGCTTAAAAGAGGAATTGTTAATCAACTTTAGGCATTTTTAAAGCTTCATTTCTGTCCTGCAATGAACACTCATTCCCAAACGCCGTCAAACAGCTGGCAGTTCCTTATGTTAATTATTCAACCGGCCTTGGGTTCGATTACAATTACCGACCCAGTGGCTAATTATGTTACGATTAGAGGAGATAATTAGCCAACGCAAAGCCAAGGAAACAAACAAACAGAAGGGTCCTTAAAAAGCACCCACAAAGCCCTCGATTCCAAGAGTCGCAACACATTTGTAGCGTGCAACCATGAAGCTGAAAGAGGAATGGATTCTTGCGGACGACGTGTTCCAAAATCCTCTAATCGGCCCCGCACTGCGGGCACTAAAGTACTACGGACTGCTGATCCACGAAAGCCAGCCGATGAAGAAGCTGCACTGTTTCCGGGGCATGGTGTTTACCCTGACGATGCTACTGTTCAACGCTACGCAGTACATCGATCTGGGCCAGGTCTGGGGCCGCGTTTCGGACATGACAGCCAACGCGGCCACTACGCTGCTGTTCACGACGATCATCTTTAGGGTCCTGTTTTTCTACCTCCACCGAGCGCGTAAGTGTTTCGTTGCATTGAGGAGTGGGCTGATAAGCTGGAGTTTTTCCGTGCAGGATTCAACAACATCATTCGAGTGGCCCACGAGGGCATCGTGCGGATAATGGACGACGATTGGCAGGCGGAACGGGACATACTGGCCACCAACATTCGCTACCTGAAACGCCTTGCGGTAGTGTTCTGGAGCTGCGCTTTGGTGACGGCCAACACGATGTGCGTTTACGCGCTGGTTCAATATTTTATCTACGAAAGTCCTTCGGTTGGCCACGGCGGCCGGAATGAGGTGGTGAATGTTTTGCGCGAAGTCATGAACACGACCCAAGCGCAGACGTATCCTGCGTCGATCCTTCGCTCGTGGTACCCATCGCCGGCGGACCATTTTCTGGCGATCTATCTCATCCAACTGTACGCGATGCTGGTCGGTCAGCTGATTGTACCGTCTTGGCACATGTTTATGGTCACGCTCATGGTTTACGGGCGGACCGAGTGTAGCATTCTAGCGCACAAACTACGCTACCTTGATCGATATCAGGCCGCCGCCGATGATCGGATGAACGGTCCGACGAACCAACCCCTGGCCACTGTAAACAATTCCGCGCGGCGTTCGATGATAATCGATTGTGTTAAACGACAGTCTCGGTTGGTGGCGTTCACCAAGGAACTGGAACAGCTGACCCGGGCAGCCGTGTTTCTCGATTTCGTCCTCTTCTCGGTACTCCTCTGTGCGCTGCTGTTTGAAGCTTCGATGACCACGTCCGGAGTGCAGATTTTCATCGACATCTGCTACATCACGACGATGACCACGATCCTGTTCCTGTACTATTGGCACGCAAACGAGATCAATGTGTGCGTAAGTAGACGTTTTTCCAATTAACCTCGACCTCTCTTGGGTGGTGCATTGATAGTTTTGCGTCCCGCTTACCGTAGGCTGACGGATTGGCGATGGCGGCGTACGAAAGCGACTGGTACCGGTATGACCGGCGGACAAACAAGCTGCTGCAGATATTCATCATGTACAGCAACAGGCCGCTGAAAATGAGAGCCTTTTTCATCTCGATGTCACTGGACACCTTCATAGGGGTAAGTGGTCCTGGGTGTGGCCCCACAAGGCCGCTTCACTGGTTTGCGGTTTAAGAACGCAATTTCTTTCAGATTCTACGCGCATCTTACAGTTACTTCACGCTTCTGAAGCAGATGACCACTTAGAGCAAAGAAGGTAGCCCTTAGCGATTGCAACCATTACGTGGGGCACCGATGTTTATTTTAAAGAGCTCCACAGTAAATTAGATGATGATTCGATTTTTAATACACAAAATATGGTCAAATGATACGGCTCATTTCGTTCCCATTTTCCGATTATCCGGCGTTTCAGAAGATCGGACTTCCTTGTGGCGTATCTGATCGGCTTCCCTTCTCACTTCCCGTGGGATACATGACTCTCAGTCAAAAACTCCTCTAAAACTCCCACCTGCAACTCGAAAATCCGTCCGTCCGAAAAATATGAAAAGTCTTTCCTTCTAAACACTATTTATATGACCAAACTAAGAGAAGTGGGAAAAGAAGTTCTCCTATCTCTACTTGGCTGGTCATCGATCCCAACCACTTGGGTTGCCCACAAAAATTCTCAGGCCATAAGAACGCCCTCTCGTGTGCCACAGAGCCTAACGTTCAAACTCACGCGCACCAGGGAAACTGTAAAATCAGATCAACCGAACGATCGGTCAGCCCTCCCTGTGCGACTTTTGTCCTCATTAGGCCCGTGCCGCGCGTTGGGCGTCGTTGTCGCCGTGGTCGGGACCCAAAAATGGCCCCGTTTTTCCTTGGCGTGGCACCACCACCGGTGTCACTACGAGCGCAGCACAGAAGTCCTCGCAAAAAAATGGCCTCCTCGGCCAACCGGCGGGACCGTGCAGAGATCGTGCGTTTGATTTATGTTTTCATTAACCGGCCACCGGCCGATCGGTTGCAATTTTCGTCCCGTCCGCGGCCGCGCAGCATCTGATGCAGGTGCGTTGACGGTGACGACGATCGACGAACGCAAACGCCGTTAGCAGGGCGCCTTCTTCGCGCCCCGTTTCGCGAGTGAAGGGCCCGGGCGTGGCGTTTCGTGTGCGTTGCGTGTACGCAACTCTAATCGGTGTCGATTAGAGCAGTCCCCAGCAGCAGCCGGGCGAGTGGCCGAGGTCGCGCTCGGTCACTTTTGGCACAGAAAATGCGCGGCACAATTACTATTTTTCGACCGACCGGATTTGTGGACGGACGAAGAAAAGCAAAACATTAAAACCAATTGGGTATCCGTGTGGGTCCCCAATCTGGACCGGTGCCGTTTTTTCGAAAGCATAACCCAATCCGAACGACACTTGACAGCCCGATCTTCACGAGCTCAAACGGCTCGTTATTGTATCATCGTGCTGGCCACGAGATTGGCTAAGGGTCCGCGTGCGTGGAGCATCTTTATTTAATCACCGTCAAATGTGCCACGCACGCCACGCCACGTCGATGACGCTAAATTGGTCGATTACGTCGCTCGAGCCGATCGATCCGTTCCGATCAGCTCGATCGGGGCCACACGATCGCCGCATATGTAATCGAATTATAAGCTCCGAACGACGATTGAGAACGATCGATCAATCGGCGAGAGTGCGGGCCGTTCCTGGAGTATGGAGGGTGAAATTGGGTTGGGCCGGCCGAAAAGGTGTGCCAAATTTATGACCTAACTGACGTGGTCCCTTCTGGGCCGGAGTCCTTGGCCGGCCGGTGGGCAAGATTAACGAAGGAACGAACGACGAAGGCGGAATGTCTGAGATTTATGAGGTCACTGTCAGGCGCCCGCCCCAACCACCCGATCTAGATCGCTCCCCCGATAGCGCGATCGCGTGGTGTCCGCAAAACCCGGAGGCCCCGGAGATTTGCGTGCCACCACGATCAACAAAGCACTTTTGATACGGGCGAGTGATGTGGATGTTTTGGGGCAGCGGCCGCGTTGCAGGTACCACCACCGCCATCACGCTCGAGGTCAAGAAAAACCAACCACCGACCGTTGGTGGGACCTATTAATGATTTATGATTATGATGTTTGCAAGCTTTTTTGCTGTCGTCCGTCTCCGGGTTTTCGGAACCAGAATTGTAACGCAGTGCGTCGAATTGTGACGGTGCCCCCCCATCAATCAAGTTGGGATAGAAATGTAGTGCACCGCACATGCCGCGGTGCACATAAACTGTTTTTTTCGTAATCACGGTCTCGTAAACAATATGTTAATTTATGTTTTGTGCTGAGGTCGAGCGCACGGTACCATTTTTTGTCGGCCATCAAGAGGTCAGTATGCAGAACATGTATACGGAACACACTGAGTGCCAAAAGAACTCGAACCTATTTCGAGTTTTGTGCCTTGGTATTGAATATTTAATTAAAAACTTCGTGTTTCGCGATTTTTATAAACACTTAAGAGTCATTAAAAGAAGCCGCAAAATTGAAAAATCATGAAGATGCCTTCCCTAAATGAAATGTTGCGTATTCTAACGAGCGGTACCAAAAGACCATCCAGTGAGTTCAGCAAGCCCCAGTCAAGGGCAGAAACTTTCGGTATCCACGGTACACAGGTTCCCCGATCCCCGAGAAGGCTGTTCTGAAAAATGGAGCTACGAAAGCAGGGAATGGGCCCGCAAAACGCACGTTAAAAATGGGGTTCGTTCGAATCGGAGGGGGCCTTGTAAGAAAATTAACTGTCCTCGGGGGGCTTTGGGACTGGGCGAACACTGAAATTGAGATTAAGCAAAAAACAACCCGGGATAGCGACCGTTTGCTGTTTGCCCGGGCGTTGATCATGTCGTGCCGTTACGCAATTGATTCCAGACCGCCGTGCGCCGACCGATTGTGCGGTTCTACCTTCTTTCTTTCGCGGGACACACTGTCCCTGCTTTGCCCTGCCCCGGGGGCGAGCGCTCTGGGTGAGAACGCCCAAAAAGGGGTGGGCCACGCAAAGGAAGTGACTTGGCGAAAGCCACGATCGGTGCAGTGGCCGGGGCCGCGGTGGACCGCAAAACAATTTCGCACCGATAAATTACCAACGAGCGCGGGCTGCCAACACTGGCGCTGTGTGTCGTAACTGGAGCAAGGACATGAGCAGGCGTTGCATGTGCCGGTTGCCCGGCAGGGCGGTGGTTGCTGAGATTCGTTTGTCCGACATGCGAAACCCGGGCTACTGGGCCTGGATAGACGGCGTGGCAAAATGCAAAACTCTTGGTTTAATATTTTAATCATTTCAATTTAAATCCCGACATTCCGACATGTGTCCCGTGTCCCGGGCCGGGCCGGCCGGGAGAAGCACCGAACCGATTGTGTTGTGACCGGACCGAGGCCACACGGAATTATGTTGCCCTCGTAAATGGTTCGTAACACACGTTGTCACTCGTCGCGACCACTGATGGCTTTTTAATGGAGAAATTTATTAACGAACATTGTGTCGCCGCTGGATAAATCTTGTTAAATTTGGTTTCCTTTTTGTCACAACATAATAAAAAATGGCTGGTTGGCTGGCTGGCTGGCTCGGAGACTAATACGAGGATCAGCATTATTGTTGAGCCCTAGAGGTTTTATGATCACCACGCCGGGGGCCGGGTTAGGTTAATTAAAGTGTGGTTTTCAGAAAATAAACATCTACCGAAAGGTGTTGGGAGCACAAAAAGGTGCACCCTCCCTTGCTGGGCAGGAAGGACGTAGCGCGAGCGCGCGCGTGCTCATTATGTTTGTCGGCGTTAGAATAGAGTAATCATCCTGGACAGGTGAAGCAAAAAATCGCGCAAACGGTCGCGTCAGCTGGTGAACGATCTGCGAAGCGAACACTATCTCGGTAGCGCGATCCGGGGCCATAAAACTGGAGGGCCTCCAAAGCCGCTCGCTGGCACACTAATGGTGGTCCTCGAGATTTTAGGGTCCAGAAGCCGGCGGGCCTAATCAAGCCAAACCGGACACTCTGTGGCCGCACTGTGGCATATGCCGTCAAGGGCCGGTGTGTGCACCACGCAGAGGTGCAAATTGTTTAATCGTCTTTTAACACTTTGCTGCCTACCCCCCGGCCTGGTGGCTGGCTAGTGGCGCAAGAATTGCTGTCGATTGGCAGCAGTCCAATGGGTTTACCAATTGTTTCAATGACGCTTGCGTCTAAAGCGATCCGCTTTAGATGGCACAGAAATCCAACTTCCCGAACCCTCATTTCGACGTCTGAGGGATTCCATCGCTCGGCGGCTCTATTTTTGTTTAGCCGACACCGACTGACTGCGCAACAGTCGGCCAGTCCGATCGAATGTGAATTAAAATTAAGCCGTTTGGCGATCGATCGAGAGCCAATTACAGTGAATGCGAAACCCGAGGCTGAGTGCTTTCGAGGGCCGTCCCCGAAATTTTCCGTACCCTACACACCATCAGGGTTTTCCAGGGCAGATTGTGACGAACGCCGGACGGACGCGGGTTGACAGACATTAGATAACGTCACGCAACCCGAATCCGAGCGAACATTATGTTATTATGTTGGCTCATTATGAGTGTGGGCTCCATCAAGGGCTTCGGGATCGTGATTTTTGTTTTACGCCCAACGCTTCCCGACGAAAGCGGACTAAACATTGGCAGGGCATGCTGGTTGCGCGGGTCCCTGTGATCGGTGGTTGATCAGGGGGTGGGTTTATGGTTTCCAAAATCACGAATCCACGTCGCACCGCAAACGATGGGTGTTGATGGACAGCCACTAACTGGAACTTCTATCATACGGGCCTGGGCCGCCTCGGGAACACATTTCGGACCGCCGCTGTTGGATAACACCGCGCGGGCCGAGCCTCTGGAATGTCTCGGGGCTCATTAGCCGAACTCGCGCGCGTCATCATCAAATACTGAAACGAAACGAATTCGCGGTCCGAGGAACGAAAAAAAAAAACAAAACAACGGAACGTTTTCATCGTCCAGTGGATGCGAGAGCGCGCGCGCAGCTGCCAATTAAATCAGCTCGGATCCATCATGGTTAGCGTTATGAATTAATATGTTCACGGCTCTCGTCGCCGATTGTCCACTCGCAGGGGTCCGGCCCGTGAAAGGGTGATAAATTGAAAATGGAAGCACAGGAAAAATCGGCCGTTTCCGGCGCACTTATCAATGGCCCGTTTGGGGTGAGGTTTTTAATGATCTCGGCCATCTCGCTCGACGCGGCCCTTCAGTGGGCAAACGCCGTTATAAAATCACTTTCCATTTGTGGCTCTTCATTATCGTGATAAGAAAATTAATAACTGTTTCGTAAGTAATTCATTACCGAAAAACATGTTTCAGAAATCGATATCAACCGTTTGATTAATTAGCAAATTGATTGCGTTGTTAGGGTGAGAGCACCAATACGCGATTAAATAGGTGCGGTGAAAATATTACAAAACTAATAGGAGAACATACGCGGCAACAAAATGTTTTGCCGTTTTGCCCAGCCTAAATGAGTTGCACCCAAAACCGGCATTCCTGCTCGCGGTTTTATTTAAATTTGGCAATAGAACAGTCCGCAACCGGCAAAAAGTTTTACTTCATCAGCCATTTATACACACGGTAGTCGGCACGTAATGTTGTGCTAATTTTGCGTAAGCTTCCCCGAAAAACTCCCAGAGGAGCTCCCAAATTTGACCTTGGTCCGAGCTGTTCCGTTCCAAAGCCGCAGAGCGCGCGGACTGCCTATAAAAGTGTAACGGACCACAACCAACATTCGCCCCACGGTTGAACACGGGGGCGAATGTTTAAAAATTCGCACAAGCAAACAAACTGACTGGAACGGCCATCGGTCACCTTACACACGTGGGCGCACCCGATCTTAGAAAGGCTCCCTCCTTAGACGGGCGCGAACCTGGGCGCCGCCGTTTGGGAGCACGCGAACGTGTGGTTTACGATGGCCACGATGGAGGAACACCGTCCCCTCGACGAACAATCATCATCACCATCATCATAAACGGGTCTGCGTTGATGGGTTTGCGTTCGACCTTCGAAATTAGTTCTACGCCCCATTCCTTCTGCCTTGGTGGCTCTGTGGGATGGGGGCCCTGACGGGGCCACGTGCTAATCGTGCGTGTTTAATTGCCAATCGTTTTGGCTCCGGCCGCTCTCAACACTTTGGCGCTCTTTTTAGGTGATCATTAGCGTAAAAACGCACACGTCCTTAGGGTGCTTTTGATTATGGTGACCCAAATCGAAACAGGCAATTGCCGCCGGGTGCGGAAAGGTTCGAGGCCATCGCGCACCGGATCTACATCTTTTACCCTGCGGGTGGCACCATCGTGTGACGTTTTGCATCGGCTTCACGCGGTACCGCGGTTGACAGGGGACGATCTCCGGAACGCTTGCTTGTTTAATGCAGAATGACAGGAACTGTGCCGTTTGGTGTGCGCGTTCAATCAAAGACAACGTGTGCGCACGTGATGTCACCTTGAGAGAGTGCTTCAATTTAGGTCGCTTTGTCCCGTGAGCTGTGTAACGCAAAATATCGAACTTTACCGAAGGAAGCAACAGCAAACAAAACACATCTATCATTGCCAGGAAGTACGCGATCGATTCGCGATCTCGGCCCTTTTTCTGCCATTTACGATACGTTGCTTGCGCAAGTTGCACAACAAAGCTTTGCGAAGCAGCGTAATGCGCACAACCACGAGTTCTAATTTGTCAAGCAAAAGAAGTAATAGCAAATAAAAGTGCACCGATCGATTGTTTACCTATCCCTTTACGATCAATCGAACGATCAGATCGGAGCGATCATAACTGTTCGACAAATGTCACCCAGATCGGATCTTTATGCTTAACCCGCGCCCAATGAATAATTTTCTCTCGATTTATCATAAATGGTGGCCCGTTCTGAGTGGCCACCGAGGACGCAGCTTGGGATATATCAAACCAATTCATCGACATGGGTCGTGGCGGTGAGAAGTTGAATTTCCTTTTTGCCTGGTGCCGCGGCACTTCATAGATTGATCCAACTGATGGTGATGGTTTATTATGGCTCCGGGGTGCCCTTTCGTGCGCGTTTGGTGTGGCATGTGGTTCACCTGCGCGCGTATGATAAATTGTTTCGATTTCAAAGCCCTCGCGGTCCCGCCATCAACTTCGCTATTCCCTCGCGGGCCTCGTGTCATCCGTCAGATACAGAAGGATGAACGTCCAGCTCAGTGCCATGCTGATGATAGCGCATTTTGCGCATTGTTTCGTGCAGTTAGGTTCGTTTGTTTATATTGTTATTGGCCACCCCACCACGACGGTGGGGTTCGTCGCTTGACTGCGAGCAGAACTCACTCGGCCAGATGGAGTCGCCCACGGGGAAAAGGTCAGTTGAAATCGAATCGTCTCCACATGGCGCCGCCCTGCGGGAAAAATCACGCACCATAACACGGCGCAATGATTGAAATATCAAGGAAATCCCGCGCCGAGTCGAAAGCGCGCGCGCGCACTTCGCGGTCACATTCTACACATTCTACACAGTTGGCCGGTTCCGTTAGCTGGACACCCGAGAGCGTCCCCATCGCGGTGTTAGATCATCACCGAGAGACCGGATCATCGCCGGAGGGATTTTGTGGAGCGCTGCGCTAACTTTTGCTAACGGTTTTCAAATGTGTCGCTCGGCTGTGAGCAGCCGGCAGCAGCAGCAGCCGCAGTTTCGATTTCCATACCGTCAAGGAAAACCTCTTCTCGCCGGCCACTGAGCATCCTGACCTTGACATCTTCAGCCACTGGCCAGCGCGATACACACACGCGCGTGATCCACACGGACCCTACGGGGGATCGGAGCAGATGTGAATGAGAATCGTTTGTCTTGGTTCGTTAGACACTCGCACCGGTGGGCTTCGAATCGGAATGTTTTGTTTTCCTAACAGGTTTGAGCGGAATTTGGAAAAGAAATTCCTAAAATAACACAATTTGATAGCTCGTTTAGTGAAACCATCGTGGCTCGTCCGTAGATCATCAGTCTGCGTTGCATCGATTAATCGGTTGCTAAGCGAAAGACGTCAGTTCGAACCACGGAATTAAACCAAATCTACCCAAAGTTTGAGAAACCAAATCTTGCATACAATGTTGCGTGCAATATTGCATGCAAGTCACTAGTGGTACCTGCCAGTCGCTCCTGCTCCCCTAGTCAAATTTCGAATCGGGTCTCGGGTTTTTTTTTATATTTTCAAAAATTGTTTGTCCGTTGTCTGTTCCGCTACTTCTTCAAAACTATTGAAGCGTCGTTAATGACATAGATTTACAAGAATGACGAAAGATTTCCCGATATTTTCACACCACAGTAGCATGTTTTTTAACATTTTATGCCATCAACAATTCGTTCACATTAAAACAAATTTAAAGAATCCATTTTGAAAACATAAATTACATGTAACAACATTTAAGGAACTATTACAAAACATGAAACAAGCATATAACAAAACAAATGCTCGTGAATTAATGCTCAATTACAAAGTTAATTAGTTTGGTCTTTGGTAAAAGCCTTTAATATTCAAATATGGCTGTCCAGTTCTCCCAACTAACTTGGGAAGAAATATAGCTCTTAATCGAAATTAGTGCTATCAACCTGAGATTACTGCACTATCGACTAATCAAACGCATTCGGATGAATTGAAATGCCCCCCGATGCAAATGCTGTGACAATAATTTCGTTAATCAATGATTAATGCAACGGATGGTCAGTAATCTCCGCGCTCGTCAGCATGCCGATAAATTTTCCACCCAGCAAATTAGCATACACACTCTTGCCGACATCGAGTTCTTCTCATAAGCCACCTTCTATTTATCACTTCCTACGATCCGTCGGATCACCGTGTTTGCCGTAAGAATTATCGGCGCGCGGCCGAGGCCCATCCTGCCGATCTGCGACATCTTGGGCAATCGGGGAGCGTTCTGCTGCAGCGGCAGCTGCAACTTTGTTGCTTGCAACGCCTGCGCCAGAAGAGCCGGCCACTCCGGCGCAGGAGCCAGTCACGCGCCCTCTCCCAGGAGGTCCGTCCTGGGGCATCGTTTTCCTTTTTTGCTTTCCGCGTTGAAGATGTTGCTGCTGGGCACACTGAAGGCGCTTGGCGCTAAGCAGAGCCGTTACATCGGTGGGCTCTCTTTTTCACCCATCGAACAGCGGCGCAATCCATGCGAGTTTGTGCGAAAATTTGTTTTTAATTAACCATCAAAAACATGGCGTGTCCACGGATCGACCATAAATTATTCATTCGTGGCCCCAACTTCGTGATCGTATCAGGGCGCAGGGCCCTGAATGAATGTGTTTCTGTGTCTCCGGGCCGGACCCACTCTGACAAGGCGCACACATGTTTTGTGTCCTCCTCGAGCCGGACAAGACGCTGCGCTTAATCACACCACGGCCGGACCATACAATGTTGCGCACTCGGGCTGCTCTCCGAAGCCCGCGATCAATATTTCTTTTCCACTTGATCCACGGGGGAGCGCGCACAGCAAATGCAAATAAATGCAGTTGCCCGTCCAGGAAGTGGCCACAGTGGCCGCCTGCGAATCCCTTCTGCAGGACCCTTCTGACAGGGTGACAGTGAACTCTTGCTCTCGACTGGGAATCATCAATCGCCCTGGGCCCACACAAAGCTCACCGCACACGATCGAGAGATTGCTCAAAGAGACGTTTGTGTGTGAGTCGTGATCGAGAGAGAGAGAGAGAGCGAGAGAGTCCCTGGGCAGGGCGAATGGGAAAGTGTTGCACTCGACTCCCACCTGACTCGACGGAGTCAGTGTGCGTTCACAGGACCGCCTGAACGCCTCGATATCACATGCTCAGCTCACCGATGAACTGAAAAGTGTCTGGAACACTCGTGCACCAAACTGTTCGACGGCGCACAGCTAGTAAGCACAGCCGGGATCACGATCAAGTCAAGTTGATATGCTGCGCGTTGGATGAACCTCCTCAACATGCCGCCAGTGCCTCCTGCGCACTAACACTCTTCCCACACACACGCAGAGAGAGAGAGCACGGAGAGTAACACTCTGCGCGAGTCTCTCTCCGTGGCTGCCCTTCGGAACGGCTGATCGGTCGGACGGTTCCTTAACGCTCACCGAGCTCTCCGCGTAACCCTTTCTCCGCGCTCCGATCGCAACCACCGCCACCCAACCGCCCACCGCCCCCCGGTTGTTGATTGCGCAGATTGCCGATCGCTTCGCGCGCCGAGTGCGAGCCGAGCGCGGCCCTCGCGAGCGCTGTTATGCTGCGCGATCATTCGCCTCCTGCGATCAGTGTACGCTACACGGTCCGTGCGCGAAGAGGTGTCCGTTGTCGAGTTCCCGCCTGTGTCCCGCCTTGCTGCCGTGCCGTGGCTGACCGTCGATCGCTCGCTCGATCACGTACAAGTGCGTGCTTCTTGTTCGCCCAGGTCTTTCGGATAGGTTTCGGCACCGGAATGTACCGTTTCGATCGGTAGCCGTCTGTCAGCGGTGAGTGCACCGTGTGCTTTTCTGTGTGTGTGTATGTGTGTCGGTATGTGGCCTCCAAATCGTCAAACCCTTCCGGGCCCCCGACCCCGTATCGATCGGAGCTAGTCGGATCGGATCGGAGCAGCGAATAATAATTTGGAACAGCGCGACGGCGGCGCAATGCATCGGACGGGGGGGGTTCGCGGTCTGCAACGGCGCGCAAAGCAAAGAAAGTTGCGGCCCCGATGGTGGTGATGATGATGGTGCATGAAAATCACACCCAAATGGATCCGATAGCGCCACCGCGCTGATTTCTTTTCACCTGTGGCAGTGAATGAAGAAAATGGTCAATTGTCGCGAGCGTGGTGAAAACAACAACGCTAAGGATAACAATCTCACCACTGGCGTGTGCGTGTCCGCGTGTGTGTGTGTGATGGGGTGAAGAAAGCAAACTTACACCGCGCGCACGGTGGCGATCGGAGCAAAAAACTCGGCATCTCCTCGGGAAGGAAAGCACCTCGCGACAGTGCGGACTGGACAAATGTTACGTTAATCGCCCGTTTTGGACCGCGTCGACCGCTACCGAGATGGCCGCAGCCGCTGCTGAGGCTGCTACTAACCAGGCGACTTGTTTAACTTGTTGACTTGCCGTTGACTCCTCTCCGGGGCTCCTCCGGTTTGTGAGTGAGTCCCTTCCTGTTTGGTCGTGTGCGATTTGTGGCGCGTATTTACCACCGGTGCGTGTGTGCGTTTGCGTGACGCATATTTCAGGGGTTTGAGGGGCGTTGGGAGGGAGCCCTGCCCTCCCTTCCCGTTGCCTGCGAATGTGAGAAAAGAAACGCAAACGCGCACACAGAGACAGACGGAAGGAGCGATCCGAAAGGAAGCGATTTGTGTGGTTTGTGTGATGATCGATCGATCGATCGATCCGGTGATTGGTGTGCAGTGACAATGGCGGGGGGGTCTCGGGCGGCCAACTCGGGGGCTAATCGAGAAACAATAAATAACGATCGTACGTCTCGTGCGATTCTTTTCGGGACGGAATAGGCAATCGGAACTTGCCGGGTTGGGTTTGTTGCTTTTCTGCAATAAACGCTGCAGATCCGGGAACGGTCGAATCCCAGTTCCGTTCCCTTCCCACCGCCGGGGGTCAATCGCTTTTTTCCGGCATCCGAGAGTGTGATTGTGGCCATCGTCACCGTCAACCGTTGGTCATCTTCCGGTTGGGTTCCGGAGTTTTGTTATGAATATTGCTTTTCTTTTCCCATTTCTCTCGCTCGGTCGCTCCCGGGCGCTGTCCATTTCTTTCACTTCGCCCCGGAGGCGGTCCGGCCTCCGGGAAATCCGTTTGCCGTTTATGTTGCCGTAGTCGTCCGGTGTGTGTGTGTGTGTGTGTCGCGATGCGGTGGTTCCGTTTCGGTGTGTGAGCGATGCGACGCGCGGTGTCGCGGTGGTGCATTCGGTCGTTGGGGAAACGGCCCCACCGCCCCCCCCCCCCCCCCGCAGTGTTGCCTCTTATTGTTATTGCGCCGGTGCATAACGTGGCCGGCCACGGCCACACGGAGAAAGAGTGCTTTTCACCTGCGCACCAATTAGCGCGTTTTTCGTCGAGCAGCAACGGCAGCAGCACCAGTGGCAGGTTTTCACATACAGCACTGCCCAGGGGCGGTCCGTGGGGCCAGCAAACAAGCGGGAGCGGAATGCCGAGAAATCGGATTGAGATGTCGATGGTGCAGCATAACGCACTCCGCAGGCCGCGTTTCGATGGCGCCGAAAAACTTCCCGCGGACCTTTGGGGGGGTAAGTTTCAACCAGTGTTTCTCTACGATGCGGATCATAAATTTGCACTTTACATAAACAAAACGGCGCTGCTCTTCACTATCTCCCGTTTAGTCTCGACCTTGGGTCGGCACCCTCCGCTTTGCGTTTATCACGTGCCGTAACACCCTTGTGGCCCCCGATTTGCATACTCCGAGAGCGCTTCGATCTGGGCCGACACGAAACATTCCAGCGACGCAGACACACAGTTCGATAACACTTTTGAACGGCGTGATCGAACGGAAAGCTCGCGCGCGCGTCTGGGGTGTTTTCACCCGGAGAAATGCCAATTTGTTCGGCCACGCGAAATCGCGTTCGGCCCCACGCAGCCCATTTTTATGAGCCACCGTGTGCGCTGGAATGTGCACCCCACACACACGCGTCAGGCATCTCGCCTTGTTATGTGGCCAACATAAGCCCCAAGCCCAAAGGGTGGCGTACAAAATAAACAATTCAATCGCCCAATTAAATGACAGAAAGGGCTCAGCTTTATTCGAATATCATTTTCGTTCCGGAGCCGGATGCGTGTGCGTGTAGCCGGCAGACGACTTCATCCACTCTGCAGGTGATCGACTTTCGGCATCAATAACCCTCCTGAATGTTGAGACCGCGGGGACCACCAAAATTGGACCACTCAATGCACGTAACACTAACGGGACTTGACAATGCGTGTACCGGCCCGTGTAACGATGACGCAACCTCGGCCTGGCCGGACATTTCTCTCTGACCAGAACGCGACGCTAATGGGGCGCGTGCGCCCGCTCACGCTTTCTTTTCCGTTTGGGCTCCGCACGTAAAAGCTAATTTTCACCCACACGACATGGCCGCGGCCGCCGGTCCCCGGGGAAGGGTAATGATATAATTAAGCAACCTCTCGCTGGTCCACAGCATCAGCATACTGCATAATTAAAGCCGTGCAAAACATCCCGTTTCAGCCTTTTCGCTCTCGCCGTCTGCGAAGAGGTTCGTCGCTTGCCGCGGCGCGTTCAAGTCGCGCGTTGTTTGTTTTGTCGCTCGCTGTCACCGGCGAAGGTCTCGTGCGACTCGCGTTTTCGGACTCTAAACTCTGTCGCCGACCAGCGCAAATTCACGTACGGCCCGGGCAGCCGGACAATGGCTAATGTCCACCTACACGGGCTCCCGCGGCGGAAGACACACAATTTGTACCGTGGGAACCGGTGCGTGCGTGCGGGACTGCGAAATGTTGCGAACGATCGCAGAAAGCGCACTAACCCGGGATCGGACGCCCGCAAGATGAGCCCGAGAGACGCTCGACATTCGGCTTCTTCGGACCCGCAAGATGATGGGTCGGGACGGGCGGCACAGATATGAGCGCGCGCCGGTTTTTAGAAAGGTGCAGCCGATGATATAATATATTCGCGCCAGAGAGGTCGCGCATATCGCGTTCAAAGGCCAAAACCGCAAACGGTTAATCACGTGCGGAGCGCTGCAGGGCTCTCGGGGGTTTGAAGATCAGCAGGGCTCCCTCCCGCCAGGAGTGTGGAAGCATCTTGAATTTGTCAAGCAGCGACCAGCAAATAACCACCGTCATTGTTACTTCTGTTACTGTCGGGTGGCTCGACCCCTGTCGGGTGTTAGCAACAATATTGACACTACCTACATATTTATTCTGTCCGCTGCAAGGTGCGAAGCCAACAAACGGAGGCACACGCGACGGCCGGCGGCCAGGTGGATGGTGCCCTGAAGAGTCACCTCCTCCCGGAGGTAGGACCTTTCTTGTTTTACGCCCCCCGAAAGTGAGCGAGTGCCTCTGGCGGGCGAACTCTGGCGAACCCCGTTTTTTTTTTGCAATCCCCAGAAATACTTGGAGCTCTTGAGAAGAGGCTCTCCTCACTTGACAGCGGGCCAGAATGTGCGCGGAGGTTGGCAGACACGCAAAAGCATTGCATCAGCAAGAGGCCCCGGAGCCCTTCACTCGCTCGATATCGATCGCGCCGAGACCGTCGAAATCAAGATGCGAGGCGACACGGGTACCGCTGCGTATGGCGGCGGTGGCAAGTCCCGCTTCGCAACAGAGTCTGCCGAAAACGGCGAACGGGCAGAAAAAAAAACAGCTAGGCCACCGGCAGAAATGGGCCGCGCGGATGGCATGCTGGGGCATTTGCATCACCTGCGATGAACCCATCCGTGACGGCAAGGTCTTCGGAGAGGTGACATTGCACGTTGGCCCATCTGGTTTTGGCAAATTGATGTCACTCCCGCACGGGGTGCCGGAAAGCAAAACCGAGATGATCCGCCGAATCGATCCCGTCGGTTTCCCGCCACCCGATTTTTGGTGTTGCCCCACCAATGGGTCACGCAATTTTAGTTCACGGGCAAATGGTTACCGGTGGGCAGTGAAATAGCTTTAGGCCATTGCTCATCACGATCACGCTATGTTGGGGATGCTTTTTCATCTTAAAATCAACACGCAAGTGTGTGTGTGTGTGCATTAGGAGCACGATCACCGTGAGCGCGTGCTCGATTATGCGTAACGAGAGCACATGATGATGCTCGCGCGCGGTTCATGATCAATCTGGCGCGTGGTAGTTAAAGAGCCCAAAGGTCCAACCAACCTTTGCTAGTCCCGATTGCGTCATCGTGTTGATGTGTGAATTGGGTTAGTAAATCAGCACACGGGAAGACGTAACGCAGCTCGCTCGAAGGGAAAAGCGAAAGCAAGTTTAGGTGCAACAGAACGAAGTCTGTACCCATTAAGAGCCACTTGGCAAACCACTATTGTAAACTACCATATCAAACATGTGAAAATATACTACTACTACTACTACTACAGAACGAAGCGACCTGATCCAACTTCGCTCCGGGAGGTTCTGGGCCGGTCTGCGGAATCCGTGGAAGATCACGCCACCTGCGCGTATCGATACGAGTGATGAATCAACCCATCGCTATGTGGCCTGCGGTGTCCTTGACTGATTGTCGCTACCTACAAAAGATTAGCGTTAGGTGTATAAATGGTTTAAATTATTTTGGACGCACCACCAGGTTCGCCGTGTAAACGTGTCGAAAGCGTGAGGAACTCCGTACCGGCTTCGATTCGGGCAATACTCACCAACACCAAGGAAGCAGCGCCTCGCGATCTCTAGTGGTGGCCGCGTTGGCTTCGCGAACTCTAGAGTGTCTCTCTCTGTAGAGAGTACACTACTAGGCCAAAACGGCGGCCACGGCAATAACACAAAAAATCCAGTTTCTTCACTATGGCGGGGAAAAACCTGCCGGGCAAGTTTCGTGCGCGCGTACATCATGTGCCATCGCCCGTCGCCCGCTTCTCCCGGCCAACCGATGGTGATATCCCACGGCCGCCGTGATGCGTTCGAGAAGATGCGCAACATTTGGCATTTGGCAGGCGGCAATAGATTCGGATAGCACGCCACAGCACACCAGCACTAGGACACCCCGCACTCCGTCCGTCCGGTTCGAGCCGGGCGCTAAGAAGATCACGAGTCGCCGTCGTCGAGGGGGTGCTAAGGCTAAAGTGCACCCCGAGCACTCTAGAGCCCGCTGCGCCCGTCGATCGATTGACGATCTCAAGATGGGGTTCTCTCGATTGGTTGGCTGGTTGGCTGCCGGTGCTCTTCTGCCCAGCTTCGTGGGCTCCGCAACTAACACATCGAAAAGGCGCGAGGTGCTCCAAAATACTCACCCACCCGGGCGATACGAACACTGTTTTCGAATAGAGGCCCGTTGTGCAGGCTTCGGCTTCACATTAACATAAATCCAAGGATTGGTTCACGGTGCCAGATTTGCCTGTCCCTGAGAGCGAATCGGAAATCGCGGATGTCGATAGATGATTTGCACTGTGAAGAAGATGTTTGACGAAACGTGAGTCTTCTGACAGATGCGCTCAGTTCTTACCGTATCTTGATGGACCTGAGATTTATTTTTCACTGAATGGTGTCGAATGTTAATTATTGTTTAGAAGTATTGGATTCACACAACAGGCCCGGTCGCCATTGGCAATGTTTACTAGATTGTTTTACTACCACATCCCCACAGCTACCTACCCGACAATCAGCCGTTGGTAACTAGGTCTGATTGAACGTAGAGCTGCCAAAAATTGCTCCAAAGCGCGGATCTTGTTACAGATCAACCGAGTTGTCCTATCAATTGAAGGCGCGTATCGATATCAGGACCCCTGTCTGGTGGAATTACCACAGCGAAACGACCTTCACGCGGCCATTAGTGGTCTGATCGGCAATACCGCAGCAAATCGATTGTAAACGCCACGTTAACGCGCGCTGGTGTGCGTGTATGCTATGCTTAGCATAGCAGTCGCCGGCGGTGCTTGCATATTTTCGGTGCTCCAGCTCCAGGAGCTTGGAGTCGTGCGCGCTTCACATGTCACACGCTACCGTTTGACGCCAATCTCCCGCCGGATCCCAGAGGGTTCCAGGATGTTATACAATCTCTGAAGGCACCGTGTCGTCGTCTTTCACTTTGCACCGTGCGCCACGGCTGTGCACCGTGCACATTTCATTGCACTTTTCCTGCGCCAAAGCTCGTTTCATCAGCGAAGCGAAGCCCCCCAAGGGCCCGTTCCAGTTATTTTCCTTTTTTTTCTCCCATCCGCGACAAACCATCCCAATTGGGACAATTCGTTCGCGACAGTTTATGGCCCGGCCATAGCTGCCGGGGCTCTGCCGTTTTTTTTTATTTTCATTCTCGGCAACCTCCGCGAACGCGAATGTTTGTTTGTCAGTTTGTGCGCGAAGCGAACCTCCGGGAGCATGTCTGTTGGAGCTGCCGCCGGTTCGTCTCTGGCCGCGGCGTGGTGGACACGTTCAACTTCTTCGTTTCAGGCAGCTTCCCCCTCGCGCGGCTGTGCTGTGCAGCTCCCGAAAGATGTAGGTTGTGTGTGAGAGGTTGTTTAGCAGAGGTCTCCCGCCGACGACCGCCGCTTAACGACCGCCGACGGTGGGAAGCACCGAAGCACACGTGTTTAGCTCTTTTACGCCGTGGCCGTGCTTTGTTTTGTTTTTGTTTTCCGTTTGACAAAATGATTTTTTAAACTTTCCATCCATAAAAAGAGCAAAGCACCGGGAGGATCACATAACGCAGCATGGCGACCTCACGTGGTTCCCACATCATCATACGGCCACGGACACGATTGTTCGGTTCGGGCACTGCCGGCACTGGTTGTGTTCTAGGAATTGGTTTTTAATGGCAACACTTATGGCGCTCGTCGTCGCCGCCGTGTGTAGGAGCAGTAGGGCTCCCTATGGCCTGTCTTTATGCAACGGTATGTCGTGGAGGTGGGCTATGATGCCGTTTTGGTATTAAACTTTAAGTACGCACTTTGCGCGAGGCCGCTGAAGTTCGAGCGCCGTAATCGAACCCGGTATGATTCATTTCGTTTTTACGCTTCCTTGCGCTTGCTTTGTGGCATTGGCCGTGTGGCTGGATGATTCTTTACGACGACGACACCGATTGCGACATGCACTCAGACACCCCAGTCGAACGCATCCCCTACGCACGGGGGTGTTCCCACAGTGGTGCCACCCAGAAGTAAATAAATGCTGAGTCTGATTTAAGACACGTTTCAAAATGATTTTACTCTGCTCTCTCTCACCTTCGCTCTCTGTGGGACACTGTGGAATTGGGTGTAATTGTGATGTAAAAACGAAACGGCCCGAAACGGCGGGCGTCGCTGCAAATGATACCCCACTCATTCGTGACGGATCGGCATTGAAGGACCGCCCGGCGTACTGAACTCGAAACGATTTAAAATGTTGGGCACTTTATTTAAATAGTAAATGAGCTGTAAATTTTATCACTTTCCCTTACGATACGCTGGCCCTCCGATCGATCGAGCCGAACGAAAACCGGGTCAAAGGGCTGCCGAATTGGTCGTCGGTTTAATTGGATAATTGAGTCCATCTGGGTGTCTACCTGGGTATGTACCAGTCACATCACTCGAACCAGCATCGTCAGCAAGCTTTTATGCACTTTTCGTGAGTTTCGTACGAAAAATGCATTTTGCGACGCGACAAAACCACACCGGAACTCGAAGGGAGGCTTGGGCCCCCCGGGCTTGGGTTATGCGATTCGCTGGCGGCCACTGATTGAAATGCGTGTGACGGAAACTAGGTGACGGCAGAGTAGGGTGCGCGCGCGCCCGTCCGCACTAAAAGCAACACGATATCCATCCAGCCAATTTACCGATCAATCATGTCAATCCATCGGTTTCGGTTGCGCCGCAAAGAAAGTACCAATTTGCGTAAATATTATGGGGCACACAAATTAATGGCAAAGGGGGCCACGCATTGCGTAGCGACCGACTGGCGGGTGGTGGTGCGGACACTTGTCCAACAACGGGCGTGAGAGTTTTCTGCCGTGGAACACGGCCATTTCAATCCGAATCGAAAATACATAATGAGGGAGATGGAAACCGACTACAAATGGGTCGTAGCGCGGTGGCAGCCTCCGGTGGCTTTTCATGGGGTTTTCCTAATTTCTTCTCCACCCCCCAGCACATACTTACTGTGGCGCAGTTTCGTGCTACTCAATTCGATCGGAGCCATTACGCGAACGGAGCGTGTGCATGGGCGCGCGCAAGTTACGCCAAAGTCAGTCGTCCACAGTTTGTTTAGCTCCGATTCAGTTAAACCATTTTGTGGTTGCATTTGGAAATGCAGTGCCCATTTATGTAACGGCGGAGAGATGCAAGCCGGCGCGGCCTTCGTGTGACAGCACGAGAAAGTGACAGCAGAATGCGCAGAAGGAGGAAATTACTGTTTGACACGAGTTCGACTACATGTGGCGCGTGGTGCGGCCACACCGTGGCTGGTGCAAGATCCGATCCGATTCAATCGAGCCCCTTCTGAAGCGGACTCGCTACATTCAACTGCTTCTGTGTGATCCTTATCGGAATGACAGACCTCTTTAAGGCCTTCCCCTCGGGGGTTTTGTGGAGCCACCGAGTTGGTTAGCTGTGTGTGTTGGGCATACGATTTGGCCGACGCGCCATGGCCCCGAACCGCGACGCGTCATCAATCTTACGGTAGCACTACGATTTGCAATCTGCATATTAATTGTCCGGCCCTTCGGCGCCAATGACCCATATTTGCTGGCTCCCTCCATCTAACGCTTGGCGCTTGGGTCGATGAAGAAGATGGCGACAAGAATCAGCAATTTGGGCGTATCGAGAAATCTAATCGCCCCGACCCATCGCCAGTCCGCCGCGTGACCGCGACAAATTCACATCACTCCGATGGCCGCCGGTGGCTTCTTCTTCGGTTCGGGCGGGTGGTACACGAATTTCATCACGGTGTCTCGTCTCGTCTCGGTGGCCTGGCTGCCCCGCCGCGGTGTTCTTATCGGATCACGACCAGTGACCAGTTTCTCACAGCAGACTTTGTTTGAGCGCGTAAAAAGCTCCCGACCCCGATGGCATGGCTTCCACACTGGCCAAATCAACTGCTTTGCATTAGATAATCTCATCACACTTTAAGTGCATGGCCAGCCAGCGTTGGGAACTCAGTCCACTCGGCGATTGGGATGGTTTCCACCTAAAATAGACGTGTCAAGGTGATTGGTTGGCTAAAAACACGGCACGCACTTACCTATACGACCAGAACGGTCTCCGGTCTCGATATTCTTCTTGCAGACCGTCTCGGAACAGAACATTTAACAGCTTATGGCCCGACGGCATTCGGCAGTAGAGTGTTTGTGTGTGCGTTATCGGTCGGGATCAGTTGCTGATAAACACAATGAGCGGCTTCATGCAACGATGAGAGTTTCGTCGTCGGCAGCCGTCGGCCCTCCGACGGTGCTGTTTGCCAGCACGTAGAGCATCCGGTTTATAGTTGGCTCGGCCTGGCTCTCCACCAGCCAGGCAAGCCCGACCGTCAGCGCAAAGATGATCCCGAACAACAACACCAGCAGCCCGATCAGTGGCACCAACACACAGCACAGGCTGCAAATTGATCAAACGATTATTTGACACCTCCCGATTTGACGATTGGAACACGAGTATGTCAAGGCCGTGCGGCCGAAATCGGGCGGGGCGACTTGCCTTCCAAAACAAACACCGGACTGATAGCACGATGCGCAGCAGAAGCAACAAGACTTAACGCACTCGCCCATCGAACCGCCGCACCGGGGCTTTTCGGGGGAACAGAATCTCTCCGACTCTCCGGCGGTGGACAGACTCGCACCGGTACACAGACTTACTGCGATTGCTTCACCTCACTACGAACGTCATTCGAGCAGCTCACCCTCATGCGTTGGACCGAGCGACCGTAACGCATCCCATCCGGCGGCGGGAGCTCGATGTTTACTTCGTTATCGCTGATAACGCACTGAACCCGGAACGATTCCGACGTTCAGCCCGAGGGGGGATGGCATTTTGCGTCGCCCCATATGAACAGCGTTCATTGTATGGGTCCAGTGTCTCGCCTTGAACAACGCGACAACAGCGCGGCCGCCGTGTTTTCGTTGTCGGGCGCACGCTCGCAGTAACCAAACGACGGGACATTAAAAAGAGAAAATAATTAACGCTGAATCCACGTTTTACGCAGCCACTTGACGAGTTCCGGGACCGAAGTCAGAACGGCTCGCCGCGTCGGTTAGATGGAAAATAGCACCCGCCATTCGGTAGCCCCATGGCAACTGAAGTGGAATGCACTTCAACCGGGAGGACATCACACGCACCACACCGTGCAGAGCAAAAAGGAAGTGGTTGCTAAAAATCGGCACTTGGTAATTAGTAACGCCACGTGCCGGAGCCAAGAATTGCACGAAACTTAATATTATCACAAAAGATTAAAAGAATCGTTGACGTGTGTGTTTTTGAAACGATTCTTTTGATGCCGTTTGGACCAAGCATTAGTTATTAATCTATTTATACGATATCTGATTTAATTTAGATCGATGATCGTTGATACAAACTGAACCTAATGCAACCCCTTACAAAAACTTGTTTATGTCATTGCAAACTCCGGAACGGAACCACAGAACGCGGAAATCGAACTCCATTTAAAGTCGCACCTTTTAAAAGCTTCCCCACTATCAGCTGTTCGCAATCTTGAGCGTTGCTTCCTTATTGATAAAATTAGCAAGTTCTGAGCATCGGCACCATCAAGCGGATCGATCATGCTTCGGTACGTCGTCTGTCGACCACTGCGTGGCAACGGGCTTCGTTGTACCTTCTTTTGCATTTAAATGTTCCGTTCCGTTTTTTATTCACCGTTCACTGCTGCTTGAAACACCCAAAAAAAATACCACGTTCTATAAATATCCGCTTTACAACCTGCCGCGTTTACGACGCCGCGGCGGCTGCGGCATCGTCGTCGGCGCTTGTCTCATCAACCGCAATTGCCATTGCTGGTCCGACAGTGGCCCGTCGGTCGGTGGGTCGGTTATGTTGTTAATGATGCTGTATGCTGCACCTAGGCGACCGATAACTGCTACGCGAGAGATGATGACACAGGGTGAATGTAGGGGAGTCTAGATAGTCCGCCGGTTAGATAGAGAGAGAGAGAGATAGAGCAGAGTGTGGTGGGCCGAGCTGCACACGACCACACGTTTGTTGTGCTACACGGATCACAGCGCACGGAGGGGCGTTTAAAATCTCTATTTTTGGGGTCAATGTTGCACGTTAAAGGCACGTTAATGTTGTGCCCCGTTTGGACCACGGCGAAACCCGAGATGCTCGGGGGGCCGATTAGTGATTAGTGATGTTGGTGCAATATTGCTTACTAAACACTCACACAAAAAAGGGAATGATCATAAGAATTAATTTACGTTTCTTGTAATGGTATGTTTGAACTAGTTTTAATAAACCCGTTCCGATGAGCCGATGCCTTCCGTGCCGATTTGAAGAAAACAGTCCTGGGCAGTCCGGTTACCTCATTTACCCAATGAACCGTGGGGGTAACTGGGAATGAGATCGGAGACAGAGCTATAATTTCAATTATCACCCGGTTGCCTGCCTGCCCTGCCAATCGACCCTTATTCCGATTATAAAATCTCGCGCGCAAAAAAAAACGGCGGAGTAGCCTTCCATTACCCACCCGTTCGCTCTTTATGGTTGATTTACACCGATCTACACGTTACGCGGCGATGTGAACGATGTTGGCTGTCGGCGGCTGGTCGGCTGTGGCACAGGTCCCTGGCCATGGCGGGCGGGTTGGCAGGAAGTGTAGTGTAGGTGCGTTGCAAAGCCAAAGCGCCAGAAGCATTTTATCCGAATCCGAGAGCCCGAACGTAGGTGAGCATAATGGCGAAACAAGTGCCACAAGAGAGAGAGAGAGAGACGGAGAGAAAAATGCATGACGAGTGAAAGCCACATAAAACCAGCGACGAGTTTAGGTTTTTGCAGCTGATTACTACGAAACTGTAGTGGTGGTGGCTGTGGTGTCCGAATGCTGCACACATCGCCGCATGATCACGAAGCATCTCTCCACTCACACTTCAATTCATTCACACCTGCATCGGGTAGCTGCATCAGGTGCATGGCAGGTGCCCACGGGCCCTGCAGAGTGACTGGGCTACGGAGTCCCCGGTGTCTCCGGCTCATAACTGGTCGCCAACGCCGTCAGCCGTCGGTTTCGGGGTTTCGAGGTTGAGGAAAATATAAGGAAATCCCAGCTCGCCAAAGTGAAACTGTCCGCCGCCGTCGCCACCGCCGCGCGCCAGCCAGCCAGCTGGGTTCGGGTTCGTGTTTACTGGAGGCTGCGCTAGTGAAAAATTGTAAGCCGACGTGACAGGTAATATGACAAGCCACGGTACGGAGGCGAAACGGTACGGGCCAGCGCGGACGCAAGCTGGTTGCATAAGGTTACGGCAGCATGATCACTGGATGCTGTACGGTGTGGTTTTGCTCCGGATTTGAGCGGCACCGAAGAGAGGCATCTGTGGCATTAGGGCACCATAGAAGACCGCTAGTGTGTGTCCCTTGGCTTGGCTTGTGTTTCATGTGGGATACGGATTGTGTCCTACCGCAACATCCCTGAGGCTCCCCGGGGCAGCGTTGTCCGTTTTTGGGTTCATGTTTTCCGGTCTCAAGTGCCGAAATAAGTGGCTTACCTCTGGAGGTGATCTGGATCGGGTTCTTAAGTATCGGGGGCCGGACAGTAACCAGGGGCGCTGGATGTAAACCAGGCGACCTTGCCATTGGTCGGTCGGCTCGGCAGGAATTCTGGATTCGATTGTGTCCCGATCGCGTGAAAGTAGTATTTTGTCTTGTCTGTCGTCAAGTCGGCCGTCGCCCAATTCGCGTATCTTCGCGCGGCACCTTCGAGGCCGCGTGGTCGTTGTGAAAGGTGAAAGAAAGGTTAGGGCCCGTGGTCAGAGCGGCTAGGCTGACTGACCTTGGCGCGCAAGTTGCGTAAGGTTCCATATTTGCCCAGATGGGTTTCTGATGTGTTTCTTTTGCACCTTTAGGCCAATAATTGAAGCATTTCCATTGTTTCGATGATGTGAATGTTTCGACGAACGGAAATGAGTTCAGCATAAGTTCGGAATGCGAAGCAGCAACTTGTCAACATAAAAAAGTAATTTTGGCATATGAAGCTGTCATAAAACACACATAAAATGCCCGGTCCCGGGCCACCACCCCGTGCCGTGACTGGATCACATCCTCACGGTCGCGAAGAGGAGAACTAATCGGCTCGTTAGTCACAGATCATTCCTTTCACTTCCCGCCCGTCGTTGGCGCACTCCCACCCCCCTTCTAGACCATGAGAAACCGGCAAATGGCACGCTTATTTTATGACCGAGTCGAGAAATGCCGCCATAATATTAGTGCCGCTACTCCACTACGGGCCCGGGGCCGGGTGGTTCTGTTTACCGAATGACAAAATTCCCCGGTTCCCCCGGCGGACAGCAAAGTGACGTGTGACGAAATGCATACGTGTCGACGGCTGGCTGGGCATGAGCAAATTTGGGGGCTGTGTTCGGGCGCCGAGCAGGAGCAGCTCGCAGGCATTTGCCAAAAAGTATGATGACGGCTGTTGACATTTCTAACTAGCTCGCCGATGCATCGTCAAAGGAAGCACGTTAACCTTCAAACCGAGGGGGCTAATTTATGTGACGGATTGCTCGATCTTTGTCGTTATTTGTCTGGCCTGGTTCGCGTCCTTCGGAGGGGCGTTTAGGTGCACAAGCGTTTGCGTCGCGCTTTTTGGATGCATCGAATGCAACCCAGCGCTGGGGATTGAATTTCATCCGTTCGGGGCTCGAGTTTTGGGGGCGCCCCCAAAGCATCCCTCGTCAACACCGTTCACATCTTACATCACGCGGCTTGACTTGCGTCAAACGCGTGATGATACTCCTTATTCGTCTCTCATACTGCGCTGGCGCGATGGAATCTGTTAAGCCCGGCAATCGATAGGGCAACGGAAAGGCTACGACCCTTTAACCCCTGCGCCACAACCGGTACCGATCGAACCCGTGCGGTTTGGGCCCTCGAGTTGGCAGCCGACCGTCACACAAAATGATAACCACACGGTTCAGCGGAATTGCTGACAAAAGATGTATTCAAATATAATGAATCAATTTGACAATCGCATCGAACATCCGGACACACCGAAGAGATTTGCATAAATTGTGCGCGATCGGGTGCTTCTGCCGATCGCGCATTCCGAATACCAAACCGCTGACTAAACGCCGATCCGGATGACTATTTTTGGAACGCGCACGTCATGAAGGACACCTTTCGGAGAAACTATATTCGTGTCGGAATTTTGGTGCCGCTCGATCGATCGAGTGTTATTTTACTTTTTCTTATCGAGCAGCTGAGCTGCCTAATCCATCCGATCGATCCGCTGCACGTCAAGCGGTGTGCTGGACACGCTGCTGCTGCTGCTGCCTGCTGGAGATGATCATCATCATCCACGGATGGCCCGGGCAAAACCGGTTAACATTTAAACGAAACGCTTCAAACGCTCTCCGCGGCCCCTCGGTGGATCGGTCTGAGGAAGATCTTTCCTCAGACGACAGTACCGTCATAATCATCGTCGTCGTTGTCGTCGGTTGAACTTTGAAGCCGGCTGGCGGATGGAGAAAAAAAAGGGGAAAGAAACAAAACCCGAAAACATAATCTTAAAACCATGTGCCGCCGAACGCGCCGCGGCCGGGCCCGCGGACGCGGGGCATAATTGGCTTGCGGGAGTTAATACTTTCGATTTCAGCGCCACGACCCGCGCCACGGCTAAGCCACCGATCGCGCGACGAGGACGAACAGTGCCGTCGGCGGGGATTGTTAGGGGGGTTCGTCGGTGGCGCTGTCGTTGATGTCTCTTGTTCACCGCCGTCGTCGTCAGCGCCACTTGGCGCATGTGTGTATGGCTCTAAACGCACACACAAAAAAAAGATCTCTGGCTGGCCAGAGTGTGAAGAGGCCACCTTGCCGTTGCCGTGAGAAATCCCGGCGCAGAGGCTGAGAGCTGAGGCTTCGCTATTAATAGCTGGCAGCACGAACGGTCCCCCTCCGTCGGAGCATCAGCTGAGCATCAGTGGGCCAAAAGGTCAGCTCGCCGTACGGGATACGGCTGACCACGGTGTGGGTTCTGACCACAGAGCTTCAAGCCTCCTCGGAGCCGCCAGTTCGCCAGTTTGGTCGTGTGACCCACAGAACCGAGCCGTGATTCGCCGCTCGTGAGTCAATTGCGTGCGTGTCGTTGCGTGCGATTATTTCCGTTCGGTAACACCACCGACACGACCACACATGTAAGAGGCAGGCGAGACGTTTGATAAGCGCTAGAGCGGTGGGTGACACGCACACGCCCGTTGGAGGTCCACAGTCCAAGGATACGTTACCTTCACCGATCGAGATCGAGACACCACGCGGTTGGTGACACCCCGGGAGGGCACACGAATGAGTGAGGCGACCGGTTCGGGACCGTGGCGTCGGTGAATAAAACGATCTGGAGGCTGTTAAATCACACAAGCGAGAGCCACCTCCTATAAGGTGCAACCGGTCGGGCTCATAATAAAGAAACGATGCAATCCTCGGCCCCGTACAAAGTATCTCTCGGACCGGCAGAACAATAAAAAGAACTGCAGCGGTGGCCGGGTGGCGGTGGTGGCAGCTGGGACTGCAGTTCTTAACCGCCCTCAACGTGCAATCACGTGCTTTGAATTAATTATGATCACTGTGTGTATGGGGCGGGGAGGTGTCGGGTGCACTGCAATATCGGTACTCCAGTTCCCAGCGGACCAGCCCGTGCCGTGGAAGTATGCAACATGTGGTCTTCACCGCGGCACCACGGGCGAGTGTCGATATCGTGGGAAATCCGCGTGACTGCGCCCCCCAATGAGTGCCCTCATGCTGCAGGCTGAGGCCACCACACAGACCACACAGTTCACAGACAGACAGACAGACAGACGCTCTATTCAGCTTCCTTCTCCTGGATGACTCGTTGGGTGAACCAACCAGAGCCCTGGGAACTCCCAGGGCGGGCCATGGATTCGGTGCCGGGTGGAAATAGTTTTATGGCTCAACCCGCGCCCCCGAATGGGTGTTTATGGTCGATTATTTATCGCTCTCAGGATTGGCCAATCCTGACGTGCGCGCACGCCTGCACCCGCTATCGGTGGCCAAGATAATCACTCTATCAGCGGGCGACGGTGTCGGGGCGTCGCTTCGGGGGTTGCATCAGTCGCTCGGTAATTGAGGGAGGAATTTGGAAAAATCATGCCAACCCACGTGTCGGTGAGAATGCTCGTATGGTGGCCCCCGTACGGTTCGCGTGCTCGTGTGTGTTGCAGCAGAAGGAATGAAGGAGTTTCGGAGTGGTTTCAAATCGATTACCACCAGCGTGTGTGGTTGACCTACTGTCTCAAATTTGGTTCGCCAACGAGATGCTGCCCAGAATATCCATCGGCGGAGATAAGCGGTTTGAAGCGTAAACGCGAAAAAAACAGACCAGCCACAGCTGCAATCGACCGATTGCCGATGATGACGCCAACGGAGGGTGGTGATAAAAATGGATGTAATTGGCGCCGAATCAGGTGCTCGGGTGTGAGGCAATTGGTGGGGCCGTTTTCGGTGCCGACAGTCTGATCATTGAAATGAGCGCGGCGTGTTGGATTTGATAACGTGTGGTCTGCGCAATCCGCAAATTTCAACTTGGCCACCTGGCGCGCACAAATACAATCGTTGTTCTCCATTGTTTGGAAATAGATGGCTCTCCGATGGCTTTCTTCGTGGTGGCTCTGTTGCGGTAGCAAATCAAGCCAGCGAGCTGCTGCAGGTTCTGCTTAGGGTGTGTGACAAAGAGTTTCCTTGTTCAGCGCGAGCAGCGATAACAGCGGCGGCGATCAGTTTGATTACCATAACACATGGGCTAAAAAGTGCCGAGCCTAACACACAAATGGCGCTAGTCTCATTGCATTCATCGCTTTTTAAGTTGGTAATAACCTGCAAAAGAAATCTGTTTAAATTTCATGATATTCGACTCATAAGTTTGTGAGTGATTGTGCAAAGAGTGACGCTACTTTTTTAATTTTCAAAGCGAACAATTACAAAATCGTAATTTAATTTTGCACTCCTTTTGATGGAAAAAATACCGTTCAAGCGAAGCAGTGCCTTGAAAAGTGTTTTAAGGACTCCGCTTCATCAGAAGGAACAACAAAACGTTGGTTTTATTTGCACGTGTTGGCTTTATATTTATTTCATGAACATGAGAAAGCTCTGTTCACAGTGGGAGCCGCGTTTTTCGTCACTGTTGACCAAAAACAAGAACGTGTTGATGATTCTGAGCAGTGTGTGGCCATGTTTAAATGCAGCAGTAATTTTTTGGATCGATATGTGACAATGGATGAAACATGGATCCATCACTCTGTTGCGGAGTCAGTAATATTCAAGAGTGAATATTATATAGGGTTACTGGAGTGATTGAAAGACGAAATTGTAAAGAAGCGACTGCATATGGCAAAAAGACCAACTTTGTTTCATCAAGACAACGCACCGTGTCACAAATCAATAAAAACAATGGCAAAATAATATGATTTGAACTTCGAATTGCTCCCGCATCCACCATATTCGCCAGATTGGGTTCACAGTGGCTACTGTCTATCCGCAGAATCTTTAAAAAATGCTCATCCGTAAGAAATTTCGCTCAGATGAAGAGGTTATCCCTGAAACTGAGGCTTATTTTGAGGCAAAAGAGGAATTGCAACGATCTCTTGAAGGAGATTACGTTGATGAATAAAGCCAATTTTGAACTAAAGAAAACCGCGTTTTCCCCCGTTTTAGGCCCAGGACTTTTCAGCCCATGTATTAATTGTACTCACACCTTGGCGGGACATCGAGTCGCCAAATTAACACGCGCGCGCGCTCCGTGCTGTCGAAACATCGAACCCCCCAAAAAGCGTCCGAACGCTGGAGTTGACCGGTAAAAAGCCCGGATTGTTGCGGAACTGCCCAGCGCAGTGTAGAACAACACGGCATCAGAGGTGGGACGAAGGACGGGGCTAACCTTCAGCCCCACGGAGCCATTAGAAAACTATTAACACCGCAAAGCATTCATCTTTGTGCCCGATGTCATCATAGCCTCCGGGTATCGGGTCTCTGCGGGTCCGGGCTGACCTATCAATGGCAACTGTTCAGCCCTCCGATAAAAAGCTGTCCGATGGCTGCTGGCTGGACGGTGTTCGGGCGCTCCCCTACCCCGCCGTTAATGGGCACGGTGCTGCAGCAGGTACAAAGCAACGGTGGCGTTCGCCTGACCAGCGGACAAGGAATGTGCCCGATTACATATTCCTCGTGCCATTATCTCTGAGGGAGCGTTTCTAACTGGGAACCATCATCAATCCTGTCTCGCAGATGCCACCGGAGGACGGGGCACTGGCTCGAATTGCGCAGTATGCAAAACTGAACACCAACCGGACTGCCGGCTGCGGAAGCGAAAAGATTGATTTTCGCAGCGCAGATCCGAGGGTCGACAAGTCGAGGTCAGCCTCGACGGGAGGGCAAACATGATCGAGGCGCGTGCTGGGTTGGGCGGGAATCACTGTTTGCTGCCCCGATCCGGGCAATTTCCGCCTCTTGACGCCAAATATGCCAAATATTGATGCAATTATGGTGTCGTCTTTACGACCTTTCGTAGGGGTGGGACTTTTTCTGTTTGGGCGCTTCGCTTCTTGCCATTTCGAGCGTTGGTGACTAATCCGTTTCTTTTTTGCCCTCTTCTACTTCCAGGATGCTTCGCTTCGCCGGAGAATGATTTCATTTCGAGGCCCCCGGAATCCGGAATCGCTAATCCGTGATTAATTTCGAGTCATCCTCTCGAGCACAAAAAAACCGGCCACCCATCGTCCTAGGCTGAGGCACGCGTCCGTCCGTCGTCCGTTCGGAAAAGGTTATCGGGAGCAGGAGATAGAAAATGTCAGAACCTTCGCGGGCGCAGCTTGACGCACCGCGATTAAGGACCGTACGATGGTCCACCAATCCAGCCGTGGATGAAAGTTTAGACCACCGCCGGTGGGCTCAATGCCACCCAATGGCAGAGCACAGATATGGTTTGAATTCAGGTTCCCCAGCCGGACCCACATCAGGTGTCGCGGTGTCGCTCATCCGATTGCCGGCTAAATGTCAACCGCCGGCCGCGGGGCTATTCGCTTCATAAATTTATTCAATTAGTTAATTGGCTATAAGCCTCACACGGGGCCAGCAGGACGATTTTCGTGAACAATATGAGACCAGGGAAGGTTATGCAGGTTAATCGGCCACGCGGGAAGAACACCTTCACTCGATCCGATTGATTTTATGCCCCCCGAATCAGCGGTGTCCCTTGTGATCACCCGCGCACGGTGGACTGAAGAAACCGTCGAAGATTCAGTTTGGACGGTTGGGAGGACTGGGAATAAATTATGGCGCAACGTATGGCGGATAACGATCTGCACACACAGTCAGCCACTCATCACAGCCGGCCCGGGGGGGGGAACCGGCGACCCGCTCATCATCGGAGCGTCTTCGACGTTGCATATGATTGATTGCCGGTCGGTTCGGTAATTTCCGCATGCTGAAAGGTGGGGAGGCAATACCCGTGTGTGGAGCAGGAACTGCCCACCACAAGCGGGTTCTTTTCCGAAAAAAAGAGCACCTTCTCTCTCTGTCTCTCGTTCGGTCATTCGAAACCTAACCTCACATGCGCACCCGCACCGTGCGTCAAGTGCGGATCGCGCGCAATCATTACGCAATCGGTGACACAGGAACCGTTATAATTTCTCGTGACACCACCACCACTCTGGCGGTGTGTGCGGTGGTCATTTTTTGCGCACGTTTGCATTCGCTTATGTCACCACCCTACATTCGGTACACGACAGAGAGACAGAGAGAGAGAGACCGTGCGATCGAAAGTAAGGTAGGGACATTGAAATCAGTTCGATCGATCGCTCGTTGTGCGCGGAACTTAGGATGAGGCCACGCGTCTAGAACCCGTTCTGAGAACCCGTCGATCCCTCGGCACTGGCTCGGCTCGGCTCGAAACAAGGTATTAATGTCAAAGCAATTAACAATTAAATAGAACCACATGCGCGTCGCTCAATTGTTGAATGCCCAGGACCAGCTCCGGCACCGGTGTATCCGTGTAATTATCTTGCTGCCAACAACCACAACCACCGAACGTGGCTGGGCGCGATGCGAACCACCTTGCGTGGCTTATGATCACAGATCCTCGGAATGGTGGTCCGGTGATCGAGCAAAGTCATTTGAATTGATGATGAGCATGACCGCATGGGCCTTTTGCGAACCGTGCAGCTTGCAAACACTCCTGCTCCGGTGGAGACCAATCAGGCACGGCAGTCAAACGATAGATCGCATCAGAGATTGGCGAATAGGATGACCGCTTTTAGGTGGAAAAGAAGATCAATCAGGAACGGTCTTCGAAATGGGCGCGCGGCCAGCGGGGTCCAGCGATTCCGGTTACCTTTAATGGGGCAAACCATTTTATAACTGCAATTATGTAAATTTTAATGCCCGTTGCCACCCAACGGAAGACATCAACCGGGCCGCACCGGGCAGGAACCCCATTCGCTCTGCCGGCTGGCCGACGGGCTGCGTCCTTGGCTGGTACCATTTTTCCCATCGGTGCAATTGGGTCAGCAATCGAGCGGGAGAGTTGGGCGGAGAAAAAGGCCACCGTTTGCCCGGCCTCGACCCATTTCCGCCGTCGCTCGCTCTCCTTGCGAGCGGGCGTTGCACGTGCGTAATTTAAATCAATTCACCCCACCGCACGGCACCACGCGATTGGCGATTGTTGGCACATAGCGCACCGCGACGCGACCGACGACGGTGGAGAAGTGTAATCGCACCCTTTACCACCCGGTACCCGATCATGCGCCAAAGCGCCACGATCATACGTTAGCCGGAGCCAGTCGGTCGTCGGTGTTATCAAAATGTGTGGCAGCCTTTTTGCGTTCGTTTGCGCACCGTACGCACCGCGAGGGAGGGTGAACAAATAACATCGGCCGCACTGCATGCGACCTTAGGCGGGGGCACCAGCATCCAAGATCCACCAACCCAGTAAGCGGACACGAACGCGATCGTGAATGTGAAGCGTAAAGATAAGCAGCACGGAGAAGGAGCTGCAAAAATTGCAATCCCGCCGTGGGGATCGAACTATCTGTGTGTGTGTGTGTGTGGGACAGCAAGGACAATAATGCAGAAAAAAGTATCCATTTCGAAGGTTCATTGTTAAACTTATGATATCCGCAGCAATCGACGAACGAAAGCCGAAAAGTTGGAATTCACGGTTCGTCGTTACATGATCGCCCAAGTCTCCTGTCTGCTCCAGCCAGCCAAAGTGCGATCACGACGATTTGCGTAACTAAATCCGGTGGTGCTCTCTCTCTCTCCGTCGCGTGTGCAAAAGTTTATTTTTACCGCTTGCCGGTGTCTCCGCCGGAACTCCGGTGTTGGACCCCAGACCCAGCCCAGGACCAGTCATGAAACAGGCAAATGGTCGTGTGTTCGATCGGAATAAAGTCACCGTGTGTTCGTCCGCGTCGTCCGCGCCGAACCGGAAGTGAAGCAAGGTGAAGCGAGCGGAGGAGCGGTGCGCGCCAGGAGGCGCCATCCCATCCCAAGCCAACCAGCGAACGAAGCGTCAAGCCGCCGGCGTGAAGGAGATCATCTTCTCGGACCGCTTCTCCGGGCCCCGTGGCGCTTCATGGCCAACGTATGCAAAAAGGTAAGCGAGTCACACAGAAAACCGGATCACTCTTTTACGATCACTTCGGAAACGTGTAATATTTCTCGGTGTTTAATGCCATTTCGGGGGCCAAATGTGCTCCAGAACCCTGAACCGGTGCTCGGCGGCCGCAAACCTTTTCGCGAAAAAGTCACCCACGGCGGACTGACTGGAAAGGACAACCCGAAAAGCGCACGGTATGGCGTGTTCCCTCTCCATTCTACTGACCTTCTGAACCGATTCCGAGCTCCGGATTCCAGAATATGGAACCAACCGTGAAATCCACCGAACGAGAACACTCGCTAAAGGTCATGCGGCCTTGGGACGATGTATTCTGAAGCCTTTATTCGCCGATTCGCCGATATGTGTGAGCACCGCAAATTGACATTTGTATGGAGAACAATTGGTGGTTCTGTGGGCACAGTCCAGACATCCGGGTTCGTCCAGAACACAGCATTCGAAGCATTCTGGTAAATGGTCAGTCGCTCTTGGGGGAGTCCCTGGATGTTGAACCGGTTTGTCCAGGCAGACATTTGCACGAAACCCGCTTTGTGAGCGCCGGGGGCCGCGGCAGAAAGAAAAGAGATTAGAGTCCTCCCCGTGAGCCGAGCAGAGCGATTCCCGAAGGCTCGCTCGGCCGGTTCGCTGACCTTTCGCCAAAACCGGGATTCTGACGGCCGGCGGAATGCGGGCGTCGGCAGAAATGTCAACGAATCAATCTCTCGAAACGGGCTGCCGCGCACTTTGGACCCGCAGATTGTTTCCCGTGTTGCGCGTGTTGCGGGAGATCCGCCAGATCAATGGCCGCGAATTGCGAAAACGCGGCGGACCCACTAATTGAAGGTGGCGCCCGCTGACGCGGACTTTTCTTGCGCAAGCGATGCTCGACTGGCCGTTTCCCGATTACCATTTTCGCACCCTCGGCATCCATCCGGTGTGGGCCGGCCGGCTGACCTTTTTCATCCCGCCGCGCCACCCGGCTGGAATGTGAGAAGACGCTGCCGCTGCGATTTATGCAATCGATCGAACGGTCGGTCGCACATGCGTGAGACGTGCGCCCGAAGTTCGGGGACCGAGCACGACACGCGATTTAGGACGGTGCCTTAGTCCCCGACTGACCGGCTCCGAAAATTGAGGGGGGCCCGGGAAGAGATGAAATATGAGATGAGCCCCGGAGCACGGGCCCAGCAGGGCACGGGCCTCTATCGACCGAGTGAAGCCATCTCCGAGAGGACCGAGCGTCGAATTATGTAACTTATTACCAGCTCACGATCTGTATTTCGGTCGGTCCGGGTGCCGCTTTGGTTTTTGGTCGTGGTCAGCTTTTATCATCTCTTCGGCCTGCTCGGGACCTAAATCGGGTGCCAATGTGCGCGGGAGAGATTGTGGGAGTCCGCGCACCACGATTAGATGGAACTCATCTCTCGGCCGGCGCGGAATTCGTTGGAGCTGGAGTTGGTTCAACGGGCACGACACGGCACCTCGCTTGGCTTGCGTAAGCCACGCAGCGAACGCTTTTCTGCGCAGTCATTCTTAGCCGGGCCCCCGCTGATAGAGCAGTCGGTAGTGCTCTTCGCTGTCACGCAGCTGGCCTGGGTTTCGAATCCCGGGATCGGTTGTAACTCAACCGGCCATGGTTTCGATTCCCGATACCGGCGTGACAGGGGGGTTGGCGCGGGGCTAACAATCCCGTCCGTAAAAATTAAATGTTACAGAAGAGCATCCAGAGATTAGCATTGTCTCTGGTGCCAGGCCAAGACTGCTCAGCGGTTGTAGCGCCAAAGAAGAAGAAGACATTCTTAGCCGGAGCGACGTCGGAGAATGGAACGTGGGGCGGTCTGCTAGGCCATCCAGTCCTTGAACTCACCATCCCAGACCACATCCTGTTGGCCCCACGCGAGCCTTTCACTTTGCGTAGCT
Organism: Anopheles cruzii; assembly: GCF_943734635.1. NCBI lineage: Eukaryota > Metazoa > Arthropoda > Insecta > Diptera > Culicidae > Anopheles > Anopheles cruzii. The sequence continues at coordinate 15,578,859 of NC_069144.1, read as the reverse complement.
GCGCGCCAATCCGGTCGCGCAACGTGCTCTGCCTGGACCATCTCCCGGGCCGATCCCAGGAACTCGTCCCGACCGACCGGACCCACCGGACTGTGGTTGACATTTGAGAGGATGTACTGGTGTGGGTAAAAATGATCGGGAATCGGGAAACCATTTTCGAAACGGTCCGAAAAGACATCGTTCTTCGTAGGAATAGCCTTCGGCACATGCTTCGTTTCAGTTCCTGATCACGAAACACCCAAAAAGCATCCTTTCTTGACAGTTTGGAGTTCGGTTGGAAAGAATTCCACTATAATCGAAGACAACTAATTCAGCTGAGTATTTTTTGGTCACAGTAGCATAGGGCAAAAAAGTTGAGACACCAAAACAAGGCGCAATGGCGTCGTACCAGAACTGGTTACCCGGCTCAGCACGAATGCCAACCACCGAGCGGTTCTCAAGACAAAGAATACTGAAGTCGCGCTAGTGTCGTGTAGAGTGTGGCCGACTTGTTTAGAAAAGCGCTGTGTGTGTGTTTTTAGGGACCTTTAAGGTGCACTCAGAACGTGATAATTGTGGTAACAAACCAACAAGGTATTAACAGGTATTTAATGGTACAATGTATCCTTCGTGTGCGCCATCAGCATTAGGAGCGCCCGAACCCGTGCCCGCCGTTATGAGCGGTTCGCGTGTCGCTGGCCGCCCGTAAGCATCGAATCGGCTAATTGAATCTCATTTCCGTTTCAATCACGCCCGACCGACCCGATTACGTGGTGTTATGCTCGCCGACGGTGCCGCCCGGTCTTGTCCGATCGTCTAGATTTCTGTGCCGTGCTGAAAATCCTTCGCTTCCTGTTGCACAATACCGCACTCGTAACGCCTCTTCGCGCATTTCATATTTAATACAAAACATCAATTAAACCCCCGTTGCTTCTAATGGCCTAGCCGGCCAGCGCGCCCGAAGCCGTGTCAGCGAAGGGAAACATAAATACGGTGTTATATGTTTATTCGATTCGCACAAACCACATCCACGGCCGTTTCCTGGACAAGCCCTTTCGAAACACTGCGGTGCGGTGCTGGTACCGTACCGCGACCGAGGCGCTCACCTTTGCCACCGGGCGGCGGCACCGCAAAAAAGGCCCCGAAGCCTTGTGTCTAGGTGTTCTTACCTACTTAGCTGGCCATTACGGAGCGCACCTGCCAGCCGGCGACGGAATACGGAAAACATGTGGTCGCGATCGCGATCGGTAGCCGGCTCGGATCGAAGATCGAAAATACGGTTCTTGTAACGATTGGGTGGTGTGGCACCCAGACTGACACAGAGGGGGGTAACAAAAATCGACTACAAGGCGATAACCGTTTTGCGTTTCCCATAACCGCTAACACCACCCGACAATGCCGATGTTGGCACGCTTATTGTTCCTTGTCCATCACCCGGCGTGGCCCGGCGCGCGTTCGCGTTGTACGTTGTTTGATTTTTTAAATGGTAAAATCGGTGCGCGCCGTAAAAGTCAAACGTAACGAAATGTGTGCAAAGGACGCCCGCCACCCGGCACACCATTCGCGTATCATTTACGTGCAGGGGTACCTTACGCGGGTACGCAGCGCAACAAACTTTATGACAAATCATTTCGGGCGCTACTGTTGGCGCTCGGAAGCCGACCCGGGGCGGGTCCTTGCGCATTACAATGGCGCACCCCTCCCACAGTAGGAAGCAAAAATCGGGCCGGCGACCCGCGGACCACGTGGCACAAAAAACTTGGCCGACACCGCAAGCGACGAACCTCGCCGTTTGCGGTGCGCGACATTCACTCGGGCCACTTCAATCGAAATTCGGCACGGCGGTCGGTGTGTGTGTGGAGTTTTCGGAAATCAAAGCTCCACTCCACAGTTGGACCGCCTTTGCCTGTTGCTCCGGTAGCTTCGATGTTTCGGGCGTCCGGTTTGGTCATTATTAGCATTTGGCGATGCAAATTTCACCTCGCTGAGAGATCGCTGACACATCGGCTGACAGCGGTGGCCACCCGTCAAAACAAGCATTCGCAGGTGCGCTTTTCAATAACCGCCGAGCCGAGTTTTTTATGCTGTAGGCCCCCCTGGACAGCATATGCACCGGGGCATGGTCCGCTGTCTGTCCGACAGTCCGCCAGTTCAAATTGCCAAGGCAGGCGTGTGTGCTCCTGCAGACTTGCAGACGTGTGTGTGTGTGGTACGCAAGTGAAATTACTTTCCCCGGTGGTGGCGGCGGCAGCGGTCTTATGCTGTTTGCTTCGTTTCGCGCGGTTTTTATCACATCACCGTAGTGCCGTTGCCATGAGGCCGTTGCTATGGTTCAATTGCCTTACCTTTCGGGGTGCCCCATACGGGGCGTAAAAATTCACGGCTCCAAGAAAACACAGAGATCCAAAACTTCGTCCGCGCCGACGAGTTCAAGATTCCTGACCGAGGGCCGAGATCGATTAATCGAGACCGTTGTTAATCACCCCGACGCCGCAGTTTGTTGAATTCAATGTCAAAACAAACGAGTCCGGCCTCGTTAAAGTCCTCGGTCCTCGGGTCCGGTCCGTTGTCAAACTCCAATCAAAGCCACTTCCTCGTTCCACACGGCTCGGCTTCAATGTCAGCCCAAGTACGGTGCGCTCCTCCTCGTGCTCTGCGTCCTTCACTACGGGCAGCTGCTAATGCCCTTGTCTCTCTCTCTCTCTTTCTCTATCACTCTGTCGAAGGTGTCGGCGATTGTTCTGTCACCCGGGGGGCGCCATTCCTCGATCAGATTTTCGTTCCTCGTATTTCGCGATCTCACGCCGCGCTTCTGGGTGGGGCTCTGGGCCTCCCAGACCCACGGGGACGAACGGTTTAAGAATTTGAGGTTTGCACTGGTACTTTACTTCTTTTTCTGCTTCTTCGGCTTTGTCTCCGGTAATGGTAAGTTATTCATTTCAGCTTGTAATCTGCGAGCCCCGGCTTAACCTCGATCCGCACGCGGCACGGACCCTGCTCGAGAGGGCAAACCGCCCTCCCCTCGCCCCTTTTTGGGATTAAGAACAGGAATTAGTGGCCGGTGGGGCAAGCATGAGATGCAAAGTGTGGCCCCGTAGCGTAGCAACAG